>NC_057813.1:245348823-245648823 GCF_018294505.1 Triticum aestivum
CCGCACGGTGTTTGGGCTGTCTGCCCGGACATATGGGTGCGGAGTAGGGGGTCTGGTTGAAGATGCTCTAAGGTCGGCTAGCATATGTCCGTGGTTGGCGTGATAAATTGCTGGTGTTTAACTAGAAGTTGATTTCATTGCAAGATGACATCATATGCCAATTGCTAGCCCTCCCCGGATAAACTTTCTAGGCAAACACAAGTATATATGATAATGATATTTTCATTATCTTCATGCTTGTTGTCACAGTTGTCACAGTATTAGTTATGTGTTGTGTTATAGAATCCATGTTTAGTTGTTCAGGTTGTTGTTTGCAGTGTCTATTAGAACCAGTCATGTGTCATTGTGTTTATTTGGATGACAGGGTTATATATATGCTCATCTTGCTTTGTGACTTTCAGTGCTAAACTATGGAAATCAACTATGCATGTGCCATTTTTTTTTCTTTCTTTTCAGACAATATAAGATTTTATTTCCTCGTTGATGCACATTGTTTTTTTTGCCACCTATTGCATTGATTGAATGAAGGCTATCATGTAATTTAATTAGTTGTTTTGCAATATTATGTCCATTGATTTATGTTTCTCTATGGGATTCATGTGTATCCAGCTCTGAATGAAGCACTAACGGGTGAGGTCCAGCGGCTGAAACTTGCAACCGGTGAGATTACGGATGCTCGTATGTCGAAGGCGGGCCTACAGCAGCAGATGAACTCCCAGCTGATTCAAATGCAGCAGCTGCAAATACAGCAGCAGCAACAGCAGCAGTCATCACAGACGCAGCAGGCTCAGCAACAACACCAGCAGCAGCAGCAGTCGCAGCAATCAGCATAGACCAAGTTACAAAGAACCTGGATCTCTGTAGCAGAGGAGAAACGCGAATCTAGACAAGCATGATGAGTTGAAGGATGGTGATCGTATGTGCTATGTGCGAGCGGAGAGAAAATAATATCTTTTGATTATATCAGACAGGTTGTAGGATTGATAGCAGTGGTTGGGCAACGGATGCTGCCCGAGTTCTTTTGTTTAAGGTGGTCAGCGTGGAGCATGGTCGTCGTCGTACCGTATTGTCTGTCGTATATTCGTGCTGTACATGAGTACCTTCCTGGTGAGTCACTGTGGTAGTCTTCTCATTAAAGATTCTTCCCGACGAGTTGTTTCTGCGAGTCTATGAGATTATTATATTACAAAATCTACAACAGTACCTGTGCCGTGATCGTGTAATGGAGTGAGAAAATATCAGGTGATACAAGCACTTAGATGCTACTACCATGATACAGGTTCCCGTGAGCCGTTCGGGCTATGCTTGTATTCACGTTTTGGCGTTGGTTGCTTGTGAAAGTAACCGTTGCAGATCTGGCTCTCCAAAAATTCGAGTGTGGCGAGCTAGGTAAGCAATCCATTCAAAAGAAAAAAAGTTCCAGTCCGCGAACAACGAACGTGGACAAGCTCAGCCGGCCTCAGAGCATCTACATTTTATCCCTAAACGTCTAGACTAACCAGTGTATCTCATACCTGTCTAAAAAGGTGATTCGATCGGACTCCCATTTTGTAAGCACAAAATCAGGGGAATTCCATCGATCTATGCATTTTCTCTCACTTAACAGCAATTTCTCAAGTCTGGGATACAAATCGGGATAGATCGAAGGTCAGAGACCCCGTCTTGCAGTACAAGTAGTTAGGGTTCTAAGCTATTACAAGAAATGGGGAAAGATAACATGCTTCTGGTGATCTCGATCGGCAAGATATAAATGGGAAGGGGCCAGCGATACAGCTGGCACTGTCGTAACGGACACGCCACAGTACTTTGCGTTTAATTTGAGAGGAGACGCGAGGAAGCATCCGAGCCGTCGATCTTCTGTGAGGTTTATCCTTTCATCTGAACTGTTGCTTGACTGAAACTCCTAGTGTGTGTTGTTTCTTCAGTACCGTCTGGGTTCAGGCCCTGACAATGCCGCCGCCATGACGATCGCCTTGTCCCCAAGGTGAAAAAGCTTGTGACCTGGAAAAGTTTTGTTCAGAAATGCTGCGTCTTCCCAAGTTGCATCATCTGGCGCTAAGCTTTCCCATTGCACCAGACACTGGCCCACTGGAGTTTTGTTCCTCTGAATCACTCTCCTGTCGAGCACTGCCACCGGAATAGTCTTGATGCAACCTTCTGGAGTAACTAGTGGAACATGAGGGAGTGGGATTGCTTGATGTCCAATGTGTTTCTTGAGTTGACTTATGTGGAATACTGGGTGTATGTTCGTTCCTTCAGGCAGAGCCAACTTGTACGATACCTCTCCAATTCTTTCAATGATCTTGTATGGACCGTAGAATTTGGACCTGAGTTTCAATGAGCCTCTCAGTCCAAATGCATTTTGTCTGTAGGGTTGTATCTTTAAATACACATTGTCTCCCACTTGAAAGGATCTTTCAGTTCTGTTTTGATCAGCAAAATACTTGATTCTGCTTTGGGCATGTTCTAAATTTGCTTTCAATCTCTGTACCATATGTTCTCTTTCAGAAATAGTAAGAGCTGCTTCCGGTGAGAGTGAAGTATCCACTGCAAATTCCCCAATTTGAGGTGGTTTATATCCATACAATGCCTGAAAAGGAGTGCATTTCAGTGAGGGGTGGTAACTTGTGTTGTACCATAGCTCAGCTAAGGGAAGCCACTTGATCCACTTCGTAGGTTCCTGGAACACCATGCCTCATAAATAAGCTTCGAGACACTGATTTACTCGCTCCGTTTGCCCGTCAGTTTGTGGGTGAGACGTTGTACTGAACCTGATTTTTACTCCAAACGCTGCAAAGAGTTCTTGATAGAGTTTGCTGGTGAAAATTGAATCCCTGTCTGAAACTATGCAGATGGGCAATCCATGTAACTTCACCACATTATCCATGAGTGCCTCAAACACCATCTGAACCGTAAATGGATGAGCTAGAGGGATAAAATGGGAGTACTTGGTGAACCTATCCACTACCACTAGTATCACTTCTTTCCCTTGTGATTTCGGCAAAGCAGTGATAAAATCCATGGTTATGTGAGCCCAAGCCATGTCAGGTACATGAAGTGGTTGCAGCAGTCCCGGTGGATGAATGTGCTCTACTTTGCTTAATTGGCACACAGGACAGTTGGATACATACTGCTCAATATCCTTTCTCATGTTGGGCCAGTAGAGCACTCTTTTTATTCTGTAATAGGTGGCTTTAATTCCAGAATGGCCCCCTAAAGCAGAAGTATGGAATGTCTGTAGCAGATGCTGTCTGAATTCAGTACTGGCTCCCACATAAATTCTGTTGTTGTATTTAATGAGGCCATTTTGAGCAGTAAATTTGGGTGTTGGTCCTGTATCAGCAGCTACCTTTGTTAACAGATTGGAACTGTCCTGATCTCCTTGGTAGCTCTTTTTAACATCCTCAGTCCAAGTTGGAACTACCACAGTCATGCTATTGCAACACAGGCTGCTGGAGTTGCTTTTTCTTGACAAGGCATCAACTACCACATTTTCTTTTCCCTTCTTATACTCTATGGTATAATCATACTCTAGCAGCTTAAGCAACAGTTTGTGTTGCACTCCTTCTGTCAATCTCTGTGTGGTCATGTATTTGAGAGAATGTTGATCTGTTTTGATGATTAGTGAATTTCCCCAGACATAGTGTCTCCACTTTTTCAGAGCTTCTAGAATAGCCATTGCTTCTTTTTCATAGATGGATTGAGCAGCTGATTTGGGCCCTAAACTTTTACTAAGGAAGGCAATAGGTCTCCCTCTCTGCATGAGTACTGCTCCAATCCCTGTGGCACATGCACCAGCTTCAATAGTGAAAGATAAGGAGAAATCTGGCATGGCTAACACTGGGCAACTTGTCATTTTCTGTTTCAAAAGTTGGAATGATTGGCTTTGTGGAGGGCCCCAGTTGAAAGCATCTTTTTTCAGCATGTCATGCAGTGGTCTACAGATTTGACCATAGTTCTTTACAAACCTTCTATAGTAACCAATTAAACCCAAAAATCCTCTTAATTGTGTCACATTCTCAGGTTCCTCCCAATCCAGTACTGATTTGATTTTTCCTGGATCTGTTGCTACTCCTTCTGCTGAAATAATGTGCCCTAAGTATGCCACTTGGTCAGTAGCAAAAGTGCATTTAGATAAGTTGGCATATAACTGATGTTTCCTTAAGGCTGTGAGAGTCTTTTCCACATGCCTGATGTGATCTTCCATTGACTTGCTGAAAACCAACATATCATCAAAGAAAACTAGCAGAAACTTAGGTTTTTCTGTTTCATTGACTTCTTCAGCAACTGTGTTCATCAGACCTTGAAATGTCCCAGGGCCACATGAAAGACCAAAAGGAACAACTGTATATTCATAGTGTCCCATGTGAGTTCTAAATGCTGTTTTGTGTATATCTTCAGGTGCCATTCTAATTTGATGGTACCCTGACTTCAGATCCAACTTTGAGAAAATCTTTGCTCCATGCATCTCATCTAGCAGATCTTCAATAATGGGCATTGGAAATTTATTCTTGATAGTCACAGCATTTAACTCTTTGTAATCTACACAAAGTCTCCAGCCTCCATCCTTCTTTCTGACCATGATAGCTGGAGAAGAAAAGGGACTGAAACTTTCTTGTATTTCTCCTTTCTTGATGAGTTGTTTAATGATCTCTTCCGCAGCAGCCTTTTGGTAATGTGGTACTCTATATGGTCTTAAATTGGGTGGTTTTGCTCCTTCCTGTAAAATGATCCTGTGATCACAGTTTCTTTTTGGGGGTAGTTGTTGTGACTCTTCAAACACATCAGCAAATTTTTGCAGTAGAGGTTGGAG
Organism: Triticum aestivum; assembly: GCF_018294505.1. Classification (NCBI taxonomy): domain Eukaryota; kingdom Viridiplantae; phylum Streptophyta; class Magnoliopsida; order Poales; family Poaceae; genus Triticum; species Triticum aestivum. Next base: position 245,353,637 of record NC_057813.1, read on the forward strand.
TGCTCTGGGAGGAGGAAGGACTTGTTTGTTTTGTTCTGTTTCCACTTCATGCACTTTGAGAATGTACCCCATTACTCCCTTGCGTAACAATTTTTCCATTTTGGCTGCTTTTATCACACACTTTTTCTTTGGGATGGTGTAATCAAACAAGGTCACTGGTTGTCCTTGCTTGGTCACAATTAGAATTCTCTCCACTAAGTCCAGACAAATTGGACTATACTGATAAATCCAATTGGCTCCTATGATTATATCATAAGAAGCAAGATCTAATACTTTGAAACTGCTGCTAAAAGTGTGACCCTGAATTTTAAACTGAACTTCTGGAATTTTTGATACTGACAATAGCTGTCCTCCCCCAGCTACAGTCACTTTTCTTGGCTGCATTGGTTGCTGGTAACAATTACTTTTAATGGCAAACTCTTTGCTCATAAAAGTGTCAAAGGATCCACTGTCAAATAATGCTGTAGCTTTCATACCAGCAATTTCTACAATCAAGGAGAATGTATTGGGTCCTGTAGTTCCTTCTGCAACATTACCTGAAATGTGCATAGCTTGTGATGTTTTTGCTGTGCTCATATCAGGAACTTTCTCTTTGTCTGGGGTGTTTGGAGCTGTGTGGTAAGCTTGCTCAGGGCCATTCACATCCTCAGTTCCTTCACTGTCATCTTCATCATCTACTTCCTGTAAGATGTGCAAAGTTTTTCCAATTTTGCATTTGTGTTGTCTGGACCATGGTTCTCTACAGTACCAACATGCTCTTGCATCTTTAGGAAATGGTACTGAGTATTTTTCCTGATTGGGCACTTGTACTTGTAGTGGAGGGCTAGATTGTTTCACATTGTGTGTATAAGGTCTTGCCTTATACCCTGTGGAAGGAAAAACTTTTCTGGCTGCTGCAGCTTTTTCATATACCTTGGCATACTAGTAAGCTTCAATAATGCCTTGTGGTTTCTGACCACACACTTCATGCTTAATCTCAGCTTTCAGACCTCCAATAAAGCAACTGAGCAAGAAATTTTCCTGTAAACAAGGATGATCCCTCTTGACCAGAGCCACACAATGTTCAAAATCATCTATGTATTGAGCAACTGATGTGTGCTGTTGTATACTTTTGAGGAGTTCCACTGCTTCATGTACACTAGCTTCAGAAAATCTATCAGCTATCATCTGGCAGAACTGTTGCCATGTGATCATCTGCCAAGGCACATAGATATTCTTTAACCAGTTAGATACTCTTCCTTGCAAATGCACTGTAGCTAAGTTCACCCATTGATCACAAGGAGTACCAGACATATCATAGAACTTTTCACAAGCAATTAACCATCCTATAGGATCTTCTCCACTGAACAAGGGAATTTCTAATCTAGGCCCTTTTAACACAACTTCAGCAAAATAAGATGGACCTCCTAGCTGAGTGGCCTGCTGATTTCTTTGAGCATTATAGAGATTTCCCACTGCTTGATATACTGGTGGTTGAGAACACCCAGGATTTGACAGATTTATGTATTGTCCTGTGATAGGATTATATGTAGGAGCTGGGTTGTACAGTGGAGCAGTAATTGGAGCAAAATATCCACTGTTTCCTGAAAAACCCAAGGTATGTGCCTGTACTGCTACACTGGTACTTTCTGGAGTGAGTCTGAATTGTTGTTGTTGCCCTTGTGCTTCTGGTTGCTTGTCAGTATGCACTTTTGTGCTTTCTGTGAACAAGCTGGTGGTGGGAAGCGATGTTAAACCTGAGACATTGTGTGTGGAAACACCGGCCTTGTTGTTAAACTCCTGCTGTAAATTTCTGTTGACCTGCTGGTGTCCTGCTCCTATTGTATCAGCTATAGGAACAACAAGGGGAACACTGGTCACAGATGCTCCAGTGCACACTGGCGGTGGAGCGCTTGGAGTAACCACCTCAGTTTTCTGCTGCCCCAAATTCATGCTCTGCAAAATCAGTTGCAATCTTTTTTGAATTTCAGCATTCATGTCGGTCAGCTTGGCTTCTACTTTTGGCATCGTCACCATCTCTGCTCGCAACTGCTTCACCTCTTGATGAAGGCCCTGCAGTCCTTCAATGTCCGCCCTCAGATCCGCCACTTCCTTCTCCACCTTATCGACTGTGATCTGCACCTTGGACCTTGTGTCTGCCATGGTTTGTCTTGATCCAACACACTCGCCCTTCCTGCGACTTTGGCGCACGGATCGCTGCAGAGACCGGAATTTCACTACCAGGATATTTTCTCCCAGCAACCGTCTCGGCGTCAACGATCTACGCCCGAATTTCACCGCCGCCGCGTCGCCGCCACCGCAACACTCCGCCGCCGCGTCTCCACCACTGGAACACACTGCCGCCGCGAACAAGGAGGGACGGGAGGGATTTTACGAGAGAGCCCAACCTCCTGCTCTCCGCTGCCTGAATCGCCGCCGACCACTATCGCCGAGGATCAACCTATCGCTCTGATACCTTTGTAAGCACAAAATCAGGGGAATTCCATCGATCTATGCATTTTCTCTCACTTAACAGCAATTTCTCAAGTCTAGGATACAAATCGGGATAGATCGAAGGTCAGAGACCCCGTCTTGCAGTACAAGTAGCTAGGGTTCTAAGCTATTACAAGAAATGGGGAAAGATAACATGCTTCTGGTGATCTCGATCGGCAAGATATAAATGGGAAGGGGCCAGCAATACAGCTGTCACTGTCGTAACGGACACGCCACAGTACTCTGCGTTTAATTTGAGAGGAGACGCGAGGAAGCATCTGAGCCGTCGATCTTCTGTGAGGTTTATCCTTTCATCTGAACCGTTGCTTGACTGAAACTCCTAGTGTGTGTTGTTTCTTCAGTACCGTCTGGGTTCAGGCCCTGACACATTTTATTCCTAAACGTCTAGACTAACCGGTGTGTCTCAAACACGTCTTAAATCTGGGAGCAATATGAGGCTGCCTGGGCACCCCCAGACACTCCTGCCACCTCAGCTAGCTAGCACACGGACCCACAAGCCATCCACACTTTTCCTTTCATCTCTCTCCTCACGCCCATGGCCGAAGCAAATAAATAAATTTACCGGTTCCGGGAGGTACCGGTTAGGAATTGATCGTCCATCAATTTCATCTAGATCCGTGAGACCAGTTGCGTAACATGCAAAGCATTTCGCACCACTATACTGAGACTAGCCACAATGGGTAGTAATCTATGTTACTACTCTATGTTACTACCTCTATAGTAGGGAGTAAGATATGTGTGGTAACATGCAACACTTCATTTATTAAGCTATAGACTCATTTTGCCTTGATATGTGTGATGTTACTCATACTATTAGTAACTACTCCCTCCGTTTCTAAATACAAGTCTTTGTAGAGATTCCACTATGAACCACATACAGATGTATATAGATGCATTTTGAGTGTAGATTCACTCATTTTGCTCTGTATGTAGTCCATAGTGAAATCTCTACAAAGACTTACATTTAGGAACGGAGGAAGTAGCTATGTTACCACATGCCTCTCTTTCTTCATTTATTGCTTGCCACGTCATCTTTTTTATCTATATATGTGTGATGTTACTACCTATGTTACTCCCATTATGGGTAGTCTTAGCAATACGGGCTGACACACCTGACATCTTTTCAGAGGAAAAGGAGTGTGAGGCTGGATGACCGCATGCATGTAATATTCTCTCTCCCACATAAAGACTTGGGTTTTAATTTCAGGACCACAATTTAAATGACTGATAACTTGTCAACCATATTTCTGTTTTTGTAAATTTTTATATATTTGAATCCAGGACGACAAGACCTTTCAAACAAGACCAATATTGGATACATTTTGACTAGTTTGAATTTTATGTATCATATTTCAATTTTAGTTCATTTTGACTATTTCACTTATCTCAAACGACTAATTTCATTCATTTCAATTGAAAAGCATGTCTCAATTTTCCGAAACGGATTTCAATTCAAAAACTATTTCACTCATTTCAATAAACAGATTTTACTCACTCCTATCAAATTATTTCACTAATTTGAAAATACATATTTCACTCATTTACAGAACATATTAGATTCACTCATAGAGAACTAATTTCACTCATAAAAATATGTAGGTTTTAAAACAATATTTCACTCGTTTCAAGAAACTAATTAAAATACCATATTTCACTTGTTTCAAAAAAAGTGATTTCACTCATTACAAAAGATAGATTTTGCTCATCTCACTAGTTTTCAAAACACATAACACTCACAATATACACATTGAAATAAGGAGTTTAAAAATATTAATTTAAAAACAATTTCATTCATTTAAAAATATCATTCAAATAAAAATTATTTTACTCATTTTAGAAAGTTTATTTCACTCATTTGAAATACTAATTTCGCTCGCTCCAGTTGAAAAGACATGCTTGAATTATTTCACTCATTTTAGAAAACTGATTTCACTCATTTTAAAACAAAATTTCACTAATTTATAAATAGTTTGAAATAATCAGCTTCACATTCCACTAGATTCAGAAAACACATTACACTCGTTTACACCAGTTAGATTTTACTCATTTTGGAAATCACATTTCACTATATTTAACGTATTTCACACCGAAATAAGTGTAATATGTATGGAAAACAAATTTCACTCATCTAAAGAAAATAATTTCACACGGTTGAGAAAACATACTTCACTCAGTAGAGAAAACATATTTCCAAATTGATTTCACTCAATGAAAAAACTAATTTCAATTATTTCAAAAAACATATTTCATTTGTTTCAAAAACCTGATTTCAGTCATTTGAAATGTTCAAATTAGAACATGTTTGAAATGCATCCAAATTTGGTCTTATTCTAAAGCTCTTGGCTTCAGGAATTCAAATATATAAAATATTTCAAAAATAACAGTATGGTTTAAAAGATAGAAACGATTGAAAATCCTAAAGAGAAAATAAAAGGAAAGGATTTGTACCACGACACCACATGCAACGTCAGGATAGACTCTTTCTCTCACCTGACATGGGTCCCATCGATCTGATATTGATTTGACTTAAAGCAGAAATACAAGAAATTATTTACATCAATACTTTGATATACACATGCATGTGGTCCCACACCTTTACACATGGCAGCAAGGCATTGGTGAGAGAATCATCGTGTCAGCGACCCAAATACAGTTACAGTCTCAGGTGACAGGCTTGCCGCCAAATCAGCAAGGAGAAACAACGTGGCCGAGGAAAGGCAACATACCACCAATCAGGGACAAGGGCGCGTCACCTCCAGGCCACCTCGGATCAAACAGCCTAACCACAGGTACGTGGGGCCAAAGTGGGTGAGCTCTACATAATGGACCAGTCGCGAGGTAATCGTCATCCAGTGGGATCAGGCAATCGGCAAGGCACGGCACAACTCCTGTATTTTCTTGCTTTCTTTCTTCCTCCCAAAGACAAAGTATATTCCTGTAAGCTACTTGTGAGTGCTAAGTACCAGATTAGAGATCCATTGCCTAACATCATGGTATTAGACAGCCACCTACCACCCTTCTCCGCCGCCGCCGCCACCTACCACCCTCGTCGCCGCTGTCGCCGCCCTGGAAACTCGCAGCCAGAAGCAAGCTCGCGATCGCCTCATCGCTACCATGGACCCCGCCCTGAAGGCCTACCTCAACAAGATGAGCGACAAAGCCGCAGCCTGCGCCAACAAGATGCGTGAAGAGGCCGCCGCCCGCGCCATCAAGCAAGACAGCGACAACACCGCTATCCTCCAGGCCTTGGCGACACAAACAACGTGGATCGACTGCCTCGTCACCTGGAAGCCGGAGCTGGAAGCGCGCTTCGCGCAATTGGAGCTCTTGGTCGCGGCTCTACAAGCGGCGAGGCCTTCAGTGCCGCCATCCAATGGATCACCACCGCCGGTGACCTCTCCTCTGGTCACGTGTGAGATCCAAGGGCAACTAAGCCGCGGCGCGTCTCTGCACATCGGGGATCCCTCGTCGGTGACCCCCAAGTCACCGATGACGCGCCTGGTCACGGGTATGACCATGATCCTGTCTCAGATCTCATCTCCTCTGTCTTCGCAAGTGCTTGCGGCTATGGGTCAAGCGCCGTGCAGATCACATTTCCCAATTTCACAGGCGAGAACTCACTGCTGGGGAACGTAGAATTTAAAAATTTGCTTACGATCACGCAAGATATATCTAGGAGAAGCATAGCAACGAGCGGGAGAGTGTGTCTACGTACCCTCGCAGACCGAAAGCGGAAGCGTTTAGTAACGCGGTTGATGTAGTCGAACATCTTCGCGATCCAACCGATCAAGTACCAAGCGCATGACACCTCCGTGATTTGCACACGTTCATCTCGGTGATGTCCCTCGTACTCTTGATCTAGCTAAGGCCGAGGGAGAGTTTCCTCAGCACAACGCCGTGGTGACGGTGATGATGAAGTTACCAGCGCAGGGCTTCGCCTAAGCACTACGACGATATGACCGAGGTGTGTAACTGTGGAAGGGGGCACCGCACACAGCTAAAAGATCAACTTGTGTGTCTTGGGGTGCCCCCTTGGCCATGTATATAAAGGAGGGAGGAGGAGAAGGCCGGTCCAGGAGGGGCGTGCCTATAGGGGGAGTCCAACTAGGATTCCCAATCCTAGTTGGAGTCCCCTTCCTTTTCCAAGAGGGGAGAGAGGGAAGGAGTAGGAGAAGGAGAAGGAAAGATAGGGGGCGTCGCCCCCTCCCTAGTCCAATTCGGACTTGCCATGGGGGAGGGGGGGCGGCCACCCCTTGAGGCCCTTCTCTCCTTTCCCGTATGGCCCATTAAGGCCCACTACTTCCTCCGGTGAATTCCCGTAACTCTCCGGTACTCCGAAAAATACCCAAATCACTCGGAACCTTCTCGATGTCAGAATATAGCCTTCCAATATATCGATCTTTATGTCTCGACCATTTCGAGGCTCCTCATCATGTCCGTGATCTAATCCGGGACTCCAAACAACCTTTGGTACATCAAATCACATAACTCATAATACAAATCGTCATCGAACGTTAAGCGTGCGGACCCTACAGGTTCGAGTACTATGTAGACATGACCGAGACACATCTCCGGTCAATAACCATTAGGGAACCTGGATGCTCATATTGGCTCCTACATAATCTATGAAGATCTTTATCGGTCAAATCGCATAACAACATGCGTTGTTCCCTTTGTCATCGGTAGTTTACATGCCCGAGATTCGATCGTTGATATCATCATACCTAGTTCAATCTCGTTACCGGCAAGTCTCTTTACTTGTTCCATAATGCATCATCCCGCAACTAACTCATTAGTCACATTGCGTGCAAGGTTTATAGTGATGTGCATTACCGAGAGGGCCCAGACATACCTCTCTGATACACGGAGTGACAAATCCTAATCTCGATCTATGCCAACCCAACAAACACCTTCGGATATACCTGTAGAGCATCTTTATAATCACCTAGTTAAGTTGTGACGTTTGATAGCACACAAGGTGTTCCTCCGGTATTCGGGAGTTGCATAATCTCATAGTCAGAGGAACATGTATAAGTCATGAAGAAAGCAATAGCAATAAAACTCAATGATCATAATGCTAAGCTAATGGATGGGTCTTGTCCGTCACATCATTCTTTAATGATGTGATCCCATTCATCAAATGACAACACATGTCTATGGTCAGGAAACATAACCATCTTTGATTAACGATCTAGTCAAGTAGAGGCATACTAGGGACACTCTGTTTTGTCTATGTATTCACACATGTACTAAGTTTCCGGTTAATACAATTCTAGTATGAATAATAAACATTTATCATGATATAAGGAAATATAAATAACAACTTTATTATTGCCTTAGGGCATATTTCCTTCACCCGCAACTTTGGAAAACTCTCGCTGAGAAGTATTTCGAGATGTTTGCGGTTTAGGAATCGTATTGGGTGCCGATGGCAAGTCTGAATTTCTCAGGCCCGGCTGCCATTTGGCTGCAGTCGTTGCAACAGAAGATCATCGGTCCTACGTGGGAATCGTTTACAGCTCTGCTGTGTACTCGATTCGAGCATGATAAGCACCAACTCCTCATCCATCAGTTTTATGCTATCCGTCAGACAGATTCAGTTGCAGATTTCATTGAATGTTTTGAGACTCTGATATCATATGATCTCTTATTCTGAACTGACACATCCTTATTTCTTTCTTACACGATTAATCGAGGGTCCGCAGACGGATATTCGTGCTCATTCAGAGACCTCCCGATCTCGATATGACGTGTTCTCTTGCCTTGCTCTAAGAGGAAGTGGTTGATGGGGAGAACACCTTGCGCATCGGGTACACCCACTCGCCGGTGCCACGTTTCATGGTAACCAATACACCGAGTCTGCCTGCGAGTTCTGCAAAACTGTCCACACCAACATCCAAAGCAAAAGATCACCGAGGTACAGAAGCAGCGAGGGCAGGAGCAGAGAGCAGCAAGATAGCAGCGCTGCGTTCCTCAAACGAGCAGCAATATAAATAACAACTTTGAAAAACTCCTTTCAAACACTCCTTTATGCTTCCAGAAAATTCTACATCATTTTCGATGAACAATATGTCATTCACATATACTTATCAGAAAGGTTGTAGTGCTCCCACTCACTTTCTTGTAAATACAGGCTTCACCACAAGTCTGTATAAAACTATATGCTTTGATCAACTCATCAAAGAGTATATTCCAACTCCGAGATGCTTGCACCAGTCCATAGATGGATCGCTATTGCTTGCACATTTTGTTAGCATCTTTAGGATTGATAAAACCTTCTGGTTGTATCTGTCGGCGTTCTGGGAACGGGGGTCCGCAGACTTGCCTACCTGCGGCCTGCAGCGTGGCTCAAGCTGTGGCCTAGTACGGCCCGTCTTCATTAACCCTAGTTCAAGACCCTCGCGAGGGGCCAAGCCTCGCGGGGCGAATGACACAAGGCTTCCTCAGGGGCGACCTCATCAGGCAGGCTCGTGAGGAGGCGGAGAGATCAAGGCAAGGAGTACCTCGCGAGGTGCTCATGACGCAAGCCATGACGATCAAGACCAGGCGGGCGCGAGGAGAGCGCGAGCCTACGCAGTGTCCTCGTTTCCTCTTTGGTGCAAAGGGGCAAGCGCAGGCGCGGAGTACCAAGGCATCAAGCAAAGGTTTCCATATCGTTGCAACGAGACCAAGAACAGCAGAGCGGTGGGATGGAGATCACCGTGGAGCCCAAGACGGCGTAATTACCAATGTCTTTGGCAGTCGAAGACCACTTTTAGTCAGGATAGCTTGTACTAGCTGTCCCCCTTCAAAATGGCCGTTGTTGGCTCCCTTCCCGCTCAATATTTGGGAAGAGGACCAGGGCCTCTATATATAGAGATATCCACCACAGTAGAAGGCATCTGGATCTCACCTAGAGCCAACAGAGACGGAGCAATTCCTCTCCAAGCACACCACCATAAGAACACCCCTCGCGAGGTTGTTCTTCCTCTGTACTGTTCATCATCAGCCCCAGAGGCAATCCACCACACCACACACTGGATTAGGGTATTACACCACAACGGTGGCCCGAACCAGTATAAACCTCATGTCCCTTGTGTTGTTCATCGTGCTAGCTTAGATTCGCGGTGAGGTTTTGAGGCGTGGATCGGTAGGGAGAAGATCTTCATGCGCACCCCAGAGTTTGAACCTCAAGGGTTTTGCTGGAACCCAATATCCGACATTTGGGCACCAGGTAGGGGTGCGCTGGAATCTTCTTTCCGCGGTCCCGCGTTCCATCGCTTTGTCGCATCCATGGCGGACGCTCGCCGAGCTTGCGCCGAGCGTCGGGCTGCTCTTGCTGCCCGCATCACCCAGACGGCTCCTGTCGGTGGGCCTCCTCGTCGTTCTCCGTTGCCTGCCGCCAACGCTGCCACCGGCCCGACGGGGAACGAGCAGCAAGCATCATCGCTACACCCCTTGGTGCGGCGGGAAGGCTGCACCGCCACTCCGTCGCTGACTCCAGCTGGTTCGTCATCTCACGCTCGTCGCGCTCCCAGGGACGCGCATGCTGCGTTGCTCCTGGCACGTGAGCTCCTGCACTACCGCCCCATCGACGACCTCTACGAGGAGTGGCTCGCTTGCATCACCGAGCTCGTCAGCGCCGCAGGGGGCTCTCCTGCGCCATCCCTCTCACTGCCTCACCCGCCGTCCTGCATGGGCGATGCAGCTCAAGAGGTGCCTCCGCCACCTCCTCCCCAAGAAGGCGCCCTGGCCCCAAGGCGCGCGGCCCCTGGACAAGACCCACCGCATCCAGTGCCCGTGCAACAAGAAAGGAGCTGCCAAGAAATCCCTCGGCCCCAAGAAGGCGCTTGCGTGCTCCCTGCTCCAGCACATCAAGACCACATCCCCGCACCAGCACGTCAAAACCCCATGCTGCCCCTGGTGGCGGCGCACGGGAATCTCCAAGAGCAGGCCCCACGACTGCAAAGGGCTCCGATGGCCACGGCAGGCTGCCGCGCCTTCACCACCGAGCTATGCAGCGTCGCCTGGCCAGGCAATTTCAAGCCGGATCTGCCTCCTCGCTATGACGGCACTGCCGACCCCGCGGAGTTCCTGCAGCTCTATGAGCTGGGCATCGAGGCGGCCAACGGAGATGAAAAGGTCATGGGGAATTGGTTTCCCATGGCGCTCAAGGATGGTGCCCGCACCTGACTCCTGAACCTGCCTCCCAGCTCAATGTCCTCCTGGGACAAGATGCGCAGACGTTTCATCGCCAACTTCCAGGGCACTCGCGACCGTCCTCCGATCGGGGGTGACCTGCGCCACATCAAGCAACAGCCGGGAGAGACCTTGTAGAAGTACATCCAACACTTCAACAACGCTCACCTCAAGATTCTCAAGGTGACCAAGGAGGCCATCATCTTAGTGTTCTTCGATGGCGTCTGCGGCGTCAAGATGAAGGAGGAGTTGTCCATCCACCAGGATCTGTGCACATCTCTGGAGCTATTCAACCTAGCGACCAAGTGCGCAAGAGCTGAGGAGGGGCGCCTCTCCCTCCTCGAGCTTCCAGCTGCCGACCCAGAAGAGAAGAAAGCCAAGGCCAAGGACGTGAAGCGCAAAGGAGCAGTCGTGCTCGCAGCAGAACCAGACACGATGCACGGCAAGGACCAGTCGGAGTGGTCCAAGGGCAACCGATTCTGCGCCTACCACAACCTCTGCACCCACAACACCAACGAATGCCAGGAGCTCAGAGCCGTTCGAGAAGGACGCATCGGTCGACGCCCTGAGCGCAACGACCGGGGCTATGGTCGAAGAGGAGGAAGAGGTGGAGGACGATGGGACGACCAAGGCCCTCGCCAGGAGTGGCATGACCGCCCTCACGAGGATCGCTGGCAGGACCAGCCTCGCGAGGGGGCTTGGAGGGATCAGCCTCGTGAGGATCACCCGCAGGGCAACATAGGCCTTCCTCCTCTGCCACCACCGCCAAGAAGGAATGATGACCACCACCAGGACGAGGGGGCTGGGGGCTTCCAGGAGCCATGTGCTATCGCTTGCATCCTGGGCGGTGCCTAGGCCCCAACCTCTCAGCGCATCTTCAAGCAGTTTGCTCACGAGGTGAATGCAGTCCTCCCAAAGCTCGAGGCCACGCACCCTCTCAGGTGGTCCATGTGCGCCATCACGTTCAGCTCAGCGGACCAGCTCAAGTGTGCGGCTATGGCTGGCATCCTCCCAATGGTCTGTTCCCCAGTCATTAGCAATGTGCAAGTTACCAGGACTCTCATCGATGGCGGCGCAAGACTCAATGTTCTGTCCGTCGAGATGTTCAACAACCTTCAAGTGTCGTACGATCAACTTCAGCCAACCAAGCCTTTCTCAGGGGTTACTGATGGCTCCACTACTCTGATAGGGCAGGTCCGCCTCCCTGTCACTTTCGGACAGTGCAAGAACTACCGTACCGAGCTCATCAACTTCGACGTTGCCCACAGTCGCCTGCCATACAATGCCCATCCTCGGGTATCCAGCCCTGGCCAAGTTCATGGTGGTAACTCACCATGGTTACAACGTCCTCAAGATGCCAGGAAGCGGCGGAATCATCACAGCCCCCGTGGCCAAGTTCATGCAAAGAGAAGGATGCGGTGTGCTCCCTCGAGCGCGCCTTCCAAGCTGCATCAATCGAGGACCCAGACAGCAGGAGCGAGAACCCTCCCGAAGCAGTTCCCAAGAAGAAGAAGACATCACTCAGCTCAAGGCCTCAGGAGGTTGGCATCTCTGGAGGCGTCGCGTCAGGATCTGCGCTCGTGCAAGGGGGCGCCTCCCTCCGTTGCATAGGAAGGCACGCCCGGCGCCCTCCTCGGGCAGGGCTCGGGGGCTCTCTTCTGGAGGACCTCCGACCTTGCCAAGATCACGAGAGGCACTCGGGCACCACTTGGAGGCGTGCTTCGTGGCGCGCTTCCCTCAAGAAGGCATGGGGAAAGGAAGGCCCGACCCTCAGGAGTTCATCACCAAGGCCACTCAGGAGCTGCAGGAATCAAGAGTCATACGCGGCGATCGCCGCCTACCTGGCGTAGCTCCCCATCCAGGTGAGGATGGCGGGCTGCGCGTCTGCATCGACTACCCGGGGCTCAGCCGAGTCGCGTCTCAGGAGCGCTTTTGGCCTTCGCATGTGGGATGCTGCAAGGGTCCGCTGCATAGCTACATTCACATGCCTTTCGGTCTGCCGAACGCGGCTGCCACTCACCAGCGTCTTCTGCGGAGCATTCTGGCAGCTCAGGAGGCCAGGCACCACGCGGTCCTGGCGGAGATGAAGATGGTCCTCGAGGAACCGCCCAGACCCCCAGAGCCTCCCGAGGCTCGGGGCTCCGGTGGCTCGTGAGGATCGGCCTCTTCACCGCGCATCGTTAGCTACTCCAACACCCGCTCTACAATGGTATCAGGTGACATCTTTCGAGTTCATTTCAGCTGGGAGCGCCCTCAGGGCTGCATCATTCCCAGGTCGCGTGGGTTTCTCCCTGCGCCATGTATCCCTTTTGCTTATGTCTTTAGTTTACCTTGTTGGGGGTGCCCCTCGGGATACATCATCCCCAAGCCGCTCGGGCCTGACCTAGTGGCATGTATCCTCCCTGCTTTTATCTAAGCTGATTTGCCTTTCATGCCTAACCTGCTTATGATTATCATCTCCCGCCTACCATGGGCCTTTTTCTCCCTCACGCAAATCGCTTGCACGTTAAAAGGGGGGCTCCTGAGCATCACGACTCAGGAGCTCTTACTGGCTCTCCAGCCCTCACCCCTTGGCCTTGTCCACGACATCGCGACCTGGCATACTAGCGGCGGCTGAGCCCGCTCGAGGGCTGGGACCTGAGGACGTAGAGCATTTGTATCTAACCATCCTGCAGGAACACTCAGCCGCCCAAGGCTCAAGATCAGGCGCAACCCGCCTTGAGGTAGGGCCTCGTGAGTCCCGTGCTAGCTCACGAGTGCCCAGATACACCTCGTCTAGCCCTACCATGCCAGCCACGTGTCAGGGCGGGGTTGTACACGCCCAGGGGGCTCCTCCTGGAGGGGATCTCCCCTCCCACGTACAAGTGGAAGCACCATGCTCCGCGATGGCTGACGACACTGCCGAGGAGCGGCTATGCCCGTACACATATGGAAGCGCTATGCTCCGCACTGGTGATAAACAACTGAGGGCAGCCCACGGCTGTATCAACCTCAAGGAGCCCAGTGCTCAGTGTCTGGCCTCATCGCAACGCCTCCTCTCGGGAGCGCCACGCGAGGGGGCTGGACACGGGGGCTGCGCCCGGGTCACGCCCGAGCGCACGCCACCCAGCCAGGTCCCTCGAACTTGGTCGTCGCGCGCCCCTCCCCGAGCGGAGCCAAGGTATGAAGATCGTTTTAGCATCAAGGAGGACTCCTGAGCATCACGACTCAGGAGCCTAACTGGTCATGTAGCCCCTCACTCCTTAGTTCCACAAGGCTAATGGCGGTTGAGGTATGCGCGGGGCCGGGCCCTGCCGACATAGAACGACAGATCTATTCCTACACCCCTCCCTATTTGCTGTTTGCACGTCAAGGGGGACTCCTGAGCATCGCGACTCAAGAGCCTAACTTGTCACGTAGCCCCTCACTCCTTGGTCCCGTCCTGGTGATCCGGTCGGTGCTAATGGCAGCTGAGGTATGTGTGGGGCCAAGCTCTACCAACGTAGAACACAAAGCAAATAGGAAGGAAACCGCAAAATCTCGCAAATTCAGAAGCAAATATTACAAACCATAAATTGTACTCACAATACCAGACACAAGTTTAAATGCCTCCACGAGGCACGGTGCATGTTGCAGGAGTTGAAACAGGAAAGAAGCCGCAAGAAGATCACCCTTGGGCAGCGCCGTCATTCGCCAGGAGCCCCGCCTCTGTGGTGGTGTTGCGCCTGTCAGCTCCACCTCCCGAGGCCGCGGAACCAGCAGTACCTGCCTTGGGCACAGTGGCGAAGGCGCGGAACTTCGCCAGCAGGGCTTCCGCTCGGCCCTTCATGGCTTTAGCAGCAGCGGCGGAGCACTCGATGTCCACAGGCTCCAGTAGCTCGTCGAGGTTGGTGCCAGGGTCACGAAGGTAGACGTGGCTGAGGACCCGCGTCAGTGCCGCAGAAGAAAGGACGCGAGCTTCAACCTCGACCATGGGGCCGACGCCGGTCATGACTTCCTCAAGCACTTCGACCAAGAAGGGAAGCAGCTTGGCGGGGCCGTCCTTGGCCCCGGCCAGCGGCTTCTCCAGGCCACCGTCGTAGAGCGTCTTCAGCGCCTTGCGAGATCTCTCCTCAAGATCTGCAAAGGCCACGCGATCCTCGGCCAGGACCTTCGCCTTGGCATCTAGCTCGGCCCTCTCCGCCTTCAGCTTCTGCTCCAGCGTCTTCAGTCGGCTGCGATCAGCAGACAACTCGGTGTCGCAGTCCCTGATGGCGGCCTCCCGAGCCTTCATCTCTTCCTCCTTTGCCTGACGGCCGTGAGCCCCTTTGGCGAGCTTGTCGCGCAAACCCTACAGCTCGTCCTCCAGTGCCTTGCACCGGTCTTGGGCGACCATGGCATCCTTCAGCGCCACATCACGGGCGGCTGCAACCTGGGTGGCGACTTGCTTCTCCTCCTCGGAAGCTGCCGCTGCCCGACTCAGCGCCACTCGGACGGAGGTGTCGGAGTGAACCCAGCCAAAGATCAGCTCCAGGCGCCCGACCACCAGGTGGGGGTTGGTGCCCTAGAGGTCTTCTCGCAGCTGGCCTAGCCCCGCAAGGGCATGGTCCAAGACGGCGGAGGAGTTAGAGGAGTCAGGAACCAATGGAGCAGGGGGAGAAGGCGGCAGCGTGACCACGACTTGGGAGACTGGGAGCTCCTGGGTCTTGGCAGCCTCAGCAACAACATCAAGCACCGGCATCTCCAGAGTCAGCGGGGCCACGGGGGCTGGCACCCTGCCAGGGCGCTCCTCCTGGCCTCACGAGGACGACCGGGCAGGGGAGGTGCGAGCTCCACTGCCTCCCCTTCCCACAGACGAAGGCGCGGCCACAACGGATGAGCTTGCCCCAAGTGGAGCCACCGTGTCCCCCTTCAGCTTCTTCGCCACAAGCGGCGGCCTAACCAGATGATGGAGGACGTCAAGCCCTGATAGCAAAGACAAGAACAACACGGAGTTCGAGCACTTACTGGTTAATCGCACGTATTCTGGCGGTCTCTTGCCGAGCTTAAAGCCCTTGAGCCTCTTGGTCCGGGGCGCAGCCTTGGGAGGTCCAGAGGCAGAGGAGGGCGCACCAGAAGGGTTGGAGCTAGCTTTGAGCAGTGCATGGGCCGGGGTAGCCCCTCGGGAGATCAGCCCCGACCTGTCCTTCTTCGGGATCGCGGGCGGGTCCTCTCCCCCTTCCCTGGTGTCGGCCTCGTCATCGTCCAACAGGGTGCAGAGGATGTTGGACCTGCACCGGGGGGAAGTCTCCCCCGTCCCCTCAGCAGTCGCCTCTGAGTCGCGCTCCTCTTCTTATTCGTCTTCCTCTCCTCCTCCACGGGAATCATCGGAAGACAATTCCACTGGCGCCGCTGTCGGTGTCAAATCCGACATATCTCGTAGTAGGGGTCCTAAGCTAGGCGTCTTGGAGCGATGGTAACACAGACACAGGATTTTACCCAGGTTTGGGCTCTCTTAAAGAGATAATACCCTACATCCTGCTTTTGATTGTATTCATATGGGGGATAGTACATAGTATAGGTGTCTACCACGAGATTGTAGTAATGAATATGAGATTGTCTATTGACCAGCCTGGCCTTCAGTTTATATAAGACACCGGAGGCCTAGGGTTTAAGAGAGTCCTTGTCTTGGGCGCCAAGTCTTGTGGAGTCTTCCTTGTATGAAGCAGGGGTTGTCCGAACTGGCCCATGAGTATACGGCCATGGGGGTCCTCGACCCAATCCAACTGACTGGGAGACGACGTGGTGAGTACCCCCTAGTCCAGGACACCGTCAGCCACCGCCTCCTGGCCCTCAGGAGGCACCTCCGACACCAGACCGCTCCTATCAAAGGTGGGCATGGCTTCCACCACTTGTTGCCAGTTTTCGCGAAGGAACAAGGGGACATAAGCGCCCTCCAGGCCTTCCACGTCCTCTCCAACCAGGAGGCGGAGAGATGCGACCAGATCCTCATCAGCTAGGGCCTCCGAGTTTAGGTGGAGATCATCGTCCGCACCTTCAAGCCTCCACAACGGGCGCGAGTGCGCCTGAAGTGGAGCCACCCGCTCCGCCAGGAACTCCCTCAGGAGCGTGGCCCTGGTCAGCTTCGCCGCCTTCATATTGCTCGGTCTCAAGTCAGTGTTCATCTTCTCCAGCATCGACTTCACCCATCGGTCGTCAAGCTTCGCGCGAGACCATGCCTCGTCAGCCTGGTGCTGCTCCATGGGTAGCACCAACCGAGAGTGGGTGCATATGGCGTCCATCATGACCCACTTGCTCCGAAAGCCATCGACCCTCTTCCCGGTCTTCGAAATCGCGTTGGCCTTGGAGTACGTGATGAAGCCAGCGCACGCTGAGGTATGGCTGCCGGAGATTCGGAGGGAGAAGAAGTGGTGCAGCAAGGCCACAGACGGCATCACCCCAACGTGCGCCTCATAGTAGTAGGCGAAAATCGATAGAAGGAGGACAGAGTTTGGATGGAGATGAAGGGCCTGCAGCTTGTAATGGCGGATGACGGCGTAGAAGAACTCGGAGAAAGGAGGCACCAGGCCGGCGATGACGGTGCTCATGAAGAAGGGGTAGAAGGTACTCCCCTTGGCCTCCGGCTGGGCGGAGCCGACCCGGAGCACGGTCTCCCCCATCTCATTGCCCTGCACTGCCATCATCAGGCGCGTGGCGGTGAGATTCTTCTCCGTCATGTTGGGGGGATCCAGAGCCGGTGAGTACCAAGCTGGCAGGGACTCACCTACGACCTTGCGGGGTGCTATTGCTCGCTGGAAGAGAAAGGATGAGGCTGATCTGGAGATTTTGGAAGCAAGAGAGCAAGAGCAAGGAAGGGGATCTGAAGCAAGGCGAATGAGAGCAATGAAGGTAAGCCTAACCCAGGCCAACCTTTTGTCAGTCGGGCAGTTGCCGAGGCAGCATGGGGAAGCGGAGACGCCCACGTCCAATCAACCGCCATGCCGCGACCAAGGCCGCAGACTGTTGGGGCCCGCGGTGCTCTACACTTGCCCTTTGGCTTTGCTGCTAAGCCAAGTCCGAGCGTGCCTTAGGCCCGGGGGCTACTGTCAGCGTTCTGGGAACGGGGGTCCCCAGACTTGCCTGCCTGCGGCCTGCGGCGTGGCTCAAGCAGTGGCCTAGTACGACCCATCTTCATCAACCCAAGTTCAAGATCCTCGCGAGGGGCCAAGCCTCACGGGGCAGATGACACAAGGCTTCCTCAGGGGTGGCCTAATCACGCAGGCTCGCAAGGAGGCAGAGAGATCAAGGCCAGGAGTACCTCGTGAGGTGCTCATGACGCAAGCCATGACGATCAAGACTAGGCGGGCGCCAGGCGGGTGCCAGCCTATGCAGTGTCCTCGTTTCCTCTTTGGTGCAAAGGGGGCAAGCGCAGGCGCGGAGTACCAAGGCATCAAGCAAAGGTTTCCATATCGGCGCAATGAGACCAAGACCAGCAGAGCGACAGGACGGATATCATCATGGAGCCCAAGACGGCATCATCACCAGTGCCTTTGGCAGTCGAAGACCACCTTTAGTCAGGATAGCTTGTACTAGCTATCCCCCTTCAAAATGGCCGTTGTTGGCTCCCTTCCCGCTCAATATTTGGGAAGAGGACCAGGGCCTCTATATATAGAGATAGCCACCACAGTAGAAGGTATCTGGATCTCACCTACATCCAACAGAGACGGAGCAATTCCTCTCCAAGCACACCACCATAAGAACACCCATCGCGAGGTTGTTCTTCCTTTGTACTGTTCATCATCAGCCCAGAGGCAATCCACCACACCACACATTGGATTAGGGTATTACACCACAACGGTGGCCCGGACCAGTATAAACCTCGTGTCCCTTGTGTTGTTCATCGTGCTAGCTTAGATTCGCGGCGAGGTTTTGGGGCGTGGATCAGTAGGGAGAAGATCTTCGTGCGCACCCCAGAGTTCGAACCTTAAGGGTTTTGCCAGAACCCGATATCCGACAGTATCATATACAACTTTTCTTTAATAAATCCATTAAGGAATGCAGTTTTGATATCCATTTATCGGATTTCATAAAATGTGGCAATTGCTAACATGATTCAGATAGACTTTAAGCGTTGATACGAGTGAGAAAATCTCATCGTAGTCAACATCTTAAACTTGTCAAAAACCCTTTTCGACAAGGTCGAGCTTTGTAGATAGTAACACTACTATCATCGTCCGTCTTCCTCTTGAAGATCCATTTATTCTCAATGGCTTGCCGATCAATCGGGCAAGTCCACTAAAGTCCAGACTTTGTTCTCATACATGGATTCTATCTCAGATTTCATGGCCTCAAGCCATCTGTCGGAATCTGGGCTCATCATTGCTTCCTCATAGTTCATATGTTTATCATGGTCTAGTAACATGACTTCCAGAACAGGATTACCGTACCACTCTGGTGTGGATTGTACTCTGGTTGGCCTACGAGGTTTGGTAGTAACTTGATCTGAAGTTTCATGATCATCATCATTAACTTCCTCACTAATTGGTGTAGGAATCACTAGAACTGATTTCTGTCATGACCTACTTTCCAATTCGGGAGAAGGTACAGTAACCTCATCAAGTTCTACTTTTCCTCCCACTCACTTCTTTCGAGAGAAACTCCTTCTCTAGAAAGGATCCATTCTTAGCAACAAAGATCTTGCCTTCAGATCTATGATAGAAGGTGTACCCAACAGTTTCTTTTGGGTATCCTATGAAGACACATTTCTTCGATTTGGGTTCAAGCTTATCAGGTTGAAGCTTTTTCACATAAGCATCGCAGCCCCAAATTCTAAGAAACGACAACTTGGGGTTCTTGCCAAACCACAACTCATATGGTGTCGTCTCAACGGATTTAGATGGTGCCCTATTTAACGTGAATGCAGATGTCTCTAATGCATAACCCCAAAACGATAGTGATAAATCGGTAAGAGACATCATAGATTGCACCATATCTAATAAAGTACGGTTATGATGTTCGGACACACCATTACACTATGGTGTTCCAGGTGGTGTGAGTTGTGAAACTATTTCACATTGTTCGCACATGAGGCATCATAGAACGGAGTTTTAGTCATCTTTCACATGAGGCATCATAGAACGGCATTTTAGTCATCTTGCACACGAGGCATGGTTCGCAAGCATCAAGTGATTCCAAAAGCCGATCAGCATGGAGTTTCTTCATGCGCTTTACACCAATATGACCTAAACGATAGTGCCACAAATATGTTGCACTATCATTATCAACTTTGCATCTTTTGACATAAATATTATGAATATGTGTATTACTACGATCGAGATTCAATAAAACATTCACCTTGGGTGTATGACCACAGAAGGTTTTATTCATGTAAACAGAATAACAATTATTCTTTGACTTAAATGAATAATGTGTTGCAATAAACATGATCCAATCATATTATGCTCAACGCAAACACAAAATAACATTTATTTTAGGTTCACCACTAATCCCGAAGGTAAAGGGAGTGTGCGATGGTGATCTTATCAACCTTGGAATCATTTCCAACACACATCGCCACCTTGCTCAACTAGTCTTTGTTCATTTTGTAACTCCTGTTTCGAGTTACTAATCATAGCAACTGAACCCGTATAAAATACCTAGGGGCTATTATGAACACTAGTAAAGTACACATAAATAACATGTATATCATATATACTTTTGTTCACTTTGCCATCCTTCTTATCCGCCAAGTATTTGGGGCAGTTTCGCTTCTAGTGACCATTTCCTTCGTAGTAGAAGCACTCAGTTTCAGCCTTGGGTCTAGCTTTGGGCTTCTTCATGGGAGTGGCAACTTGCTTGCTATTCTTCTTGAAGTGCCATTTCTTTCCCTTGCCCTTTTACTTGAAACTAGTGGTCTTGTCAACCATAAACATTTGATGCTTTTCTTGATTTCTACCTTAGTCGATTTCAGCAACACGAAGAGCTCGGGAATCGTTTTCATCATCCCTTGCATATTATAGTTCATCACAAAGTTCCAGTAACTTGGTGATAGTGGCTAGAGAATTTTGTCAATCACTATTTTATCTGGAAGATTAACTCCCACTTGAGCTATTCTCCTCCATCTTGTAGGCAAAGTACTTGTTAGAGGTCTCATACCTCTCGACTCGGGCATGAGTCTGAAATACCAATTTTAGCTCTTGGAACATCTTATATGCTCCATGGCATTCAAAATGTTTTTGAAGTCCCGGTTCTAAGCCGTAAAGCATGGCGCACTAAACTATCAAGTAGTTATCATACCGAGCTTGCCAAACGATCATAATGTCTACATCTGCTCCTGCAATAGGTCCGTCACCTAGCGGTGCATCAAAGACATAATTCTTCTATGCAGCAATGAGGATAATCCTCAGATCACGGACCTAGTCCGCATCATTTCTAATATCATCTTTCAACATAGTTTTTCTCTAGGAACATATCTAAAATAAATAGGGAGCTACATCGCGAGCTATTGATCTACAACATAGTTATGCAAATACTACCAGGACTAAGTTCATGATAAATTAAAGTTCAATTAATGATATTACTTAAAAACTCCCACTTAGATAGACATCCCTCTAATCATCTAAGTGATCACGTGATCCATATCTACTAAACCATGTCCGATCATCACGTGGGATGGAGTAGTTTTCAATGGTGAACATCACTATGTTGATCATATCTACTATATGATTCATGCTCGACCTTTCGGTCTCAGTGTTTCGAGGCCATATCTGCATATGCTAGGCTCGTCAAGTTTAACCCGAGTATTCTACGTGTGCAAAACTGGCTTGCACCTGTTATATGTGAACGTAGAGCTTATCACACCCGATCATCTTGTGGTGTCTCGGCACGACGAACTGTAGCAACGATGCATACTCAGGGAGAACACTTATACCTTGAAATTTAGTGAGAGATCATCTTATAATGCTACCGCCGTACTAAGCAAAATAAGATGCATAAATGATAAACATCACATGCAATCAAATAAGTGATATGATATGGCCATCATCATCTTGTGCCTTTGATCTCCATCTCCAAAGCACTGTCATGATCACCATTGTCACTGCCTTGACACCTTGATCTCCATCGAAGCATCATTGTCGTCTCGCCAACTATTGCTTCTACGACTATCGCTACCGCTTAGTGATAAAGTAAAGCAATTACATGGCGATTGCATTTCATACAATAAAGCGACAACCATATGGCTCCTACCAATTGCCGATAACTGTTACAAAACATGATCATCTCATACAACAATTTATATATCATCACGTCTTGACCATATCACATCACAGCAAGCCCTGCAAAAATAGGTTAGATGTCCTCTACTTTGTTGTTGCAAGTTTTACGTGGCTGCTATGGGCTTAGCAAGAACCGTTCTTACCTACGCATCAAAACCGCAACATTTTTTACCAAGTGTATTGTTTTAACCTTCAACAAGCACCGGGCGTAGTGACAGTCGATTCAACTAAAGTTGGAGAAACAGACACCCACTTGCCACCTGTGTGCGAAGCACGGCGATAGAACCAGTCTCATGAACGCGGTCATGTAATGTCGGTATGGGCTGATTCATCCAGCAATACCGCCGAATCAAAGTATGACATGCTGGTAAGCAGTATGACTATTATCGCCCACAACTCTTTTTGTTCTACTCGTGCATATAACATCTACGCATAGACCTGGCTCGGATGCCACTGTTGGGGAATGTAGTATTTCAAAAAATTTGCCTACGATCATGCAAGATCTATCTAGGATAGGCATAGCAACGAGCGGGGAGAGTGTGTCTACGTACCCTTGTAGACCGAAAGTGGAAGCATTTAGTAATGCGGTTGATGTAGTCGAATGTCTTCGTGATCCAACCGATCAAGTACTGAACGCACGACACCTCCGTGATTTGCACACGTTCAGCTCGATGACGTCCCTCATACTCTTGATCCAGCTAAGGCCGAGGGAGAGTTTTGTCAGCATGATGGTGAGGTGACGTTGATGATGAAGTTACCGGCACGGGACTTCGCCTAAGCACTACGATGATATGACCAAGGTGTGTAACTGTGGAGGAGGGCACCGCACACGGCTAAAAGATCAACTTGTGTGTCTTGGGGTGCCCCCTTAGCCATGTATATAAAGGAGGGAGGAGGTGGAGGCCGACCTAGGAGGGGCGCGCCTATAGGGGGAGTCCAACTAGGATTCCTGATCCTAGTTGGAGTCCCCTTTCTTTTCTAAGAGGGGAGAGAGGGAAGGAGTAGGAGAAGGAGAAGGAAAGAGAGGCCCCCCTCCCTAGTCCAATTTGGACTTTCCATGGGGGGGGGGAGGCCACCCTTGAGGCCCTTCTCTCCTTTCCCGTATGGCCCATTAAGGCCCACTACTTCCTCCGGTGAATTCCTGTAACTCTCCGGTACTCTGAAAAATACCCGAATCACTCGGAACCTTTCCCATGGCCGAATATAGCCTTCCAATATATCGATCTTTACGTCTCGACCATTTTGAGACTCCTCGTCATGTCCGTGATCTCGTCCGGGACTCCTAACAACCTTTGGTACATCAAATCACATAACTCATAATATAAATCGTCATCGAACGTTAAGCGTGCGGACCCTACGGGTTCGAGTACTATGTAGACATGACCGAGGCACATCTCCGGTAAATAACCAATAGCGGAACCTGGATGCTCATATTGACTCCTACATATTCTACGAAGATCTTTATAGGTCGAACCGCATAACAACATACATTATTCCCTTTGTCATCGGTATGTTACTTGCCCGAGATTTGATCGCCGGTATCATCATACCTAGTTCAATCTCGTTATCGGCAAGTCTATTTACTCGTTCCGTAATGCATCATCTCGCAATTAACTCATTACTCACATTGCTTGCAAGGCTTATAGTGATGTGCATTACCGAGAGGGCCCAGAGATACCTCTCCGACACACGGAGTGACAAATCCTAATCTCGATCTATGCCAACCGAACAAACACCTTCGGATACACCTGTAGAGTATCTATATAATCACCCAGTTATGTTATGACGTTTGATAGCACACAAGGTGTTCCTCTGGTATTCGGGAGTTGCATAATCTCATAGTCAGAGGAACATGTATAAGTCATGAAGAAAGCAATAGCAATAAAACTGAACAATCATAATACTAAGCTAATGGATGGGTCTTGTACATCACATCATTCTCTAATGATGTGATCCCATTCATCAAATGACAACACATGTCTATGGTCAGGAAACATAACCATCTTTGATTAGCGATCTAGTCAAGTAGAGGCATACTAGGGACATTCTGTTTTGTCTATGTATTCACACATGTACTAAGTTTCCGGTTAATACAATTCTAGCATGAATAATAAACATTTATCATGATATAAGGAAATATAAATAACAACTTTATTATTGCCTCTAGGGCATATTTCCTTCACCAACAGCTCTGGAAAACTCTCGCCGAGCAGTATTTCCAGATATTTGTGGTTCAGGAATTGTATTGGGTGCCGATGGCAAGTCTGAATTTCTCGGGCCCGCCTGCCATCTGGCTGCAGTCGTTGCAACACAAAATCGTCGGTCTTGCGTGGGAATCGTTCACAGCTCTGCTGTGTACTTGATTCGAGCGTGATAAGCACCAACTCCTCATCCGTCTGTTTTACGCTATCCGTCAGACAGATTCAGTTGCAGATTTCATGGAATGTTTGAAACTCTGATGAATCATATAATCTCTTACTCTGAACTGACACATCCTTATTTCTTTCTTACACGATTAATCGAGGGACCTGCAGACGAATATTTGTGCAGTGGTGCTCATTCAGAGACCTCCCGATCTCGATATGACGTGTTCTCTTGCCTTGCTCTAAGAGGAAGTGGCTGATGGGGAGAACACCTTGTGCACCGGGTACAGCTGCTTGCTGGTGCCACTTTCATGGTAACCAATACACCGAGTCTACCTGCGAGTTCTGCAAAACTGTCCACACCAACATCCAAAGCAGAAGATAACCGAGGTACAGAAGCAACGAGTGTTGGGGAACATAGTAATTTCAAAAAAAAAATCCTAGGCACACGCAAGATCATGGTGATGCATAGCAACGAGAGGGGAGAGTGTTGTCCACGTACCCTCGTAGACTGAAAGTGGAAGCATTATGACAACGCGGTTGATGTAGTCGTACGTCTTCGGAATCAACCGATCCTAGTACCGTACGTACGGCACCTTCGCGATCTGCACACGTTTAGCTCGGTGACGTCCCATGAACTCATGATCCAGTAGAGCTTCAAGGGAGAGTTCCGTCAGCACGACGACGTGATGAAGGTGATGATGAAACTACCGATGCAGGGCTTCGCCTAAGCACCGCTATGATATGACCAAGGTGGATTATGGTGGAGGGGGGCACTGCACACGGCTAAAAGATCAATGGTCAACTTATGTGTCTATGGGGTGCCCCCTCCCCATATATAAAGGAGTCGAGGAGGGGGGGGGGAGGCCGGCCTCCTAGGCACGCCTCAAGGGTTGTCCTACTCCCACCGGGAGTAGGATTCCACCCCTTCCAAGAGTAGGAATAGGAGGGAAGGAAGGAGGAGAGAGGGGGAAGGAAAAAGGGGGGCGCCGCCCCCCTTCCTTGTCCAATTCGGACTAGAGGGGGAGGGGGCGCGCGGCCTGCCCTGGCCGCCCCTTTATCTCTCCACCAAGGCCCATGAGGCCCATTACACTCCTCGGGGGGTTCCGCTAACCCCCCGGTACTCCGGTATTCGTTCGAACTCACTCAGAACCTTTCCGAAGTCCAAACATAGTCATCCAATATATCAATCTTTATTTCTCGACCATTTCGAGACTCCCTGTCATGTCCGTGATCATATCCGGGACTCTGAACTACCTTTAGTACATCAAAACACATAAACTCATATTATCGATCGTCACCGAATGTTAAGCGCGCAGACCCTATGGGTTCGAGAACTATGCAGACATGACCGAGACACGTCTCCGGTCGATAACCAATAGCAAAACCTGGATGCTCATATTGGTTCCTACATATTCTACAAAGATCTTTATCGGTCAAACGCATAACAACATACGTTGTTACCTTTGTCATCGGTATGTTACTTGCCCGAGATTTGATCATCGGTATCTCAATACCTAGTTAAATATCATCAGCGGCAAGTCTCTTTACTCGTTCCGTAATGCATCATCCCGCGACTAAGTCATTACTTACATTGCTTGCAAGGATTATAGTGATGTGCATTACCGAGAGGGCCCAGAGATACCTCTCCGACAATCGGAGTGACAAATCCTAATCTCGATCTATGCCAACTCAACAAGTACCATCGGAGACACCTGTAGAGCACCTTTATAATCACCCAGTTATGTTGTGACGTTTGGTAGCACACAAAGTGTTCCTCCGGTATTCGGGAGTTGCATAATCTCATTGTCATAGGAACATGTATAAGGCATGAAGAAAGCAGTAGCAATATACTAAACGATCAAATGCTAAGCTAACGGAATGGGTCAAGTCAATCACATCATTCTCTAATGATGTGATCTCGTTAATCAAATGACAACTCATGTCTATGGTTAGGAAACTTAACCATCTTTGATTCAACGAGCTATCAAGTAGAGGCATACTTGTGACACTCTATTTGTCTATGTATTCACACATGTACTAAGTTTCCGGTTAATACAATTCTAGAATGAATAATAAACATTTATCATGATATAAGGAAATATAAATAACAACTTTATTATTGCCTCTAGGGCATATTTCCTTCAGTCTCCCACTTGCACTAGAGTTAATAATCTAGATTACACAGTAATGATTCTAACACACATGGAGTCTTGGTGTTGATCATGTTTTGCTCGTGAGAGAGGCTTAGTCAACGGGTCTGCAACATTTAGATCCGTATGTATCTTGCAAATCTCTATATCTCCTTCCTTGACTTGATCGCGAATGGAATTGAAGCGTCTCTTGATGTGCTTGGTTCTCTTGTGAAATCTGGATTCCTTTGCCAAGGCAATTGCATCAGTATTGTCACAAAAGATTTTCATTGGACCTGATGCACTAGGTATGACACCTAGATCGGATATGAACTCCTTCATCCAGACTCCTTCATTTTCTACTTCCGAAGCAGCTATGTACTCCGCTTCGCACGTAGATCCCGCCATGACGCTTTGCTTAGAATTGCACCAACTGACAGCTCCACCGTTCAATATAAACACGTATCCGGTTTGTGACTTAGAGTCATTCGGGTCAGTGTCAAAGCTTGCATCGACGTAACCATTTACGATGAGCTCTTTGTCACCTCCATAAACGAGAAACACATCCTTAGTCCTTTTCAGGTATTTCAGGATGTTCTTGACCGCTGTGCAGTGATCCACTCCTGGATTACTTTGGTACCTCCGTGCTAAACTAATAGCAAGGCACACATCAGGTCTGGTACACATCATTGCATACATGATAGAGCCTATGGCTGAAGCATAGGGAACACCTTTCATTTTCTCTCTATCTTCTGCAGTGGTCGGGCATTGAGTCTGACTCAACTTCACACCTTGTAACACAGCCAAGAACCCTTTCTTTGCTTGATCCATTTTGAACTTCTTCAAAACTTTATCAAGGTATGTGCTTTGTGAAAGTCCAATTAAGCGTCTTGATCTATCTCTATGGATCTTGATGCCCAATATACAAGCAGCTTCACCGAGGTCTTTCATTGAAAAACTCTAATTCAAGTATCATTTTATGCTATCCAGAAATTCTATATCATTTCCAATCAACAATATGTCATCCACATATAATATTAGAAATGCTACAGAGCTCCCACTCACTTTCTTGTAAATACAGGCTTCTCCAAAAGTCTATATAAAACCATATGCTTTGATCACACTATCAAAATGTTTATTCCAACTCCGAGATGCTTGCACCAGTCTATAGATGGATCGCTGGAGCTTGCACAATTTGTTAGTATCATTTGGATCGATAAAACCTTCAGGTTGCAGCATATACAACTCTTCTTCCAGAAATCCATTCAGGAATGCAGTCTTTACATCCATTTGCCAAATTTCATAATCATAAAATGCGGCAATTGCTAACATGATTCGGACGGGCTTAGGCATCGCTACGGGTGAGAAAGTCTCATCGTAGTCAACTCCTTGAACTTGTCAAAAACCTTTCGCAACAAGTCGAGCTTTGTAGACAGTAACATTACCGTCAGCGTTTGTCTTCTTCTTGAAGATCCATTTATTCTCGATGGCTTGCCGATCATTGGGCAAGTCAACCAAAGTCCACACTTTGTTCTCATACATGGATCCCATCTCTGATTTCATGGCCTCAAGCCATTTCTTGGAATATGGGCTCATCATCGCTTCCTCATAGTTCGTAGGTTCGTCATGGTCAAGTAACATGACCTCCAGAACAGGATTACCGTACCACTCTGGTGCGAATCTTACTCTGGTTAACCTACGAGGTTCGGTAGTAACTTGATCTGAAGTTACATGATCATCATCATTAGCTTCCTCACTAATTGGTGTAGGATTCACAGGAACAGATTTCTGTGATGAACTACTTTCCAATAAGGGAGCAGGTACAATTACCTCATCAAGTTCTACTTTCCTCCCACTCACTTCTTTCGAGAGAAACTCCTTCTCTAGAAAGGATCCATTCTTAGCAATGAATGTCTTGCCTTTGGATCTGTGATAGAAGGTGTACCCAACAGTCGCAACGAATGTCTTGCCTTCGGATCTGTGATAGAAGGTGTACCCAACAGTCTCCTTTGGGTATCCTATGAAGACACATTTCTATGATTTGGGTTCGAGCTTATTAGGCTGAAGCTTTTTCACATAAGCATCACAGCCCCAAACTTTAAGAAACGACAACTTTGGTTTCTTGCCAAACCACAGTTCATAAGGTGTCGTCTCAACGGATTTAGATGGTGCCTTATCTAACGTGAATGCAGCCGTCTCTAAAGCATAACCCCAAAATGATAGAGGTAAATCAGTAAGAGACATCATAGATCGCACCATATCTAGTAAAGTACGATTATGACGTTCAGATACACCATTACGCTGTGGTGTTCCGGGTGGCGTGAGTTGCGAAACTATTCTGCATTGTTTCAAATGAAGACCAAACTCGTAACTCAAATATTCTCCTCCATGATCAGATCACAGAAACTTTATTTTCTTGTTACGATGATTTTTCACTTCACTCTGAAATTCTTTGAACTTTTCAAATGTTTCAGACTTATGCTTCATCAAGTAGATATACCCATATCTGCTCAAATCATCTGTGAAGGTGAGAAAATAACGATACCCGCCGCGAGCCTCAACATTCATCGGACCACATACATCAGTATGTATGATTTCCAACAAATCTATTGCTCGCTCCTTTGTTCCGGAGAACGACATTTTAGTCATCTTGCCCATGAGGCATGGTTCGCAAGTACCAAGTGATTCATAATCTAGTGATTCCAAAAGTCAATCAGAATGGAGTTTCTTCATGCTCTTTACACCAATATGACCTAAACGGCAGTGCCACAAATAAGTTGCACTATCATTATCACCTCTACATCTTTTGGCTTCAATATTATGAATATGTGTATCACTATTATCGAGATTCAATATAAATAGACCATTCTTTAAGGGTGCATGACCATCAAAGATATTACTCATATAAATAGAACAACCATTATTCTCCGATTTAAATGAATAACCATCTCGCATCAAACAAGATCCAGATATAATGTTCATGCTCAACGCTGGCACCAAATAACAATTATTCAGGTCTAAAACTAATTCCGAAGGTAGATGTAGAGGTAGCGTGCCGACACCGATCACATCGACTTTGGAACCATTTCCCATGCGCATCATGAAGGAAATATGCCCTAGAGGCAATAATAAAGTTAGTATTTATTTCCTTATATCATGATAAATGTTTATTATTCATGCTAGAATTGTATTAACTAGAAACATAATACATGTGTGAATACATAGACAAACATAGTGTCACTAGTATGCCTCTACTTGACTAGCTTGTTGATCAAAGATGGTTGTGTTTCCTAGCCATAGACATGAGTTGTCATTTGATTAACGGGATCACATCATTAGAAGAATGATGTGATTGACTTGACCCATTCTGTTAGCTTAGCACTTGATCATTTAGTATGTTGCTATTGCTTTCTTCATGACTTATACATGTTCCTATGACTATGAGATTATGCAACTCCCGTTTACCAGAGGAACACTTTGTGTGCTACCAAACATCACAACGTAACTGGGTGATTATAAAGGAGCTCTACAAGTGTCTCCGAAGGTACATGTTGGGTTGGCATATTTCAAGATTAGGATTTGTCACTCCGATTGTCGGAGAGGTATCTCTGGGCCCTCTCGGTAATGCACATCACTATAAGCCTTGCAAGCAATGTGGCTAATGAGTTAGTTGCGGGATGATGCATTATGTAATGAGTAAAGAGACTTGCCGGTAACGAGATTGAACTAGGTATTGAGATACTGACGATCAAATCTCGGGCAAGTAACATACCGATGACAAAGGGAACAACGTATGTTGTTATGAAGTTTGACCGATAAAGATCTTCATAGAATATGTAGGAGCCAATATGAGCATCCAAGTTCCGCTATTGGTTATTGACCGGAAACGTGTCTCGGTCATGTCTACATAGTTCTCGAACCCATAGGGTCCGCACGCTTAAGGTTTCAATGACAGTTATATTATGAATTTATGAGTTTTGATGTACCGAAGGTTGTTCGGAGTCCTGGATGTGATCACGGACATGGCCAGGAGTCTCGAAATGGTCTAGACATGAATATTGATATATTGGAAGCCTATATTTGGATGTCGGAGGTGTTCCGGGTGAAATCGGGATTTTACCGGAGTACCGGGGGTTACGGGAACCCCCCCGGGGGCTTAATGGGCCTACATGGGCCTTAGTGGAAATAGAGGGCAGCAAGGGGAGTGTGGGGCGCCCCCCAAGGCCCAAACCGAATTGGTTTTTGGCAAGCCCCCTCCCCCTCTTTCCTTCTCCTCCTCTCCCTTTCCTCCCCCCTCTCCTACTCCTACTAGGAAATAGGAGGAGTCCTACTCCTAGTGGGAGTAGGACTCCCCCTTGGTGCGCCTCTCCCTGGCCGGCCGCCTCCTCCCCTTGCTCCTTTATATACGGGGTAGGGGGGCACCCCATAGACACAACAATTGATCTCTTGATCTCTTAGCCGTGTGCGGTGCCCCCCTCCACCAAAGTCCTCCTCGATAATATTGTAGCAGTGCTTAGGCGAAGCCTTGCGACTGTAGAACATCAAGATCGTCACCACGCCATCGTGCTTACGGAAGGTGCCGTAGTTTTGGTGCTTGATCGGTCGGGCCGTGAAGACGTACGACAACATCAACCACATTGTTCTAACGCTTCCGCTTTCGGTCTATGAGGGTACGTGGACAACACTCTCCCCTCTTGTTGCTATGCATCACCATGATCTTGCGTGTGCGTAGGAAATTTTTGAAATTACTACGTTCCCCAACGGTGACATCAGAGCTAGGTTTTATGCGTAGATGTTATATGCACGAGTAGAACACAAGTGAGTTGTGGCCGATACAAGTCATACTGCTTACCATCATGTCATACTTTGGTTCGGCGGTATTGTTAGATGAAGCGGCCCGAACCGATATTACGCGTACGCTTACGTGAGACTGGTTCTACCGACGTGCTTTGCACACAGGTGGCTGACAGGTGTCAGTTTCTCCAACTTTAGTTGAACTGAGTGTGGCTACGCCAGGTCCTTGCAAAGGTTTAAACATCACTAACTTTACGAACTATCGTTGTGGTTTTTGACGCGTAGGTAAGAACGGTTCTTGCTCAGCCCGTAGCAGCCACGTAAAATTTGCAACAACAAAGTAGAGGATGTCTAACTTGTTTTTGCAGGGCATGTTGTGATGTGATATGGTCAAGACGTGATGCTATATTTTATTGTATGAGATGATCATGTTTTGTAACCGAGTTATCGGCAAGTGGCAGGAGCCATATGGTTGTCGCTTTATTGTATGAAATGCAAGCGCCCTGTAATTGCTTTACTTTATCACTAAGTGGTAGTGATAGTCATAGAAGCAATAGATGGCGTAACGACAACGATGCTATGATGGAGATCAAGGTGTCGCGCCGGTGACGATGGTGATCAGGACGGTGCTTCGGAGATGGAGATCACAAGCAGAAGATGATGATGGCCATATCATATCACTTATATTAATTGCATGTGATGTTTATCCTTTATGCATCTTATTTTGCTTTGATTGACGGTAGCATTATAAGATGATCTCTCACTAATTATCAAGAAGTGTTCTCCCTGAGTAGGCACCGTTGAGAAAGTTCTTCGTGCTGAGACACCACGTGATGATCGGGTGTGATAGGCTCTACGTTCAAATACAACGGTGCAAAACAGTTGCACACGCGGAATACTCAGGTTAAACTTGACGAGCCTAGCATATACATATATGGCCCCAGAACACGGAGACCGAAAGGTCGAGCGTGAATCATATACTAGATATGATCAACATAGTGATGTTCACCATTGAAAACTACTCCATCTCACGTGATGATCGGACATGGTTTAGTTGATTTGGATCACGTGATCACTTAGATGACTAGAGAGATGTCTGTCTAAGTGGGAGTTAAGTAATATGATTAATTAAACTTAAATTTATCATGAACTTAGTCCTGGTAGTATTTTGCAAATTTTGTTGTAGATCAATAGCTCGCGTTGTTGCTTTATATGTTTATTTTGATATGTTCCTAGAGAAAATTGTGTTGAAAGATGTTAGTAGCAATGATGCAGATTGGATCTGTGATCTGAGGTTTATCCTCATTGCTGCACAGAAGAATTATGTCCTTGATGCACCGCTAGGTGTCAGACCTATTGCAAGAGCAGATGCAGACATTATGAACGTTTGGCTAGCTCAATATGATGACTACTTGATAGTTTAGTGAACCATGCTTAACGGCTTAGAATCGGGACTTCAAAGACGTTTTGAACATCATGGACCATATGAGATGTTCTAGGAGTTGAAGTTAATATTTCAAGCAAATACCCGAGTTGAGAGATATGAAGTCTCCAACAAGTTCTATAGCTAAAAGATGGAGGAGAATCGCTCAACTAGTGAGCATGTGCTCAGATTGTCTGGGTACTACAATCGCTTGAATCAAGTGGGAGTTAATCTTCCAGATAAGATAGTGATTGACAGTGTTCTCTAGTCACCATCACCAAGTTACTAGAACTTCATGATGAACTATAGTATGCAAGGGATAGCGAAAATGATTCCCGAGTTCTTCGTGATGCTGAAATCAACGAAGGTAGAAATCAAGAAAGAGCATCAAGTGTTGATGATTGACAAGACCACTAGTTTCAATAAAAGGGCAAAGGGAAAGAAAGGGAACTTCAAGTAGAATGACAAGCAAGTTGTCACTCCCGCGAAGAAGCCCAAAGCTGGACCAAAGCCCGAAACTGAGTGCTTACACTGCAAAGGAAATGGTCACTGGAAGCGGAAATGCCCTGAATATTTGGTGGATAAAAAGGATGGCAAAGTGAACAAGGGTATATTTGATATACAGGTTCTTGATGTGTGCCTTACTAGTGTTTATAGTAGCCCCTGAGTATTTGATACTTGTTCGGTGGCTAAGATTAGTAACTCAAAACAGGAGTTACAGAATAAACAAAGACTAGTTGAAGGGGAAGTGACGATGAGTGTTGGAAGTAGTTCCATGATTGATATGATCATCATCACACACTCCCTATACTTTTGGGATTAGTGTTAAACCTAAATAAATGTTATTTGGCGTTTGCGTTGAGCATGAATATGATTTGATCATGTTTATTGTGATACGGTTATTCATTTAAAGTCAGAGAATAATTGTTATTCTGTTTACATGAATAAGACCTTCAATGGTCATACACCCAATAAAAATAGTTTGTTGGATCTCGATCATAGTGATACACATATTCATAATATTGATGCCAAAAGATGCAAAGTTAATAATGATAGTGCAACTTATTTGTGGCACTACCGTTTCGGTCATATCGGTGTAAAGCGCAAGAAGAAACTCCATAAAGATGGATTTTCGGAATCACTTGGTTATGAATCATTTGATGTTTGCGAACCGTGCCTTTTGGGCAAGATGACTAAAACTCCGTTCTCCGGAACAATGGAACGAGCTACTGACTTGTTGGAAATAATACATACTGATGTATGCAGACCAATGAGTATTAAGGCTCGTGGCGGGTATCGTTATTTTCTCACCTTCACAGATGATTTGAGCAGATATGGGTATATCTACTTGATGAAACATAAAGTCTGAAACATTTGAAAAGTTCAAAGAATTTCATAGTGAAGTGGAGAATCATCGTAACAAGAAAATAAAGTTTCTACGATCTGATCGTGGAGAAAGAATATTTGAGTTACGAGTTTGGCCTTCATTTAAAAACAATGTGGAATAGTTTCACAGCTCATGCCACCTGGAACACCACAACGTTATGGTGTGTCCGAACGTCGTAACCACACTTTATTGGATATGGTGCGATCTATGACGTATCTTACATGTTTACCAATATTGTTTTGGGGTTATGCATTAGAGACAGCTGCATTCACTTTAAAAAGGGCACCATCAAAATCCGTTGAGACGACGCCTTATGAACTGTGGTTTGGCAAGAAACCAAAGTTGTTGTTTCTTAAAGTGTGGGGCCACGATGCTTATGTGGAAAAAAGTTTCAACCTGATAAGCTCGAACCCAAATCGGAGAAGTGCGTCTTCATAGAATACCCAAAGGAAACTGTTGGGTACACCTTCTGAGGGAGTCCCGGATTAGGGGGTGTCCGGATAGCCGGACTATGACCATTGGCCGGACTCCTAGACTATGAAGATACAAGATTGAAGACTTCGTCCCGTGTCCGGATGGGACTTCCCTTGGCATGGAAGGAAAGCTTGGCGATACGGATATGTAGATCTCCTACCATTGTAACCGACTCTGTGTAACCCTAACCCTCTTTGGTGCCTATATAAACCAGAGGGTTTTAGTCCGTAGGACGGACAACAATCATACCATAGGCTAGCTTCTAGGGTTTAGCCTCTCTGATCTCGTGGTAGATCTACTCTTGTACTACCCATATCATCAATATTAATCAAGCAGGAGTAGGGTTTTACCTCCATCGAGAGGGCCCGAACCTGGGTAAAAACATCGTGTCCCTTGTCTCCTGTTACCATCCGCCTAGATGCACAGATCGGGACCCCCTACCCGAGATCCGCCGGTTTTGACACCGACATTGGTGCTTTCATTGAGAGTTCCTCTGTGTCGTCATCTTTAGGCCCGATGGCTCCTCCGATCATCAACAACGACACGGTCCAGGGTGAGACTTTTCTCCCCGGACAGATCTTCGTATTCGGCGGCTTTGCACTGCGGGCCAATTCGCTTGGCCATCTGGAGCAGATTGAAAGCTACGCCCCTGGCCATCAGGTCAGATTTGGAAGTTTGAACTACATGGCTGACGTCCACGGAGACTTGATCTTGGACGGGTTCGAGCCACATCCAAGCGCGCCGCACTGTCACAATGGGCATGATCTAGCTCTGCCGCCGAACAGTGCCCTGGAGGCCGCACCAGTGTCTGCTCCGACCCTTAGCTCGGAGCCGACTGCGCCGATCGAGGACGGGTGGCTGGACACCACCTCAGGGGCTGCTACCTCTATGGCGATTGAGCCGAACACCAACCCTATCCCTCGCGAAGCTCGTGACTCCAAGGTGCCGGACTCCTCTCCGGACTCCGAACCTTCCGCGCCCCTGCCAATCGAATCCGATTGGGCGCCGATCATGGAGTTCACCACCGCGGACATCTTTCAGCACTCGCCCTTTGGCGACATCCTAAATTCACTAAAGTCTCTCTCTTTATTAGGAGAGCCCTGGCCAGATTATGGTCAGCAAGGCTGGGATGTGGACGAAGAAGAAATTCAAAGCCCACCCACCACCCACTTCGTAGCCACTGTCGAAAGTTTAAATGACGTGCTCGATTTCGACTCCGAAGACATCGATGGTATGGACGACGATGTAGGAGATAAGCATGAACCATCACCTATAAGGCACTAGACAGCCACCTCATCTCACTATGTATACATGGTGGACACACCTAAAGGAAGCGACGACGAGGAACAATGGGACGCCACGAGGGATCATTCCCCCGAAAAGCAGTCAAAACAGCGACGTAAGCGCCGCTCAAAATCCCGCCTCGACAAAGACAGCAGCCATACAGACCCAGCCATAGAGCAGGACGAACCGGTGGGCGACGAACATGCCATCACGCAACCGTCCGAACAGGACAACCTGGATAAACAATCCGTCCCCGGCGAAGATAACAGTCCGGACGATCTAACGCCGGACAAGTTGCTGGAGCAGAAGAACCTCCACAAAAGGCTCGTCGCCACTACGCGTAGCCTGAAAAAGCAGAAGCGGAAGCTCAAAACAGCGGAAGATGCACTCAGAATCAGATGGAGCAAAGTACTCAACACCGCACACAAATATGGCGATAGTCGCCGAACAAAGAGCTACCCGAAGCGAAAACTACTGCCCGAATTTGATGAGGAGGCCGTAGAGCCCCCACAATCAAAAAACAAGGAGACCACCCGGTCGGATAGACGACCCCATGACAAACATAGAGCGGCAAACGGCGCCGCACACAAGCCGGCACGCGATCCGCACACGGATTCACATAAAAAAGATGGCCCAGTTAGATCTATCTACGGGCCAAGAAAGCAAGCTCTAGTAAGCAATGCAACACATCAAGTATCCGAATGCTACGGTACAGCTAAATATAGAGGTGCCGCACCCCCCCTATGTTTCACCGATGAGGTTCTGGATTACGAATTCCCTGCAGGATTCAAGCCCGTAAACATAGAGGCATACGACGGAACAACAGACCCCGGAGTCTGGATTGAGGATTACATCCTCCACATACACATGGCTAGAGGAGATGACCTCCACGCCATAAAATACCTACCCCTCAAGCTCAAAGGGCCAGCCCGGCATTGGCTCAAAAGCCTCCCCGAAAACACCATTGGAAGTTGGGAAGAGCTCGAGGATGCTTTTCGGGCAAATTTTCAAGGGACCTATGTCCAACCTCCGGATGCAGACGATTTAAGTCGCATAACTCAACAACCCGGAGAGTCAGCCCGAAAATTCTGGAACAGATTCCTTACTAAAAAGAACCAAATAGTCGACTATCCGGACGCCAAAGCCTTAGCAGCTTTCAAACACAACGTCCGAGACGAATGGCTCGTCAGACACCTCGGCCAAGAAAAGCCAAGAACAATGGCCGCATTAACAAGCCTCATGACCCGCTTTTGCGTGGGAGAGGATAGCTGGCTGGCAAGATGCAGTACCAGCGACCCAAGTACATCCGAAGTCAAGGATGGAAACGGAAAACCGCGACGCAGTAAGGACCAGCGCCGGACCAAGGGAAACAACCCGAAGAGCACGATAGTCAACGCTGGATTCAAAAGCTCTTGGCAGAATCATAAAAAACTGCCCCTTAAGGATAACAGGGACGAGCTATCTAACTTAAATAAAATCTTGGACAAGATATGCCAAATCCACAGTACTCCCGGGAAGCCTGCAAACCATACCCACAGAGATTGTTGGGTCTTCAAGCAGTCCGGCAAACTCAACGCCGAACACAAGGGGCTCGACACACCAAGTGAGGACGATGACGAACCCCACAAGCAGAGCACCGGAAAACAAAAGAATTTCCCACAAGAAGTCAAAACAGTAAACTCACTTCACGTGACAAAAGGGAAAAATAGAGCGGTG
Source organism: Triticum aestivum (assembly GCF_018294505.1). Taxonomy (NCBI): domain Eukaryota; kingdom Viridiplantae; phylum Streptophyta; class Magnoliopsida; order Poales; family Poaceae; genus Triticum; species Triticum aestivum. The sequence goes on from NC_057813.1 coordinate 245,391,094, forward strand.
CCCATAGAGGTACGCGCCATACGGCCTATCCCAGAGGAGTCTCGCAACTAGTTGTTAAAACCAATCACCTTCGACCATCAGGATTACTCTAGAAGTATCCGGAGTGCAGGATGGACTGCCTTGATATTAGATCCGATAATTGACGGACTCCAATTTACACAAGTCCTAATGGACGGCGGCAGTGATCTAAACCTGCTATACCAGGACACAATCCGCAAAATGGGGATAGACCCAACCAAAATTCGCCATAGCAACACTTCCTTTCAAGGGGTAATGCCAGGCCCATATGCCCATTGTACAGGCTCTCTACTGCTAGAAGTTGTGATCGACTCACCCGACAACTTCCGCCGCGAAAAGTTAACCTTCCACCTCGCCCCATTTACAAGTAGCTACCAAGCACTACTGGGACGCGAAGCTTTCGCCCGCTTTAACGCAATACCGCATTATGCATCCCTTACACTTAAAATGCCCGGTCCGCGAGGCATCATCTCCTTAAAGGGAAATATCGAGTGTTCCTCGAGCGCGGAAGATTGTGTGACTACCTTGACAGCCACACACTAAACCAGCTTCACTAATCAAAGCACCTAAATAGGTTGTTCAGACCCCGGACACGGTTAGACGAGTCCGGCGTAAACATACAAGGGCTTACTAGCCGCATACCCCCGCACAAGGGGCTCCGCGCATGTACAACAAGAGACAATAAAGCTCAATTTTATTCATTCTTTGAATTGTACTTTGTTTATTTAATATAACGTACATTTTCGCACGATCTTTTTCAACTAAGTTCCTCTCTTTTATAGATGAACACCGTGCTACACCCGTCCAGGATACGGCACAACGGAGACACAGGCGCAGACGTGCAGCAGGGACCCGTGACAAGGATTCTTTTCAGATTAAGACCCTGCGTAAACCTTTTTTACTGTCTCTTGTTGATACACATCCCCTGGTTTCTTGCTATAACCAAGGAGGAGGCTGATGTTTTGGCATGGGCCATGTCAGAATTTTGCGCGTACCTGGACACCAGGGGCTTATTACCAAGGGCGTTGTTCGGCCCGTTTTCATAAAGACCGAATACCTTAGGGAGTGTTCGGCGTCTCGAGTTAGGCGTTATATGCATCAGCTCCGAATCATGTCTTTGGTCAAATGTTGGGTTTGCCCGGCTCCTGTGCTTTGCTGTCTTATGTTCCGCTCTATCGGCTAAGGCGGCACCAGGAGAACTGCTGCGATTGTGCCCCGGTTCGGCCAGGCGAGCACCTCAGTAGAGAAAGCCGAAAACTGTCTGTCATGATATAGCGTGAGACTGGTCAACCACTCGATGACCCGCCGGAATCTATAGGATTCCTCCGCATTGACGAAGGACCGTTTCCCGGTCAGGCACATACACGCCCCAAATTCGGGTGAGCGCAGTGCCCCTAGGGGCTATATCGTAGCCCCATTGTCAAACTCCTATGGCTAAGTGAAAGTGATAAAGCATTATAGTCCGGTTGCCTAGTTTGCTGCGCTACCACCTCCTTTATAGGACCAAGACGTTGGATCAAGTGTGAAAACGCGCCTTTTTGCAAACACCCCCGCATTATATGCGTGGGGGCTGAAGCCGAAGACTACCATCTTTCAGGTTATATATACATATACATTAGCGGCCACACAGGAGGTATTTTAATTCTTGAAAGGCACAAGTATAAAAAGCTCTTATATTCCATCGATACATTGTTTCACAAATAATGCATGTTATTCGAACATAATATCCTTCGAGCACTGTGTCTCTATTAAATGAGCGCCCTGCAGAACTTCCTGAAAATAGTGCTCGACAGGTACTCGGCTTCCGTTCGAATCTTGGGATGCAACATCGGTGGCCTTCATCTCCGCCCAGTATGTCTTGACACGGAAAAGAGCCACCCGCGCACCCTCTATGCATGCCGACCTCCTCATTGCATTGATATGCGGCACCACACCAAGGAACTGCTGCACCAAGCCAAAATAACTCTTTGGCTCGGGCCTTTTCGGCCACAAAAGACTCACGACATCCTTCATGGCAAGTCCGGATAACCTATTCAGCTCCTCCCATTCGGCCAAGCAATCGCTTAATGGAAGTGGGCGCTCTGGATTATGGAACTGCGACCAAAAAACCTTTTCCATTTTGTGATCCTTTTGATCTCGGAAGTGTTCGGCCGCGTCCGCGGCACTTGCCGCCCGGTCCAGATAAGCATCCTACACACTCCACAGCCGGTCCAACTGAGCATATTTAGGATCCACGAATTTCCTCCGCAGCATAAAGGGCTTTCCAGCCGCGATATCTCTGGCCTGACGCAGCTCCTCCTTCATAGCTCTCATCGCAGAGCGAGCATCCTTGGCCTCGGTAGTGGCCTTCTTCAAGTCCTCTTGCACCACTCGATCTTCTTTTTCAAGAAGCTTGCAACGGTCGGCAGCATTCTTTAACTTCACGGCCATCTCGGCCATTTCCTTCTTGCTTTGGCAGTGAGCAGCCTGTTCGGCTTTTAGCTCTTTGGCCGCCTTTAAGGCAGCCACATCACTCTTTCTGGCATGCTCCTTGGCTCGAGCGAGCTCCGCCCGAAGGTTCTCCATGGTAGCGGCACCATCTTCATCAAGCATACATGTTGTAAGGCACGGGCATCAAGCTCCTTTACCAGGTGTCCGCGGAGAAATTACACACCTTGTGACTGGTCAAGTCGCTTATTAACAAGCGCGATGTCGGCATCAGCCACGTCAAGTTGCCGCTTTAGTTCGGCAAATTCATCAGTCCGGCTAGCCACCGGACCCTTTGCCACCTACATTGGAAGGGCGACACATTATACCTGGGATTATGATCCTCGACGCGCTGTCATTTTTGACAACACACCGAGCCTCAGGGGCTACTATCTACACTGGGCGCATTTTATATGCGGAACTGTCAGAGGGTACATCATTTTGTGTACCTCAAATCCTGTTAGTAAACTTCTGACGGCTTCCTGCAATCCGCTCTCAGCGGATGAAATCCTTTCAATCACCATACCCATTAACGCACGGTGATCTTCTGAGATAGACACTCGCCCGAGCAGATCCCTTAGCTCCTCCGACTGTACACCAGGTGGTGCCGGACTCGTCCGATGGCCTTTTTCGAAGGCCAGACATGGAGGGCTTTGAGGGGACATACGACTGCCTTCCGGCCCCGCCGGACTCGGAGAAACCCTCCGCAACGACACCTCAGGGTCGCTCGCCTCGCAAGACGGTATGGCAGGGGGAGGCATTTTGCTCTCTATCATCTCCGGACGAAGATCCCCCGAAGATGAGCTCTGTTGAGAAGGGCCGAGATCCGAACTACAAGGTAAAATTTCGGTCATCTTCATCAGAAATAGGGCAGGGATATCCTTTATTTTAAAATAAACTCCCCTTTTTACTTACGGCTCGGTAGAGGGCTCATCCCCTTGGGGGCATAATGCGGCCGAGGCATCTCTCGGCGCAGGACCCTCTGGAGAAGATTTCTTCCCCCGCTTTGAGACCATGGTCTCCGGGTCTTCAGAGGCGGTCCTCTTCTTCCCTTGGATGGAGGGATTCTCGATCCCTCCTCTCCTGACAGCCTCCTTCGCGGAGGCGGTAGCTTCCTTGTTCCCCCCTTCACCCTCTTCCGAAGGCGCAACCTCTAGCATCATGGTTAACACGGGATCCGACGTGGTCTCAGGGAGGGGGGTCGGACACCTGATTAACTTTGCTTTCGCTATCCACTCCTGTTCAAGGAACAACTCTTTTAAAGGGCAAGTTCGTAATAAATACGGGATAGTGTGTTCGGATACAAGGCTACTTACTTGAGTATCCGGGCGATGGCAGCTTAGACCTGCGTCCTCGGTCAAGTCTGGTCACATCGCTTGTGATCCGAAGAGAAGCTTGTACATCTCCACGGGCGTCACGCCCATAAAATGTTGGAGAGCTCGTGGTCCCTCCGGGTTAAATTCCCACAGGCGGAGGAGGCGATGTTTGCAGGGCAGGATGCGATGAATCAGCATGACCTGCGCTACTACGACCAGAGTGATCTCTCTCTCTCTAGGAGGTCTCGAATGCGGCCCTGCAACAAGGGCACTTCCTTGGACGGCCCCCAGTCAAGTCCTTTTTGACCCATGACGCCAGCCGCGGTGGAGGACCCGAGCGAAAGGCAGGTGGCGCCACCCATTTGGTGCCCCTGGGAACTGTGATATAAAACCACTCTTGTTGCCATAGGCCGAGCTCCTCTTGAAAAGAGCCCTCGGGCCACGGAGCATCAACATTCTTGCTTATAACAGCCCCTCCGCACTCTGCCTGCTGCCCCTTAATCATCTTCGGCTCCACCTTGAAGGTCTTGAGCCACAATCCGAAGTGAGGGGTAATGTGGAGGAAGGCTTCGCATACGACAATGAACGATGAGATGTGGAGGATGGACTCCGGATCCAAGTCATGAAATTCCAACCCATAATAAAACATGAGCCCCCTCACGAAGGGGTCCGTCGGGAAGCCTAGCCCCCGAAGAAAGTGAGACGCGAACACCACGCTTTCGCCAGGCTTGGGAGTGGGAATAACCTGCCCTTGGGTAGGCAGCCTATGCAAAAATTTCGCCGGTTATATACCTGGCATCTCTTAGATTTAGCACGTCTTCTTCCGTAACGGAGGAAGGCATCCACCGGCCTTGCAGGTCAGAGCCGGACATCATCGAAGGTCCGAAGCTCCTGAATCTGGAGCTTTGGGTGTTGGAACTCGAGGCGAGGGGCGGATTCGATTGAGATTGAAAGAAAGGAGTGGAGCCTTGGTCTCTTTATAAAGAGGTTGAATACCAAGAGCCTTCCCCGTGACCGTTCGGGACTCGCCTTCGATAGAGGAGACGTGCCAATGGGCACGATTGGGTTACCCACACCCATATTGATGAGAATCCCGGAATCAGGGGACACAATCTCTGCTTCAACAAGACGTGCCAAGGAAACCGCCTCGCTAAACACGCTAAGGTGGGACAGTAAAAATGATTCGAATAAAGGCTTGGCCGCGGTGTGATGTCACGCCATGGAATACGTCAGCAGATTGAATTTGTGTAAATATTATTCTCTCTAAGGTGGTATGTGGAACTTATTTTGCAGAGCCGGACACTATCCTTGTGTTCAAAATCTTCTATGAAGTATTCGGAGGAGGAAGCCGCCTTGCAATGCCGAAGACAATATGCGCGCCGGACTCGTCGTCATTGAAGCCTGGTTCAGGGGCTACTGAGGGAGTCCCGGATTAGGGGGTGTCCGGATAGCCGGACTATGACCATTGGCCGGACTCCTGGACTATGAAGATACAAGATTGAAGACTTCGTCCCGTGTCCGGATGGGACTTTCCTTGGCGTGGAAGGCAAGCTTGGCGATACGGATATGTAGATCTCCTACCATTGTAACAAACTCTGTGTAACCCTAACCCTCTTCGGTGCCTATATAAACCGGAGGGTTTTAGTCCATAGGACGGACAACAATCATACCATAGGCTAGCTTCTAGGGTTTAGCCTCTCTGATCTCGTGGTAGATCTACTCTTGTACTACCCATATCATCAATATTAATCAAGCAGGAGTAGGGTTTTACCTCCATCGAGAGGGCCCGAACCTGGGTAAAAACATCGTGTCCCTTGTCTCCTGTTACCATCCGCCTAGACGCACAGATCGGGACCCCCTACCCGAGATCCACCGGTTTTGACACCGACACCTTCTATCATAGATCCGAAGGCAAAATATTCGTTGCTAAGATGGATCCTTTCTAGAGAAGGAGTTTCTCTTGAAAGAAGTGAGTGGGAGGAAAGTAGAGCTTGATAAGGTAATTGTACCTTCTCCTGAATTGGAAAGTAGTTTATCACAGAAATCAGTTCTAGTTATTCCTACACCAATTAGTGAGGAAGCTAATGATGATGATCATGAAGCTTCAGATCAAGTTACTACTAAACTTTGTAGATCTTCCAGATTAAGATCCGCACCAGAGTGGTACGGTAATCCTATTCTGATGTCATGTTACTAGACCATGATGAACCTACGAACTTTGAGGAAGCGATGATGAGCCCAGATTCCGCGAAATGGCTTGAAGGCCATGAAATCTGAGATGGGATCCATATATGAGAACAAAGTGGACTATGGTGGACTTGCCCGATGACCGGGAAGCCATAGAAAATAAATGGATCTTCAAGAGGAAGACAAATGCGGATAGTAGTGTTACTATCTACAAAGCTCGAATTGTCGCAAAAATGTTTTCGACAAGTTCAAGGTGTTGAATACGATGAGATTTGCTCACTTGTATTGATGCTTAAGTCTGTCCGAATCATGTTAGCAATTGCCACATTTTATGAAATTTGGCAAATGGATGTCAAAACTGCATTTCTTAATGGATTTATTAAAGAAGAGTTGTATATGATGCAACCAGAAGGTTTTGTCAATTCTAAAGATGCTAACAAAATATGCAAGCTCCAGCGATCCATCTATGGACTGGTGCAAGCATCTCAGAGTTGGAATACACGCTTTGGTAAGTTGATCAAAGCATATAGTTTTATACAAACTTGCAATGAAGCCTGTATTTACAATAAAGTGAGTGGGAGCACTACCGCCTTTCTGATAAATATATGTAAGTAACATATTGTTGATCAGAAATGATGTAGAATTTTTCTAGAAAGCATAAAGGAGTATTTGAATGGAGTTCTTTAAAAAGAAAGACCTTAGTAAAGCTACTTACATATTGAGCATCAAGATCTATTGAGATAGATCAAGATGCTTGATAAATTTTTCAATAAAGTACATACCTTGTCAAGTTTTTGAAGTAGTTCAAAATGGAACAGTCAAAGAAGGAGTTCTTGCCTGTGTTGCAAGGTGTGAAGTTGAGTAAGACTCAAAACCCGACCATGGCAGAAAATAGAAAGAGAATGAATAGTCATTCCCTATGCCTCAGTCATAGGTTCTATAAAGTATGCTATGCTATGTACCAAACCTATTGTATACCTTGCTCTGTATTTGGAGAGGGAGTACAATAGTGATCTAGGAGTAGATCACTGGACATTGGTCAAGAATATCCTTAGTGAGGACTAAGGAAATATTTCTCGATTATGCAGGTGATAAAAGAGCCCGTCATAAAGAGTTACATTGGTGCAAGATTTTACACCAATTCAGATGACTCTAAGTCTCAATCTGGATACATATTGAAAGTGGGGGCCATTAGCTAGAGTAGCTCCATGCGGAGCATTGTGGACATAGAATATTTGCAAAATACATACAACTCTGAATGTGACAGGCCCATTGACTAAACTTCTCTCACGAGCAAAACATGATCACAACTTAGTACTCTTTGGGTGTTAATCACGTAGCAATGTGAACTAGATTATTGACTCTAGTAAACCCTTTTGGGTGTTGGTCACATGATGATGTGAACTATGGGTGTTAATCATATACAGGTATGAATATTGGTGTTAAATCACATGGCGATGTGAACTAGATTATTGACTATAGTGCAAGTGGGAGACTGAAGGAAATATGCCCTAGAGGCAATAATAAAGTTATTATTTATTTCCTTATATCATGATAAATGTTTATTATTCATGCTAGAATTGTATTAACCGTAAACACAATACATGTGTGAATACATAGACAAACATAGTGTCACTAGTATGCCTCTACTTGACTAGCTTGTTGATCAAAGATGGTTGTGTTTCCTAGCCATAGACATGAGTTGTCACTTGATTAACGGGATCACATCATTAGAAGAATGATGTGATTGACTTGACCCATTCCGTTAGCTTAGCACTTGATCGTTTAGTATGTTGCTATTGCTTTCTTCATGACTTATACATGTTCCTATGACTATGAGATTATGCAACTCCCGTTTATCGGAGGAATACTTTGTGTGCTACCAAACGTCACAACATAACTGGGTGATTATAATGGAGCTCTACAGGTGTCTCCGAAGGTACATGTTGGGTTGGCGTATTTCAAGATTAGGATTTGTCACTCCGATTGTCGGAGAGGTATCTCTGGGCCCTCTCGGTAATGCACATCTCTATAAGCCTTGCAAGCAATGTGGCTAATGAGTTAGTTGCAGGATGATGCATTACGTAACGAGTAAAGAGACTTGCCGGTAACGAGATTGAACTAGGTATTGACATACCGACGATCGAATCTCGGGCAAGTAACATACCGATGAGAAAGGGAACAACGTATGTTGTTATGCGGTTTGACCGATAAAGATCTTCGTAGAATATGTAGGAGCCAAGATGAGCATCCTGGTTCCACCATTGGTTCTTGACCGGAAATGTGTCTCGGTCATGTCTACATAGTTCTCGAACCCGTAGGGTCCGCACGCTTAAGGTTTCGATGACAGTTATATTATGAGTTTATGAGTTTTGATGTACCGAAGGTTGTTCAGAGTCCTGGTTGTGATCACGGACATGACGAGGAGTCTCGAAATGGTTGAGACTTGAAGATTGATATATTGGAAGCCTATATTTGGATGTCGGAAGTGTTCCGGGTGAAATCGGGATTTCACCGGAGTACGGGGGTTACCGGAACCCCCCCGGGGGCTTAATGGGCCTACATGGGCCTTAGTGGAAATAGAGGGCAGCAAGGGGAGTGTGGGGCACGCCCCCAAGGCCCAAACCGAATTGGTTTAGGGCAAGGGGGCCGGCCCTCCTCTTTCCTTCTTCTCCTCTCCCTTTCCTTCCCCTCTCCTACTCCTACTAGGAAATAGGAGGAGTCCTACTCCTAGTGGGAGTAGGACTCCCCCTTGGCGCGCCTCTCCCTAGCCGGCCGCCTCCTCCCCTTGCTCCTTTATATACGGGGGCAGGGGGCACCCCATAGGCACAACAATTGATCTCTTGATCTCTTAGCCGTGTGCGGTGCCCCCCTCCACCATAGTCCTCCTCTATAATATTGTAGCGGTGCTTAGGCGAAGCCCTGCGACGGTAGAACATCAAGATCATCACCACGCCGTCATGCTGATGGAACTCTCCCTCGACACTCGGCTGGATTGGAGTTCGAGGGACGTCATCGAGATGAACGTGTGCTAGAACTCGGAGGTGTCGTAGTTTCGGTGCTTGATCGGTGGGGCTGTGAAGACGTACGACTACATGAACCGCATTGTTCTAACGCTTCCGCTTTCGGTCTACGAGGGTACATGGACAACACTCTCCCCTCTCATTGCTATGCATCACCATGATCTTGCGTGTGCATAGGAAAATTTTGAAATTACTATGTTCCCCAACACATCGGCACCTCGTCGTTAGCCAATCTTCGCTTAATCCGTCGTCCCTATTTCGAGTTGCAAATATTAGCAACAAAACCAGTATCAAATTCCCAGGTGCTACTGCGAGCATTAGTAAGGTACACATCAATACCATGTATATCACATATACCTTTGTTCACCTTTCCATCTTTCTTATCCGCCAAATACTTGGGGCAGTTCCGCTTCCAGTGACTAGTCCCTTTGCAGTAGAAGCACTCAGTCTCGGGCTTAGGTCTAGACTTGGGTTTCTTCACTTGAGCAGCAACTTGCTTGTCATTCTTCTTGAAGTTCCCCTTCTTCCCTTTACCATTTTTCTTGAAATTGGTGGTCTTGTTGACCATCAACACTTGATGCTCCTTCTTGATTCCTACCTCCCCAGCCTTTAGCATCGCGAAGAGCTCGGGAATTGTCTTATTCATCCCTTGCGTATTATAGTTCATCACGAAGCTCTTGTAGCTTGGTGGCAGTGATTGAAGAATTCTGTCAATGACACTATTATCCGGAAGATTAACTCTCAGTTGAATCAAGTGATTGTTATACCCAGACATTTTGAGTATATGCTCATTGACAGAACTATTCTCCTCCATCTTACAGCTGTAGAACTTATTGGAGACTCCATATCTCTCAATCCAGACATTTGATTGAAATATTAACTTCAACTCCTGGAACATCTCATATGTCCATGACGTTCAAAACATCGTTTAAGTCCCGGTTCTAAACCATAAAGCATGGCACACTAAACTATCGAGTAGTCATCAGCTTTGCTCTGCCAGACGTTCATAACATCTGGCGTTGCTCCTGCAGCGGGTTTGGCACCTAGCGGTGCTTCCAGGTGGTAATTCTTCTGTGCAGCAATGAGGATAACCCTCAAGTTACGGACCCAATCTGTGTAATTGCTACCATCATCTTTCAACTTTGCTTTCTCAAGGAACGCATTAAAATTAAACGGAACAACAACACGGGCCATCTATCTACAACAACATAGACATGCAAAATACTATCAGTTACTAAGTTCATGATAAATTAAAGTTCAATTAATCAAATTACTTAAGAACTCTCACTTAGATAGACATCCCTCTAATCATCTAAGTGATCGCGTGATCCATATCAACTAAACCATGTCCGATCATCACGTGAGATGGAGTAGTTTTCAATGGTGAACATCACTATGTTGATCATATCTACTATATGATTCATGCTCGACCTTTCGGTCTTAGTGTTCCGAGGCCATATCTGCATATGCTAGGCTCGTCAAGTTTAACCCGAGTATTATGCGTGTGCAAAACTGGCTTGCACCCATTGTATGTGAACATAGAGCTTATCACACCTGATCATCACATGGTGTCTCGGCATGACGAACTTTCACAACGGTGCATACTCAGGGAGAACACTTATACCTTGAAATTTAGTGAGAGATCATCTTATAGTGCTACCGTCGATCTAAGAAAAATAAGATGCATAAAAGATAAACATCACATGCAATCAATATAAGTGATATGATATGGCCATCATCATCTTGTGCCTTTGATCTCCATCTCCAAAGCACCATCATGATCACCATCATCATCGGCGCGACACCTTGATCTCCATCGTAGCATCGTTGTCGTCTCGCCAACTATTGCTTCTATGACTATCACTACCGCTTAGTAATAAAGTAAAGCAATTACATGGCGATTGCATTTCATACAATAAAGCGACAACCATATGGCTCCTGCCAGTTGCCGATAACTCTGTTACAAAACATGATCATCTCATACAATAAAATTTAGCATCATGTCTTGACCATATCACATCACAACATGCCCTGCAAAAACAAGTTAGACACACTCTACTTTGTTGTTGCAAGTTTTATGTGGCTGCTACGGGCTGAGCAAGAACCATTCTTACCTACACATCAAAACCACGACGATATTTCATCAAGTATGTGCTGTTTTAACCTTCACAAGGACCGGGCGTAGCCACACTCGATTCAACTAAAGTTGGAGAAACTGACACCCGCCAGCCACCTGTCTGCGAAGCACGTCGGTAGAACCAGTCTCGCGTAAGCGTATGCGTAATGTCGGTCTGGTCTGCTTCATCCAACAATACCGCCGAATCAAAGTATGACATGTTGGTAAGAAGTATGACTTGTATCGCCCACAACTCACTTGTGTTCTACTCGTGCATATAACATCTACGCATAAACTTGGCTCGGATGCCACTGTTGGGGAACGTAGAAATTTCAAAAAGATTCCTACACACACGCAAGATCATGGTGATGCATAGAAACGAGAGGGGAGAGTGTTGTCCACGTACCCTCGTAGACCGAAAGCGGAAGCGTTATGACAACGCGGTTAATGTAGTCGTACGTCTTCACGATCGACCGATCCTAGTACCGAACGTACGACACCTCCGCGATATGCACACGTTCAGCTCAATGACGTCCCACAAACTCACGATCCAGTAGAGCTTCGAGGGAGAGTTCCGTCCGCACGACGACATGATGACGGTCCTGATGAAACTACCGACGCAGGGCTTCACCTAAGCACCGCTACGATATGACCGAGGTGGATTATGGTGGAAGATGGCACTGCACACGGCTAAAAGGTCAATGATCAACTTGTGTGTCTATGGGGTGCCGCCCTCCCCCGTATATAAAGGAGTGGAGGAGGGGGAGGAGGCCGGCCTCCTAGGCGCGCCCCAAGGGAAGTCCTACTCCCACCGGGAGTAGGATTTCACCCCTTCCAAGAGTAGGAGTAGGAGGGAAGGAAGGAGCACAAGTATAGGGGATCAATTGTAGCCTCTTTCAATAAGTAAGAGTGTCGAACCCAACGAGGAGCTAAAGGTAGAACAAATATTCCCTCAAGTTCTACTGACCACCGTTACAACTCTACGCACGCTTAACGTTCACTTTACCTAAAACAAGTATGAAACTAGAAGGACTTTGTAGGTGTTGTTGGATAGGTTTGCAAGAATATAAAGAGCACGTAAATATAAACTAGGGGTTGTTTAGATAAAGAAGCAATAAAGTTAGTATAGTGAGTGTGGAAAAGTGGTGGTAGGAGTTGTGAAATTGTCCCTAAGAAATTGACTACTTTACTAGACCGATAGCAAGTTTTATGTGGGAGAGGCATAAGCTAACATACTTTCTCTTCTTGGATCATATGCACTTATGATTGGAACTCTAGCAAGCATCCGAAACTACTAAACATCATTAAGGTAAAACCCAACCATAGCATTAACATATCAAGTCCCCTTTATCCCATACGCCACAACCCCCTTACTCGGGTTTATGCTTCTGTCACTCAAGCAACCCACTATAAGCGAATCATGAACATATTGCAACACCCTACAGCGGGAATCCCTCATGCTTGCGCGACACGGAGGGAACAATAGGACAACAACATAACCACAAGCAAATTAAACCAATCATAGCAATTCATCAATCATCGGTAGGACAACGAAAATCTACTCAGACATCATAGGATGGCAACACATCATTGATAAGAATATGAAGCATAAAGCACCATGTTCAAGTAGAGGGTGCAGCAAGTTGCGGGAGAGTGGACCGCTGAATATAGATGGGGGAAGGTGATGGAGATGTTGGTGAAGATGATGGAGGTGTTGGTGTAGATCGCGGTGATGATGATGGCCCCTGGCGGCATTCCGGCGCCACCGAAAGCAAGGGGGAGAGAGCCCCGCTTATTCTTCTTCTTCCTTGACCTTATCCCAAGATGAGAGAAGGGTTTCCCCTCTGGTCCATGGTCTCCATGGTGTGGGAGGGCAAGAGCCCCTCTAAGATTGGATCTGCTCTCTGTCTCTCTCTGTTTCTGCGTTCTCAGATTCTGCCCTTTCAGCGTTTCTTTTATATCCGGAGATCCGTAACTCCGATTGGGTTGGAACCTTCGCCCAGAATTTTCTCCGAAAATTAGCTTTCTTGCGGCAAAAGAATAGCTTCAACCGCCTTACAGGGTGCCCACGAGGGTCAGGGGCGCGCCCCCCTACCTCGTGGCCCCCTCGGGCACCGTCTCGCGTTGATTTTTCTTCCAGAAAATCATAAATATTCCAAAAATATTCTCCGTCCGTTTTTATCCCGTTTGGACTCCGTTTGATATGGGGTTTCTGCGAAACATAAAACATGCAACAAACAGGAACTGGCATTGGGCACTGGATCAATATGTTAGTCCCAAAAATAGTATAAAAAGTTGCCAAAAGTATATGAAAGTTGAATAACATTGGCATGGAACAATAAAAAATTATAGATACGATGGAGACGTATCACCGCCCCCCCTTCCTTGTCTAATTCGGACTAGAGGGGGAGGAGGGCGCGGCCTGCCCTGGCCACCCCTTCCTCTCTCCACCAAGGCCCATGAAGCCCATTACACTCCCCGGGGGGTTCCGGTAACCCCCCAGTACTCCGATATTCATCCGAACTCACTCGGAACCCTTCTGAAGTCCAAACATAGTCATCCAATATATCGATCTTTATGTCTCGACCATTTTGAGACTCCTCGTCCTGTCCATGATCATATCCGGGACTCCGAACTACCTTCAGTACATCAAAACACATAAACTCATATCACCGACCGTCACCGAACGTTAAGCGTGCGGACCCTATGGGTTCGAGAACTATGTAGTCATGACCGAGACACGTCTCTGGTCAATAAACAATAGCGGAACCTGGATGCTCATATTGGTTCCTACATATTCTACGAAGATCTTTATCGGTCAAACTGCATAACAATGTACGTTGTTCCCTTTGTCATCGGTATGTTACTTGCCCAAGATTCGATCATCAGTATCTCAATACCTAGTTCAATCTCGTTATCGGCAAGTCTCTTTACTCGTTTCGTAATGCATCATCCCGCAACTAACTCATTAGTTACATTGCTTGCAAGGCTTATAGTGATGTGCATTACCGAGAGGGCCCAGAGATACCTCTCCGACAACCGGAGTGACAAATCCTAATCTCGATCTATGCCAACTCAACAAGTATCATCGGAGACACCTGTAGAGCACCTTTATAATCACCCAGTTACGGTGTGACGTTTGGTAGCACAGAAAGTGTTCCTCCGGTATTCGGGAGTTGCATAATCTCATAATCATAGGAACATGTATAAGTCATGAAGAAAGCAATAGCAATATACTAAATGATCAAATGCTAAGCTAACGGAATGGGTCAAGTCAATCACATCATTCTCTAATGATGTGATCCCATTAATCAAATGACAACTCATGTCTATGGTTAGGAAACTTAACCACCTTTGATTCAATGAGCTAGTCAAGTAGAGGCCTACTAGTGACACTGTGTTTGTCTATGTATTCACACATGTACTAAGTTTACGGTTAATACAATTCTAGCATGAATAATAAACATTTATCATGATATAAGGAAATATAAATAACAACTTTATTATTGCCTCTAGGGCATATTTCCTTCAGCGAGGGCGGGAGCAGAGAGCAGCAAGATAGTAGCGCTGCGTCCCTTCAGACGAGTTCGTGGTCTCTGTTTTAAGTGTGGCGAAAGGTGGGGGAAGGATCATACAGGTCCACCTATAGTACATATGCATGTCGTCGAAGAGCTTTTAGCATTGTTTGCAACAAAGGAGGTGTTGGTTGAAGATCGCCACGGTCCAACATAGATTGACAAAGATGGTCTTTGTACTATCTCCAAGCAAGCTATCGATAGGTTTGTTGGGCCGGGCGTGATGCAATTGCACGCGTGGATTCAGGGTAAGGAAGTGTCGTTGCTGGTTGATTCGGGTAGGTCATCATCATTTGTGGACTGGCAGTTGGCTGCCAAACTATCTGGAATAATGTGTAAACTACCTAAGACCTCCCGTGTTAAGTTTGCAGATGGAGCCATGCTAAGCTGTGACAGTGTTATACCACAGTGTCAATGGACATCCCAGGGCCATGAATTTGTCATAGATTTCAAGATACCGTCACTCGAGGCCTATGATGCTATCTTGGGGATGGATTGGCTTAAGAAGCAAAACCCAATACATATCGATTTGGAGGCACACCATATGAAGGTTACCACTGAAAAAGGTTCTGTCAACTTGCAGGCGATCGCCAACAGTCAGCATCAGTGTTCTGCTATCTCCTCCCAGGAACTCTTGGCCACATGCAAGCAAGGTTCAGTGGCATATGTGGTTCACCTGAATGCTGTGAATGAGACAGGCTTACAAGAGGAAGCCATTCCAGTAGAAATTCTCTGAGTTTTGGAGCAGTACACGGATGTCTTCGAAGAGCCAAAAGGTCTTCCACCCAGACATGTGTGTGATCACAGGATTCCGCTCATGGAGGGAGCACAACCTGTCAATCAGCGCCCTTATAGGCACAAACCAGAGCTAAAGAATGAAACTGAGCGTCAGGTTAAGGAACTGCTCGATGCTGGCATCATCAGAGAAAGCTCGAGTCCATTTTCCTCGCCCGCATTGCTTGTGAAGAAGAAAGATGGCACATGGAGGTTGTGCGTGCATTACAGATGCTTGAATGCCATGACAATTGTCAGCAAGTATCCTATTCTGATTATAGATGAGCTGCTCGATGAGTTGGTTGGAGCGAAATGGTTCTCTAAGCTAGACTTGCGTGCTGGGTATCACCAGATAAAATTGGCAGGAGGGCAGGAGTATAAAAAAACATTCACAACTCATTCAGGACACTAGGAGTACCTAGTCATGTCATTTGGCCTAGCTGCAGGCCCTCCAACATTAATCAGCGCCATTACTTGTACTCTACGCCCCTTGCTGCAAGAGTGCGTCATCCTCTTCTTCGATGACATACTGGTTTTTAGTAAAACATTGGCAGAGCACGTAGATCATCTCCGTCAGGTTCTGCAGCTACTCAGGAGGGATCATTGGCAGGTCAAACAGTCCAAGTGTGCTTTCGGGCAAAAGAAAACGGCTTACCTAGGGCATGCTATCACTGAACATGGTGTCTCAACAGATCCAAAAAAGATCGAGACCATCAAAAAGTGGCATGTTCCACGCAATAGTAAAGAAGTGCGCAGTTTCCTCAGGTTGGCTGGCTATTACCAGAAGTTTGTCAAGCACTTTGGCATTATTGCAAGGCCTCTATTCAATGTCTTGAAGAAGAAGCATCCTTTTGTGTGGACAGCTGAAAACACTAAGGCATTCGAGTTACTGCAGCAAAGTGTGATCTCTGCACCTGTTTTGCACCTGCCGGACTTCTCCAAACAGTTTGTTATTGACACTGATGCATGTGATTATGGAGTGGGAGAAGTACTTCAGCAAGCAGGTCATCCAATAGCTTATATGAGCAAAACGCTGGCTCCCAAATACAGGGGTTTGTCCACCTACGAGAAGGAGTGTTTGGCTATCCTTACGACAGTGGAGAAATGGCGACCTTACCTACACCATGACGAGTTTCTGATAAGAACGGATCAGCACAGTTTAGTACAATTGGATGATCAACGACTATCAATAGTGTGGCAGCAGAAAGCATTTACCAAACTCTTGGTCCCGCGCTACAAAATTTGCTACCGGCAAGGGACCACCAACGATGCAGTAGATGCCTTGTGTAACGCCCGGATAATCAAGCTACAGTAATCCCCTGCTAATGATGCCATGTCACCATGATTATTGTTTCTAATCTTGAGTTAGTTCAAACAATTCTAATTCGAATTTAAATTTAAAGGGAAACAACAAAGGTTTTCAAAAGTTAAAACTAAAATGTTTGAGTAGGTTTATGCTATGCGATGATACTTGGTGAACTTACCATCTACTCTCTTCTACATGCTGCACTTCCAAAAGCGTAGTCTTCGACATGACTAGCTATCCCCCTCTTATGCTGGCATTTTGCAGTTCAGTCCACCGATAATGCCCCTTTACATAGATACCCATGCATATGTAGTGTAGATCCTTGCTCGTGAGTACTTTGGATGAGTACTCACGGTTGCTTTGCTCCCCCTTTCCCCCTTTCCTTTCTTCTCGATTGTCGCAACCAGATGCTGGAGCCTAGGATCCAGATGCCACCGACGACGACTCCTATTATGCCTACTACTACGTGCAGGCCGCTGACGATGACCAGGAGTAGTTTAGGAGGATCCCAGGCAGGAGGCATGTGCCTCTTTCGATCTGTATCCTAGTTTGTGCTAGCCATCTTATGGCAACTTGTTTACTTATGTCTGTGCTTAGATTTTGTTGCTTCCACTGACACGTCTATGATCAAGCACTAGTATTCGAGCCCTCGAGGCCCCTGGCTTGTATTATGATGCTTGTATGACTTATCTATGTTTTTAGAGTTGTGTTGTGATATTTTCCCATGAGTCCCTGATCTTGATTGTACATGGTTGCGTGCATGATTAGTGTATGATTGAATCGGGGGCGTCACAAGTTGGTATCAGAGCCGACTGCCTGTAGGAATCCCCCTTTCCAACTCCTTGGCCGAAGTTGAGTCTAGTCATTGAATTTTTTTACTAACATGGATGTGCGGCTTATGGCCACACGTCGCCATTGGGTGGTATTAGGATCTTTTATTCCTCGTCTATACTCTGGGACTCTGATCTCTCTTCTGTTCGGGTTAAATGATTTTGCTAAAAAAAACTAACTTTAGGTTCTCGAAATACTTTCCCGGAGAGCCCCTTCATTTCGGATGATCGCCTGCTGCACCAGAAGATTCGGAAGATACTCTACGATGTTCTCTCGAGACTTTATGCCATCGCTTTTGCAATTCCCTTCCCTCGATAAACCCCTATGGATAACAACATACACTTTCCATTTATACAATCAAACCCCATTGATCTTGTTATTACAAGATACCCCAAAGTTCTCTCCATTGTTTCAAAAATACTTTGAGCCTACTGCCTTGCAGTTCCTTCCCACATGAATACCCCTACTGATAATTCCTTGCACTTACCGAGTATCCACTCATTCCCAGTTGTTCATGTGTTTCACCAAACTCTTCAAAATACTGTTTGATCTTTTGAAAATCCTCAGCAGCTTGTTGTTCTTGAATTCTTGCTTGCTTGCATTATGGTTAATCCCATAAGTATATTAATCATATTGGCATCCTTTGTTACTATCAATTTTTGAGTCCACTGATTCATTATGTTGCGAATGTTCACAATCATCAGTCAAATTCTATAATTATCCTTTCGGCTCAGACACCATTTTAAACATGAGCTGGATCTCGACCAATCAAATTGTCGTCGATTGTACCCCTAAGCTTACTCATCTTATCCTTCCTTAATCAGAGCATTTGCTTCTGATCCCTTGATTTGGAAATCATAATTCCTTTGATTGTTGAGCTTTCAATCAATCAGTTGTTTCTATAATCTGATCTCCTTGCATTCTTTCTTCCTCTAGTTGAGTACCGATGCTCACATCAGATCCCTTGAGGACCACCGGGTCCTTTGTTGGATTTTATCCGACAACGTCCTTCATAATCAATCACTTTGGAAGTTATTTCTCTAATATATAATGCCATTGGTAAATTCTATCCTCTGATTGGCCAACCATGCCCTGCTTTCGAGCTGGTGATAATTACTCTCGAAGCTTGTAGTATATGTTTCTTAGATGCCCTGATGGGTTGAACCTATGCCTTCCTTAATATGTGTGAACCCGAAAGTTTTCCAAGGTTCATACTCCTCTGGTAATTCACCAGGTAGATCTTCGCACTCAAATCATTTTTAGTAGAGCAGCGAATGAAAGGTTATGCATTGAAGAAGTGGGAGTCGACCTTGAACTTTGTGTTCATGCCAACGGACACGATGTGGAACTTATCATGAAAGCTTCTTGCAAGAATATTTAATCATTCTAATAATTCTTCCGGTGTCATAAATTGGATCCCTTGCAGTTTATGGTTCCGACCATGCTAACCTTGTTCATTATATCTGAAAGGAAACCATTCCATTGCCTCGTCTATTATGACAAGATTAAAGTATCTGCTATTGCAAGGCAACGCTCCAGTTCAGTTTCTATTCTGATCTGCCTTCGAGTATTACCCTCTGGTATCTCGAGAATACCATGGAACTACATAACTTCTTATGAGTTTTTCATCAACTATTATTCTCTCCTATTCCATTTTTTCAATGGGTTCTGAGTTGTTAGAACCCCTCAAGGACACGGACAACTGAATCGAGTCTGCACTGCATTTCAACAACTCTTAGTAATCTTCATTGCTTACGAGTTTGTACTCGATCGTATCATTCCCAGCTGATTGACTACATCATCATTGTCGGGCTGACTGCTTAACCATTCTACCTATGTCCTTCATCCTCGGGACACAATCCCGACAGTGCTCTAAGCTTACATAAACTTTCACGATCATATTGTTTGTCTTGAGAGACGACTCTAAATTGTGAGATGGCATCTTATCTATGGTTATAATAGCCTTTTGCTTCACCATTCCCTTGGCTTGATGTCGTGGCCGTGCGATTGCATCTTCATGGAGCCTCTCGACAAAATTTGTCATGATCATCGTCAACATTTTGACTCTTTCTAGGGTATCAATCAAATTCATGATGGGAAATACCATCCTTTCCCCTCGATGATTGTGTTATCATCGACAACATTCTTTCCTTCCCCCAACACAAACTTGTTCATGTTATGGATGCAACTTGCTATCCGGCTTGTATGATGTTCTACCTTGAAGTATTACTGTCTTTTATGTCAAGGATGTTGTGAGGATTGCTCCATCTATTAAGAATTCTTGGTATAGTAATACTTCTCACAAACACCATTGTTTCTTGGTCCCTGTGTTGATTCTAACTGGGATACCAATAAGTGAACGATGCTACTTGGTTTCTATACTTCTAGCAAACCTATTGCTTTGAAGTTAGTGGTCGACATTTCATTCTCAGACCATTGGTTATTGAATCACCATTTTAACATTGATCATGTTACCTGAGCCCATACCTTTCAACCAATTATCAGTTGTATATGCTTTCCTCGAGCATACATCAATATATCACTTGATCTGACAAATGTTATCCCCTTATTCACATAATTGTCAGAATCCATCTTTTTAGAAATCTCGATGAGTTGTCGCCAAGTCCATCAGCCACCTCCTCATCCTCTCCTTGATTAATGGTGAACTCTTGTTTCAGAACTCGCTTCCATATTCAATTCCCGAGAATCTTACAATGTTGTCTTGACAATTTGTGTTGCACCTTTCTTCTTAGGCATCCCGAGTCTGAGTTATCCTAACACCAATCAGATCTGAATTTCGGTCAGATATGATGGTTGGAACATATTTCCAAGAATTATAACATTGGTCTTTATGTGACCCGGTAAGGTGATGTCGTGCCTAGCACACCTGGCTGGAGGCCCTATTGTTATAGATTCCTTTTCAGCAAGGTTATCCATTCTTCCATGAGGAAATCGTAAGACTTATTCTACAAGTTATTCCTGATGGATCCTTTGTGTATCCAAGGTCTGACCTTTTCTTGAAGACCTTGTCAATGCTATCTCGAAGCATGTCTGTGGTACTCCGATCTTCAATAAGAACATTTGAAGCACAATGCTAAAATTCCCTTATCAATTATCCAAACACCATTGAGTGGGTAATGTCACGAAATTTCTCTCCCCTTACCTTAAAGGGGTTTCTACTTTATATCATGTCATGGTTATCATGCTCTGCTTGTCCTTGGGAGGGATATACCCCTGAAATATGTGTTTAAACACATTTTCATTTCCATTGTTTTGATTAACCTTTCTTGTAACCTGACTTAACTAAGCAGTAATAATTCCGTGCTTAGGTAAGCACCTTGTTGTACCACTCTATTAGTAAGACCCTGATATTATTGTTGATGACTTCCAGTAACCACCGATGGACGAGAACTTTGCCTATTGGTCTGCCTCATTCAGCGAGTAGGAAAATGGTTCTCTTTGTCCCTCGCCCTTGGTATCAATGTTGTTGCCGACATAACTGACAGACTATCCTCTGACATGCTTGCTTACATGATCGTGTAAGACGTCATCGCCTTCCTACTTTTAACCCACATGATGGGCCCATAACCCACAGTTCCACAGGATCGAAACCTGAATCTCTTATACACCCCCATTTCCAAAGTTATTCATTGCGTGTCGCCTTGTATGTAATTCATGAGCCACCTTCCAAGAGATCATCAATTCTGGTATCAGACACAATACTTATTCCCGTTGCTTTGAGCCCCCTTTCACGCCCTGTTTCAGGCATCAAACGATTGCCTGCCCGCTCGAAACTTCCCATGATACCTCCTTACTTTGATCTTGATATTTTCTTAAGTTTCAATTCGAGAGTTACTTTCTGCCACCTTCCTCGATGTTATCGACCAGATAGTCAACCTTGCGGAGGTCCGTTCTCCCATAATACTTCCCTTTTTTTTCTCTTCTTTCGTAAGTACGATGGAGTTTTTGAAGAAAGGATGCTGACTTCATCATGATGACATGAAGCAGAGAAATGGAGACCTCAACATAATGGATTGACCTCCTCGAGAAGAGCAACCCAGAACGAGAAGATCCATTATAATTTCGTAACTAATTCCTTTCCCCTTAACTCCACCTCTTAAATCTCAGGACGAGATTTCTTGTAGTGGAGGAGGATTGTAACGCCCGGATAATCAAGCTATAGTAATCCCCTGCTAATGATGTTGTGTCACCACGGTTACTGTTGTTAATCTCGGGTAGTTCAAATGATTCTAATACGAATTTAAATTTAAAGGCAAACAACAAAGGTGTTCAGAAGCTAAAACTAAAATGTTCGAGAGGTGACTTATAATGCATAGGTAATTATGGTGATGAAACCACATTTTTATAAAAGGTTTAAATGCTCAAAGGTAAATAAAATAGCAGCTAAAACAAATATTTAAATGCCTTTTAAATAATAAAAATATGCAAAGTATTTTATTATTGCACCAAACTTTTTGTGGCAGTGTACTAAATTGAAATTCTATCTTAGGAGATGGATTCATAATAATAGAAAATAAATTTGAAAACAAATCAACAAAAAAATAGATTAAAAACGTATAAAACAAAAAGGCCACTCCTTCCTCATTGGGCCTCTTGGGCGAGTCGGCTCAGCCGACCAGGCCGGCCAAGCCGTCCCTCCCCACTCGCCCGCTACAGGGGCGAAGTCGTGGCCGCACCCGATGGCCGCCACGGTCACGGACGTCACCGTCGCAACCATCTGGCGGTGCCCGCCGGTTCCTCGCTCGCCTATAAAGCTGGCATCGCCCCTCTCGTCCTCTCCTATCCCCCCGCGCCTCTCTTTCTGTCCTAGACACGTCGGAGCCTCCCCAACACAGCATCGCCATGGCTGCCGTCGCCCTCGCGCTCCCCGTCGCCCACGAGCCCAGCTAGTCCATGGATGCCCCCGCGATGCTCGGCTACGTCGCTTGTGCCACCGGACCGAGACGGGAGCCACCGATGCGTCGTCCACAACGTCGTCTTCTTCCTCTGCCTCGCTGGTGAACTTCGTCGAATTCGGCCACCATCTGCGCTATAAGCTATCATCGAGCCTCCTTGTGCTCCCTTGGTGAGCTCCGCTTCTTCCCTCTCTCTTTTCTTCGCGGATCCGCCCACTAGCCGTAGTCTCCGCCGTGCCATGCCTCGCCGCTTGCTCCTGCCTACGCCCTAGGACGCGCCTCTGTGCGCGAGGCCATGCCCCGGTCGAACCACCACTCCACCAGCACCACTGGCCGCGCCTCGCACCACCGGGTCGTGCCCCTGCTCACCGTGCCCCGCTTCGCTCCGGCCGCCGCCTGCTCCGCTCGCCCGCTGTCGCTGCCTTTCTGCAGCCGCTGCAGCCACTCGCACACGCGTGCGCGCCCATGCCTCACGTCTGTCCCGCCCTGCGCCCAGCATGCGCGACCGCGAGCATGCCGCCTGCTTCGCTGCTGCTTTGCTGCTCTCGCCGCCGCCTGTTGGTGTTGCCTACTGCTACTAATTACTGTAGATACGGCTAGCTTTGTGAATATTACATCGAGTAACCCCCTCGTCTGCTCCTAAACTGCGGTTAAACAAATGTTAACCGGGCTAAAAAATGGAAGGTAGTACACTTGACAAGGCTCAAATGTGTTCATTGGACCAAATCCATTTGATGCATGGATTAAATCCTATGAAAATCTCAAATTGCTATCTTCTGTTAACAGAGAACATATTTAACCCCTAGGTGTTGTCTGTTGTGTGTGGCCGGCTTGGCCACGGCCGTGTGTGGCCGGCCCTGTGTAATTAGTGTGTGTGTTAGGTTAGTAGTGGCACACTGCCAGGTAGCCCCCATTGTTAGTTTAATTACTACCTAGTCTAACATGCATATGCCAGTGAGCAGCCACCGCTAATTAGACTGAATTAAAACAATCTGTTTAACGCATGAATGTATGCCATATGGGTCCATTTTGATCCTGTTGACCAGTCAACATTGACTAGTCAACTGCTGATCGGACTAGTTGACTGGGCCCCTGGCCCCCACTGTCATACGCTTAGGCTAGCGCACTTGTGGGTATAAAATGTAATCTGTCATATTTTGCTATTTGAATTAACTAGATAAAGAAAAACTAGAAAATGCAATAAACTCTGATAAATCGTATAAAATAGATCGTATCTCGAATGAGAAAACTTTGTACATTAAAGTTGCTCGGAACAACGAGTCGAATCCGAGTACACGGCCCTTTCGTCCGCCACACATCCCTAGCATAGCAAACACCCAACTTTTCCCCCTCAAGTTTGACTGTCTAAAAATGCCAAACACCGGGAATACTTTCCCGGATGTTTCCCTCTTTTGCCGATATCACCTTCCCTGCGTTAGATCACCCCTGATACCGCGTATTGCCTTGTTATAGTTTGTGATGCTTTGTTTGCTCTATATTTACTGTTTCTTCCCCCCTCTTATTCTCCAGTAGACCCCGAGACCGGCGCTGATGCCATCGAGTACGGCTACGTCACCGACGCCCCCTCCTTGCCAGCGCAACCAGGCAAGCCCCCCTGATCACCAGATATCGCCTATTCCTTCTCTCTACTGCTTGCATTAGAGTAGTGTAGCATGCTACTGCTTTCGGTTAATCCTATTCTGCTGCATATCCTGTCATTGTTGCTACAGTTGTTACCCTTACCTGCAATCCTAAATGCTTAGTATAAGATGCTAGTATTCCATCAGTGGCCCTACCTTCTTGTCCGTCTGCCGTGCTATACTACCGGGCCGTGATCACTCGGGAGGTGATCACGGGTATATACTTACATACATACTATATGATACATGTGGTCACTAAAGTCGGGTCGGCTCGTAGAGTACCCGCAAGTGATTCCGATGTGGGGGCTGAAAGGATAGGTGGTTCCATCCCTTTAGTGGTGGGCCTAGGTTGTTGACGGCCCCCGACTGTTACTTTGTGGCGGAGCGACAGGGCAGGTTGAGACCACCTAGGTGAGAGGTGGGCCTGGACCCTGGTCGGCATCCGCGACTACTTCTAAATAACACACTTAACGAGATCTTGGTATTTGATCTGAGTCTGGCCACTGGCCTATACACACTAATCAACTACGCGGAAACAGTTATGGGCACTCGACGTCATGGTATCAGCCGAAGCCTTCTTGACGTCAGCGATTGAGTGGCGCGCACTGGATTGGACTGGAACGCCTACTCTTGTATTAGGGAGGCTAGGTCTGCTTCGGGCCACCCTCGCAACGTGCAGGTGTGCAATGGGCGATGGGCCCAGACCCCTACACCATAGGAGTTAAACCGGCGTGTTGACCTCTCTTTTGAGCCTAGGTAGGGCTGCGACGTGTTGATCTTCCGAGGCCGGACATGACCCAGAAAAGTGTGCCCGGCCAAAGGGATCGAGCGTGTTGGGTAATGTGGTGCAACCCTGCAGGGAAGTTTATCTATTCGAATAGCAGTGATCCTCGGTAACAGGACGACTCGGAGTTGTACCTTGACCTTATGACAACTAGAATCGGATATTTAATAAAACACGCCCTTCCAGGTGCCAGATATAACCCGGTGATCGCTCTCACATAGGGTGATGAGGGGATGATCGTTGGGTAGGTTTATGCTATGCAATGATACTTGGTGAACTTACCATCTACTCTCTTCTATATGCTGCAAGATGGAGGCTTCAAGAAGCGTAGTCTTCGACGGGACTAGCTATCCCCCTCTTATGCTGGCATTCTGCAGTTCAGTCCATCAATAATGCCCCTTTACACAGATACCCATGCATATGTAGTGTAGATCCTTGCTTGCGAGTACTTTGGATGAGTACTCATGGTTGCTTTGCTCCCCCTTTTCCCCCTTTCCTTTCTTCTCGGTTGTCGCAACCAGATGCTGGATCCTAGGAGCCAGACACCACCGACAACTACGACTCCTGCTACACTAGAGGTGCCTACTACTACGTGCAGGCCGCTGACGACGACCTGGAGTAGTTTATGAAGAAAATATGCCATAGAGGCAATAATAAAGTTATTATTTATTTCCTCATATCATGATAAATGTCTATTATTCATGCTATAATTGTATTAACCGAAAACATGATACATGTGTGAATACATAGACAAACTTAATGTCACTAGTATGACTCTACTTGACTAGCTCATTAATCAAAGATGGTTATGTTTCCTAACCATAGACATGTGTTGTCATTTGATTAACGGGATCACATCATTAGGAGAATGATGTGATTGACTTGACCCATTCCGTTAGCTTAGCACTTGATCGTTTAGTATGTTGCTATTGCTTTCTTCATGACTTATAGAAGTTCCTATAACTATGAGATTATGCAACTCCCGTTTGCCGGAGGAACACTTTGTGTGCTACCAAACGTCACAACCTAACTGGGTGATTATAAAGGAGCTCTTCAGGTGTCACCAAAGGTACATGTTGAGTTGGCGTATTTCAAGATTAGGTTTTGTCACTCCGATTGTCGGGGAGGTATCTCTAGGCCCTCTCGGTAATGCACATCACTATAAGCCTTGCAAGCAATGTAGCTAATGAGTTAGTTACGGAATGATGCATTACATAATGAGTAAAGAGACTTGCCAGTAACGAGATTGAACTAGGTATTGGATACCGACGATCGAATCTCGGGCAAGTAACATACCGATGACAAAGGGAACAACGTATGTTGTTATGCGGTTTGACCGATAAAGATCTTCGTAGAATATGTAGGAGCCAATATGAGCATCCAGGTTCCGCTATTGGTTATTGACCAGAAACATGTTTCAGTCATGTCTACATAGTTCTCGAACCTGTAGGGTTTGCACGCTTAAGGTTTCGATGACAGTTATATTATGAGTTTATGAGTTTTGATGTATAGAAGTTTGTTCGGAGTCCCGGATGAGATTATGGACATGACGAGGAGTCTCGAAATGGCCGAGACATGAAGATTGATATATTGGAAGCCTATATTTGGATATCGGAAGTGTTCCGGGTGAAATCGGGATTTTACCAGAGTACCGGGAGGTTACCGGAACCCCCCGGAGGCTTAATGGGCCTACATGGGCCCTAGTGGAGAGGAAGAGAGGAGGCAAGGGCTGGGCCGCGCCCCCTCCCCCCTAGTCCGAATAGGATAAGGAGAGGGGGGCGGCGCCCCCCCTTTCCTTCCTCTCTCCCTCCTCCTTCCCCCCTTCTCGTACTCCAACTAGGAAAGAAGGGAGTCCTACTCCCGGTGGGAGTAGGACTCCCCCTTGGTGCGCCCTCCTTGGCCGGCTGCCCCCTCCTCCTTGGCTATTATATACAGGGGCAGGGGGGCACCTCTAGGCACAACAATTGATCTCTTGATCTCTTAGCCGTGTGCGGTGACCCCCTCCACCATAGTCCTTGATAATATTGTAGCGGTGCTTAGGGGAAGCCCTGCGACGGTAGAACATAAAGATCATCACCATGTCTGTCGTGCCGACGGAACTCTTCCCCGACATTCTGCTGGATCGGAGTCCGGGGATCGTCATCGAGCTGAACGTGTGCTAGAACTCGGAGGTGCCGTAGTTTTGGTGCTTGATCGGTCGGGCCATGAAGATGTACGACTACATCAACCACGTTGTTCTAATGCTTCCGCTTTCGGTCTACGAGGGTATGTGGAAAACACTCTCCCCTCTCGTTGCTATGCATCACCATGATCTTGCGTGTGCTTAGGAAAATTTTGAAATTACTACGTTCCCCAACAGTGGCATCCGAGCCAGGTTTTATGCGTAGATGTCATATGCACGAGTAGAACACAAGTGAGTTGTGGGCGATATAAGTCATACTGCTTACCAGCATGTCATACTTTGGTTAGGCGGCATTGTGAGATGAAGCGGCCTGGACCAACATTACGCGTACGCTTACGCGAGACTGGTTTCACCGCTACGAGCACTCGTTGCTTAAAGGTGACCGGCGAGTGTCTATCTCTCTCACTTTACTTGAACCGAGTGTGGCTATGCCCGGTCTTTGCAAAGGTTAAAACAACATCAACTTGACAAACTATCGTTGTGGTTTTGATGCGTAGGTAAGAACGGTTCTTGCTAAGCCCGTAGCAGCCACGTAAAATTTGCAACAACAAAGTAGAGGACGTCTAACTTGTTTTTGCAGGGCATGTTGTGATGTGATATGGTCAAGACGTGATGCTATATTTTATTGTATGAGATGATCATGTTTTGTAACCGAGTTATCGGCAACTGGCAGGAGCCATATGGTTGTTGCTTTATTGTATGAAATGCAAACGCCATGTAATTGCTTTACTTTATCACTAAGCGGTAGCGATAGTCGTAGAAGCAATAGATGGCGTAAAGATAAATATGCTACGATGGAGATCAAGGTGTCGCGCCGGTGATGATGGTGATCATGACGGTGCTTCGGAGATGGAGATCACAAGCACAAGATGATGATGGCCATATCATATCACTTATATTGATTGCATGTGATGTTTATCATTTATGCATCTTATCTTGCTTTGATTGACGGTAGAATTTTAAGATGATCTCTCACTAAATTATCAATAAGTGTTCTCCCTGAGTATGCAATGTTGCGAAAGTTCTTCGTGCTGAGACACCACATGATGATCAGGTGTGATAGGCTCTACGTTCAAATACAACGGGTGCAAAACAGTTGCACACGCGGAATACTCAGGTTAAACTTGACGAGCCTAGCATATACAGATATGGCCTTGGAACACGGAGACCGAAAGGTTGAATGTGAATCATATAGTAGATATGATCAACATAGTGATGTTCACCATTGAAACTACTCCATCTCACGTGATGATCGGACATGGTTTAGTTAATTTGGATCACGTGATCACTTAGATGACTAGAGAGATGTCTGTCTAAGTGGGAGTTCTTAAGTAATATGATTAATTGAACTTAAATTTATCATGAACTTAGTACCTGATAGTATTTTGCTTGTCTATGTGTGTTGTAGATAGATGGCTCATGGTGTTGTTCCGTTGAATTTTAATGAGTTCCTTGAGAAAGCTAAGTTGAAAGATGATGGTAGCAATTACACGGACTGGGTCCATAACCTGAGGATTATCCTCATTGCTGCACAAAAGAATTACGTCCTAGAAGCACCGCTGGGTGCCAGGCCTGCTATAGATGCAACTGATGACGTTAAGAACGTCTGGCAGAGCAAAGCTGATGACTACTCGATAGTTTAGTGTGCCATGCTTTACGGCTTGGAACCGGGTCTTCAACGACGTTTTGAACATCATGGAGCATATGAGATGTTTCAGGAGTTGAAGTTAATATTTCAAGCAAATGCCCGGATTGAGAGATATGAAGTCTCCAATAAGTTCTATAGCTGTAAGATGGAGGAGAATAGTTCTGTCAGTGAACATATACTCAAAATGTCTGGGTATAGTAATCACTTGATTCAACTGAGAGTTAATCTTCCTGATGATAGTGTCATTGACAGAATTCTTCAATCACTGCCACCAAGCTACAAGAGCTTCGTGATGAACTATAATATGCAAGGGATGGACAAGACTATTCCCGAGCTCTTCGCAATGCTAAAAGCTGCGGAGGTAGAAATCAAGAAGGAGCATCAAGTGTTGATGGTCAATAAGACCACCAGTCTCAAGAAGAAGGGCAAAGGGAAGAAGAAGGGGAACTTATGGAAGAACAGCAAGCAAGTTGCTGCTCAAGAGAAGAAACCCAAATCTGGACCTAAGCCTGAGACTGAGTGCTTCTACTGCAAGCAGAATGGACACTGGAAGAGGAACTGCCCCAAGTATTTGGCGGATAAGAAGGATGGGAAGGCGAACAAAGGTATATGTGATATACATGTTATTGATGTGTACCTTACTAATGCTCGCAGTAGCACCTGGGTATTTGATACTGGTTCTGTTGCTAATATTTGCAACTCGAAACAGGGACTACAGATTAAGCGAAGATTGGCTAAGGACGAGGTGACGATGCGCGTGGGAAATGGTTCCAAAGTCGATGTGATCGCGGTCGGCACGCTACCTCTGCATCTACCATCGGGATTAGTTTTAGACCTAAATAATTGTTATTTGGTGCCAGCGTTAAGCATGAACATTATATCTGGATCTTGTTTGATGCGAGACGGTTATTCATTTAAATCAGAGAATAATGGTTGTTCTATTTATATGAGTAATATCTTTTATGGTCATGCACCCTTGAAGAGTGGTCTATTTTTATTAAATCTCGATAGTAGTGATACACATATTCATGATGCAGAGTTGATAATGATAGTGCAACTTATTTGTGGCACTACCGTTTGGGTCATATCGGTGTAAAGCGCATGAAGAAACTCCATACTGATGGACTTCTGGAATCACTTGATTATGAATCACTTGGTACTTGCGAACCGTGCCTCATGGGTAAGATGACTAAAACGCCATTCTTCGGAACTATGGAGTGAGCAACTGATTTGTTAGAAATCATGCATACTGATGTATGTGGTCCAATGAATATTGAGGCTCGCGGCGGATATCGTTATTTTCTCACCTTCACAGATGATTTGAGCAGATATGGGTATATCTACTTGATGAAACACAAGTCTGAAACATTTGAAAAGTTCAAAGAATTTCAGAGTGAAGTGGAAAATCATCGTAACAAGAAAATAAAATTTCTACGATCTGATCGTGGAGGAGAATATTTGAGTTATGAGTTTGGTTTACATTTGAAGCAATGCGGAATAGTTTCGCAACTCACGCCACCCGGAACACCACAACGAAATGGTGTGTCCGAATGTCGTAATCATACTTTACTAGATATGGTGCGATCTATGATGTCTCTTACTGATTTACCGCTATCATTTTGGGGTTATGCTTTAGAGACGGTCGCATTCACGTTAAATAGGGCACCATCAAAATCCGTTGAGACGACGCCTTATGAACTGTGGTTTGGCAAGAAACCAAAGTTGTCATTTCTTAAAGTTTGGGGCTGCGATGCTTATGTGAAGAAACTTCAGCCAGATAAGCTCGAACCCAAATCGGAGAAATGTGTCTTCATAGGATACCCAAAAGAGACTATTGGGTACACCTTCTATCACAGATCTCAGGGCAAGATTTTTGTTGCTAAATTCGGGTCCTTTCTAGAGAAGGAGTTTCTCTTGAAATAAGTGAGTGGGAGGAAAGTAGAACTTGATGAGGTAACTGTACCTTCTCCCTTATTGGAAGGTAGTTCATCACAAGAACCGGTTCATGTGACAACTACACCAATCAGTGAGGAAGCTAATGATATTGGTCATGAAACTTCATATCAAGTTACTACCGAACCTCGTAGGTCTACCAGAGTAAGATCTGCACCAGAGTGGTACGGTAATCCTATTCTGGAAGTCATGTTACTTCACCATGGCGAACCTACGAACTATGAGGAAGCGATGATGAGCCCAGATTCCGCAAAATGGCTTGAGGCCATGAAATCTGAGATGGGATCCATATATGAGAACAAAGTATGGACTTTGGTTGACTTGCCCGATGATCGGCAAGCCATCGAGAATAAATGGATCTTCAAGAAGAAGACCGACGCTGATGGTAATGTAACTGTCTACAAAGCTCAACTTGTTGCGAAAGGTTTTCGACAAGTTCAAGGGGTTGACTACGATGAGACTTTCTCACCCGTAGCGATGCTTAAGTCTGTCTGAATCATGTTAGTAATTGCTGCATTTTATTGTTATGAAGTTTGGCAAATGGATGTAAAACTGCATTCCTGAATGGATTTCTGGAAGAAGAGTTGTGTATGATGCAGCCGGAAGGTTTTATCGATCCAAAAGGTGCTAACAAAGTGTGCAAGCTCCAGCGATCCATTTATGGACTGGTGCAAGCATCTCGGAGTTGGAATAAACGCTTTGATAGTGTGATCAAAGCATATGGTTTTATACAGACTTTTGGAGAAGCCTGTATTTACAAGAAAGTGAGTGGGAGCTCTGTAGCATTTCTAATATTATATGTAGATGACATATTGTTAATTGGAAATGATATAGAATTTCTGGATAGCATAAAGGGATACTTGAATAAAGTTTTTCGATGAAAGACCTCGGTGAAGCTGCTTACATATTGGGCATCAAGATCTATAGAGATAGATCAAGACGCTTAATTGGACTTTCACAAAGCACATACCTTGATAAAGTTTTGAAAAAGTTCAAAATGGATCAGGCAAAGAAAGGGTTCTTGCCTGTATTACAAGGTGTGAAGTTGAGTCAGACTCAATGCCCGACCACAGCAGAAGATAGATAAAAAATGAAAGATGTTCCCTATGCTTCAGCCATAGGCTCTATCATGTATGCAATGTTGTGTACCAGACCTGATGTATGCTTAGCAATAAGTTTAGCAGGGAGGTACCAAAGTAATCCAGGAGTGGATCACTGGACAACGGTAAAGAATATCCTGAAATACCTGAAAAGGACTAAGGATATGTTTCTCGTTTATGGAGGTGACAAAGAGCTAGTCGTAAATGGTTACGTCGATGCAAGCTTTGACACTGATCCGGACGATTCTAAATCGCAAACCGGATACGTGTTTATATTGAACGGTGGAGCTGTCAATTGGTGCAGTTCTAAACAAAGTGTCGTGACGGGATCTACATGCGAAGCAGAGTACATAGTTGTTTCGGAAGCAGCAAATGAAGGAGTCTGGATGAAAGAGTTCATTTCCGATCTAGGTGTCATACCTAGTGCATCGGGACCAATGAAGATCTTCTGTGACAATACTGGTGCAATTGCCTTGGCAAAGGAATCCAGATTTCACAAGAGGACCAAGCACATCAAGAGACGCTTCAATTCCATCCGGGACCAAGTCCAGGTGGGAGACATAGAGATTTGCAAGATACATACGGATATGAATGTTGCAGACCCGTTGACTAAGCCACTTCCACGAGCAAAACATGATCAGCACCAAGACTCCATGGGTGTTAGAATCATTACTGTATAATCTAGATTATTGACTCTAGTGCAAGTGGGAGACTGAAGGAAATATACCCTAGAGGCAATAATAAAGTTATTATTTATTTCCTCATATCATGATAAATGTCTATTATTCATGCTATAATTGTATTAACCGGAAACATGATACATGTGTGAATACATAGACAAACTTAATGTCACTAGTATGCCTCTACTTGACTAGCTCATTAATCAAAGATGGTTATGTTTCCTAACCATAGACATGTGTTGTCATTTGATTAACGGGATCACATCATTAGGAGAATGATGTGATTGACTTGACCCATTCCGTTAGCTTAGCACTTGATCGTTTAGTATGTTGCTATTGCTTTCTTCATGACTTATACAAGTTCCTATAACTATGAGATTATGAAACTCCTGTTTGCCGGAGGAACACTTTGTGTGCTACCAAACGTCACAACGTAATTTGGTGATTATAAAGGAGCTCTATAGGTGTCACCAAAGGTACATGTTGAGTTGGCGTATTTCGAGATTAGGTTTTGTCACTCCGATTGTCGGAGAGGTATCTCTGGGCCCTCTCGGTAATGCACATCACTATAATCCTTGCAAGCAATGTAGCTAATGAGTTAATTATGGAATGAAGCATTACGTAACGAGTAAAGAGACTTGCCAGTAACGAGATTGAACTAGGTATTGGATACCGACGATCGAGCAAGTAACATACCGATGACAAAGGGAACAATGTATGTTGTTATGCGGTTTGACCGATAAAGATCTTCGTAGAATATGTAGGAGCCAATATGAGCATCCATGTTCCACTATTGGTTATTGACCGGAAACATGTTTCAGTCATGTCTACATAGTTCTCGAACCCATAGGGTCCGCACGCTTAAGGTTTAGATGACAATTATATTATGAGTTTATGAGTTTTGATGTACCGAAGTTTGTTCGGAGTCCCGGATGAGATTATGGACATGACGAGGAGTCTCGAAATGGTCGAGACATGAATATTGATATATTGGAAGCCTATATTTGGATATCGGAAGTGTTCCCGGTGAAATCGGGATTTTACCGGAGTACCGGGAGGTTACGGGAACCCCCCGGAGGCTTAATGGGCCTACATGGGCCCTAGTGGAGAGGAAGAGAGGAGGCAAGGGCTGGGCCGCGCCCCCTCCCCCCCCCCTAGTCTGAATAGGACAAGGAGAGGGGTGCGGCGCCCCCTTTCCTTCCTCTCTCCCTCCTCCTTCCCCCCTTCTCCTACTCCAACTAGGAAAGAAAAGAGTCCTACTCCCGGTGGGAGTTGGACTCCCCCTTGGCGCGCCCTCCTTGGCCGGCTGCCCCCTCCTCCTTGGCTCCTTTATATACAGGGGCAGGGGGGCACCTCTAGGCACAACAATTGATCTCTTGATCTCTTAGACGTGTGCGGTGCCCCCTCCACCATAGTCCTCGATAATATTGTAGCGGTGCTTAGGCGAAGCCCTACGACGGTAGAACATCAAGATCGTCACCACGCCGTCGTGCTGACGGAACTCTTCCTCGACATTCTGCTAGATCGGAGTCCGTGGATCGTCATCGAGCTGAACGTGTGCTAGAACTCAGAGGTGCCATAGTTTCGGTGCTTGATCGGTCGGGCCATGAAGACGCACGACTACATCAACCGCGTTGTTCTAACGCTTCTGCTTTCGGTCTACGAGGGTACGTGGACAACACTCTCCCCTCTCGTTGCTATGCATCACCATGATCTTGCGTGTGCGTAGGAAAATTTTGAAATTACTACGTTCCCCAACAGTTTAGGAGGATCATAGGCAGGAGGCCTGCCTCTTTCGATCTGTATCCCAGTTTGTGCTAGCCATCTTATGGAAACTTGTTTACTTATGTTTGTGCTCAGATTTTGTTGCTTCCGCTTACTCGTCTATGATCGAGCACTAGTATTCAAACCCTCGAGGTCCCTGGCTTGTATTATGATGCTTGTATGACTTATTTTTGTTTTTAGAGTTGTGTTGTGATATCTTCTCGTGAGTCCCTAATCTTGATCATACACGGTTGCGTGCATGATTAGTGTACGATTGAATCGGGGGTGTCACACCTTGTCATGTCGGCATCATGAGCACGACCAATCGTTGGCGATCTCAGTCTGCCACCCTACTTGGATCGATGATATCCGAGCTAGCTATTCAGATAACCCGCAAGCCAATAGACTGCTCGAGCAATTCTCTCAACATGCAGACCCGAAGGGGCGTTTCTCTGTTTCTGACGTACTGTTGTATTTCCGACAACGACTATGGCTGGGGGGCTCGCCCTCGCTTCAGCAAACTATGTTGCGTGCTTTCCACGATAGCACTATGGGTGGTCATTCGGGCTTCCCAGTGACATATCGACGTCTTTGTAGGCTATTCGCTTGGCCAAAAATGAAGCAAGCCATCCGTCAATATGTGCAGGGGTGTGCGACTTGTCAACAAGCCAAGCCCGAAAGGATTAAGTACCCGGGTTTGCTGAACCAATTCCACTTCCATATGGGGCCTGGCAAGTGGTGACAATGGATTTCATTGATGGTCTCCCTCAATCCGGCAAGTCTAATTGCATTCTGGTGGTGGTGGACAAGTTCACACGCTACGCCCATTTTCTGCCCCTTCAACACCCATTCACTGCAGCCAGAGTCGCACGAGCATATCTGGACAATGTTCACAAACTTCATGGCCTGCCCAAGCCATCATCTCGGATAGAGACCCGGTGTCACAAGTAAGTTTTGGCGCGAACTGTTTGACTGCATTGGTTCTGAACTAAAGATGAGCACACCTTACCACCCGCAAACAGATGGGCAATCGGAAAGAGTTCATCAATGTTTGGAAATATATTTGCGTTGCTTCATCCATGCGTGTCCCAATCACAAGAGCCACTTCCTTTCATTAGTTGAGTTCTGGTACAATTCAAGCTACAACTCTGCATTGGATATGTCACTGTTTCAAGCTCTTGTATGGACATGAGCCAAGGCATTGGGGGATCGAAGCAGCGTCTGTTTGCAAAATACCAGCTCTAAAGGACTGGCTTGAAGAACGAAAGACGATGCAACAAGTTCTGCAGCAGCATCTGCATCGAGCACGCCACATTATGAAAGTCCAAGATGACAATAAAAGATCTGACAGGGTGTTCAAAGTGGGTGACACCATTTTCGTCAAGCTGCAACCATATGTCCAATCTTCAGTCCATCGCCGGGCAAACCACAAACTCGCTTTCAGGTACTTTGGGCCGTTCATGGTGACCCGCAAAATCAACCCGGTGGCGTACGAACTAGAGCTGCCACCAGAGTCACGCATACACCTGGTTTTCCATGTCTCTCAATTAAGGCAAGCACTCTCAACATGTACCTTTGCATCTGCTTCCCTGCCGGTTCCTCGCTCCTTTGAACTATCTCCGGTTGAACTTTTGGACAAACGCTGGCGGCAAACACCTGATGGCCGCTGAGAGCAGTATTTGGTGCGCTGGTCGGATTCGGAAGTTTTGGACGCTTCATGGGAAGATGCTCTCACTCTCAAGGCTTGATATCCGGCTGGGGCAGCTTGGGGACAAGCATGCTCTCAAGGAGTAGGGGATATCAGCGACCCAAATACAGTTACAGTCTCAGGTGACAGGCTTGCTGCCAAATCAGCAAGGGGAAACAGCATGGCCGAGGAAAAGGCAACATACCATCAATCAGGGATAAGGGCGCGTCACCTCCAGGCCACCTCGGATCAAACAACCTAACCACAGGTACGTGGGGCCAGAGTGGGTGAGCTCTACATAATGGACCAGTCGCGAGGGAATCGTCATCCGGTAGGATCAGGCAATCGGCAAGGCATGACACGGCTCCTGTATTTTCTTGCTTTCTTTCTTCCTCCCAAAGACAAAGTGTATTCCTATAAGCTACTTGTGAGTGATAAGTACCAGATCAGAGATCCATTGCCTAACACACCGGTAGCTCCCACCACCGGTAAAAAACACTTTGCAATGGCCGAAGCTCACCCTGCCGAGCATTGATGTCTACTACACAACCTTCTTCTTGTAGACGTTGTTGGGCCTTCAAGTGCACAGGTTTGTAGGATAGTAGCAAATTTCCCTCAAGTGGATGACCTAAGGTTTATCAATTCGTGGGAGGCGTAGGATGAAGATGGTATCTCTCAAACAACCCTGCAACCAAATAACAAAGAGTCTCTTATGTCCCCAACACACCCAATACAATGGTAAATTGTATAGGTGCACTAGTTCGGCGAAGAGATGGTGATACAAGTGCAATATGGATAGTAGATATGGGTATTTGTAATCTGAAAATGTAAAAACAGCAAGGTAACTAATGATAAAAGTGAGCATAAACGGTATTGCAATGCTAGGAAACAAGTACTAGGGTTCATACTTTCACTAGTGCAAGTTATCTCAACAACAATAACATAGATAGATCATATAACAATCCCTCAACATGCAACAAAGAGTCACTCCAAAGCCACTAATAGCGGAGAACAAACAAAGAGATTATGGTAGGGCACGAAACCACCTCAAAGTTATTCTTTCGGATCAATCTGTTCAAGAGTTCGTACCAGAATAACACCTTAAGACACAAATCAACTAAAACCCTAATGTCAGCTAGATACTCCATTGTCACCTCAAGTATCCGTGGGCATGATTATACGATATGCATCACACAATCTCAGATTCATCTATTCAACCAACACAAAGTACTTCAAAGAGTGCCCCAAAGTTTCTACCGAAGAGTCAAGATGAAAACGTGTGTCAACCCCTATGCATAGGTTCATGGGCGGAACCCGCAAGTTGATCACCAAAACATACATCAAGTGGCACATGATATCCCATTGTCACCACAGATAATCACGGCAAGACATACATCAAGTGTTCTTAAATCATTAAATACTCAATCCGATAAGATAACTTCAAGAGGAAAACTCAATTCATCACAAGAGAGTAGAGGGGGAGAAACATCATAAGATCCAACTATAATAGCAAAGCTCACGATACATCAAGATCGTGCCATAGAGCGAACACGAGAGAGAGAGAGAGAGAGAGAGGGAGAGAGAGATCAAACACATAGCTACTGGTACATACCCTCAGCCCCGAGGGTGAACTACTCCATCCTCGTCATGGAGAGCACCGGGATGATGAAGATGGCCACCAGTGATGGGTTCCCCCTCCGGCAGGGTGCCGAAACGGGCTCCCAAGAGGTTTTTGGTGGCTACGGAGGCTTGCGGCGGTGGAACTCCCGATCTTTATTGATATTGATGTTTTTAGGGTACGTAGGCTTATATAGGCGAAAGAAGTCGGTCGGGGGAGCCTCGAGGGGCCCACGAGAGGGTAGGGCGCGCCCAGGGGGTGGGCGTGCCCCCCTATCTCGTGGCTTCCTTGATGCTCCCTTTACTTCAACTCCAAGTCTCCTGGGTCATAATCTTCCCAAAAATCACGCTGCCGAAGGTTTCATTCCGTTTGGACTCCGTTTGATATTCCTTTTCTTCGAGATACTAAAACAGGCAATAAAACAACAATATGGGCTGGGCCTCTGGTTAATAGGTTAGTCCCAAAAGTAATATGAAAGTGTATAATAAAGCCCGTAATCATTCAAAACAGATAATAAAATAGCATGAATGCTTCATAAATTATAGATACGTTGGAGATGTATCAGCATCCCCAAGCTTAATTCCTGCTCGTCCTCGAGTAGGTAAATGATAAAAGAAAGAATTTATGAAGTGTGAATTCTAGAAGGTGCACAAGTTTGATCAATGATAATTTCAATCACCTTTTCTAGCATGATAATATGTCATAACAGTAGTTCATCTCATAAAACTTCTCACGAACAAGTAACAAGCTATTCACATGTTAAAACATAGACCATAAACTTTCTTGAAAACTAGCAAACTTCATTCTCAGTCATCAAACAATTGCAATTCATCTTATTTTCAGGAATAGCAAACTCCACATACTCAACTATCATATAGTCTTCTACAATTGCTAACACTCACGCAATACTAATGGTTATGGAGTTTCAATCGGACACTGAGAAAGATAGGGGCTTATAGTGTTGCCTCCCAACGTATTCACCTTTGGGTGATGTCAACAATAATAGTTCATGCTAACTTACATCCAATTGGATGTACATATCAGGATCTTCCCAACACGAGGTGCTTGCCAAAGGATAAAATGAAAAGGGGAAAGGTGAAGATCACCTTGACTCTTGCATAAAAGTAAAAGACATAAAGTAAAAGATAGGCCCTTCGCAGAGGGAAGCAGAGGTTGTCATGCGCTTTTAGGGTTGGATGCACAAAATATGAATGCGAATGAACGTCACTTTATATTGCCACTTGTATATGGACCTTTACTATGCAGTTCGTCGCTTTTATTGCTTCCATAACAAGATCGTATAAAGCTATTTTCTTCACACCAAAAGATCATACATATTTAGAGAGCAATTTTTATTGCTTGCACCGATGACAACTTACTTGAAGGATCTTACTCAATCCATAGGTAGGTATGGTGGACTCTCATGGCAAAATTGAGTTTAAGGATATTTGGAAGCACAAGTAGTATCTCTACTTGGTGCAAGGAATTTTGGCTAGCATGAGGGGGAAAGGCAAGTTCAACGTGTTTGAATGATCCATGACAATATACTTTAACTGAGATGTGAGAAAACATAACCCATTACGTTGTCTTCCTTGTCCAACATCAACTCTTTAGCATGTCATACTTAATGAGTGCTCCCAATTATAAACTATGTCTAGGATAGTGTATTTATATGTGAAATTTCTCTTCCATCAATATTCTTTCATGAATTGTTCAAATGACCAATACAATGCTTGCTAACCTTCAATGAATTTACAACCTCTACTTCTTAGTGTGAAGTCATTACTCCCCATGGGATAAGCAAACGAGACATATATAATTTCAGATTTATGACAATCAACTCATTCAACCATTTACTCATAGGATATAAGTGAAGCACATGAGTAAATGACAAACTACTCCAAAAAGATATAAGTGAAGATCAATGAGTAGCTAAATAATTATGTAACTATGTGAAGACTCTCTCTCATTAAAGAATTTCAGATCTTGGTATTGTATTCAAACAGCAAGCAAAGCAAAATAAAATGACATTGCAAGGATAGCACAACTCATGTGAAGAAGCAAAAACTTAGGCTCAACCGATACTAACCGATAGTTGTTGAAGAAGAAAGGCGGGATGCCCACCGGGGCATCCCCAAGCTTAGATGCTTGAGACTTCTTGAAATATTATCTTGGGGTGCCTTGGGCATCCCCAAGCTTGAACTTTTGTGTCTCCTTAATTCCTCTCATATCATGGTTTCTCTTTTTATCAAAAGCTTCATCCACACCAAACTCAACAAGAACTCGTGAGATAGGTTAGTATAAACCAATGCAAAACCTTATCATTTTCTACTGTAATAAATCACTAAAATTATTATTCAACATTGCATACTAAATGCCTCTGCATATTTAATACTCCTATCCTCAAATAGAATCATTAAACAAGCAAACATATGCAAACAATGCAAACATAACAGCAATCTGCCAAAATAGTACAGTCTGTAAAGAATGCAAGATTCATTATACTTCCCTAACTCCAAAAATTATGAGATAAAATTACCACTATAATAAATTTATCAGAGCTCAAAATGCAAAAAGTTTCAACATTATACCATTCTCTGACTTTTCTAGGGAATTTCTGCAACAGCGGTAAACTTTCTGTTTTCAAACAGCAACATGTATACTAGCAAAATAAGCATGGTAAAGGCTATCCTTGACATTTTTATTGAAAATAAAGATGCAAAACATTATTCCAAATAACAGCAAGAAAATACTAACAAAAGAAAATGACGCTCCAAGCAAAACACATATCATATGGCGAATAAAAATATAGTTCCAAATAAAGTTACCGATGAACAAAGACGAAAGAGGGGGTGCCTTCCGGGGCATCCCCAAGCTTAGACTCTTGGTTGTCCTTGAATATTATCTTGGGGTGCCTTGGGCATCCCCAAGCTTAGGCTCTTGCCACTTCTTATTCCATAATCCATCGAATCTTTACCCAAAACTTGAAAACTTCACAACACAAAACTCAACAGAAAACTCGTAAGCTCCGTTAGTATAAGAAAATAAAACCATCACTTAGGTACTGTAGTGAACTCATTATAAATTCATATTTGTGTAATATCTACTGTACTCCAACTTATCTATGGTTCATACCCTCCGATACTACTCATAGATTCATCAAAATAAGCAAACAACACATAGAAAACAGAATCTGTCAAAAACAGAATAGTCTGTAGTAATCTGTATCAAACGTATACTTATGGAACTCCACAAATTCTACAAAATTAGGAAGTTCTAAGAAATTTGTGTACCAATCCATAGCAAAAAGAATCATATCAGCAGCACGTTTCTGTGAATTAAGAAAACTAATTTACTGGGTGCAAAGGTTTCTGATTCTCAGCAGGATCAACACAACTATCACCGTAAGCTATCATAAAGGTCTTACTTGACACTTTATTGAAACAAAAGCTAAAACATGATTACTACAGTAGCATAATCATGTGGACACACAAAAACAATAAGGATAAGTATTGGGTTGTCTCCCAACAAGCGTTTTTCTTTAATGCCTTTCTAGCTAGGCATGATGATGGCAATGATGCTCACATAAAAGATAAGAATTGAAACATAGCAGGAGCATCATGAAGCATATGACTAGAACATTTAAGTCTAACCCACTTCCTATGCATAGGGATTTTGTGAGCAAACAACTTATGGGAACAATAATCAACAAGCATAGGAAGGCAAAACAAGCATAACTTCAAGATTTTTAAGCACATAGAGAGGAAACTTGGCATTATTGCAATTCCTACAAGCATATATTCCTCCCTCATAATAATTTTCAGTAGCATCATGAATGAATTCAAAAATATAACCAGCACCTAAAGCATTCTTTTCATGATCTATAAGCATAGAAAATTTTCTATTCTCCACATAAGCAAAAATTTTCTCATTTGGAATAGTGGGACTATCATAAGAGACTTGAACACTAAAAATTGTTTCCACATTAAAAGAGTAATGTTCATAAAAAGGGTAATCATAATCATGACAAGTTTTATAAATATAATCATCACTACTTCTTATAGCATAAGTTTCATCACAATAATCATCATAAGTAGCAACTTCGTTCTCATCATAATCGATTGAAACCTCTCCCAAGATAGTGGAATCACTAAATAAAGTTGAAACTCTTCCAAATCCACTTTCGTTCCATCACAATAAAATTCAACACCCTCCAAAATAGTGGGATCACTACTTCCTAAAGTTGACACTCTTCCAAACCCACTTTCATCAATATAATCATCATAGGTAAGAGGCATGCTATCATCATAACAACTTTGCATATCAAAACTTGGGATGTAATATCATCTTCATTAAACATAGCATCCCCAAGCTTGGGACAAACATTAATTTCAGCAAATATATTCTCAAATATTTCATCCTCATCAAACATAGCTTCCCCAAGCTCGGGCCCTTTCATATCATAAGCATAATCACTCTCATCATTAAAAATATGGATAGCACCAATACTATAGCAATTATCATCATCACAATGAGTAGTAGGAGCAACATCATTTGGGAGGGTTACCTTTCTACCTTTGTTGCTCCTTCTTTTCTTTTTCTTCTTCACATTATGTGTGGGTTCAACCTTCTTCTTTGAGCTCCTTATGGATGAGATTGGTTGAATAGAAAACTCCTCCTCGTTACCTGATTAAACATAAGAAATAATAGGAGGATATTGGGAAGTCTCTTCCCTTTCATTAGTATTCTCTTCATCTTCTAATTGCTTTCTTTTCTTTAGGTAATTGGCAATATAAGGATTTTCAATGCAATTCACCGCACAATACAAATAAATCTGTTCTAGATCAAAATCAAGAAATCTATCAAGACTAACTTTTGGAATATCCTCAGTTATATGTTTCATTTCTTCATACCCCAAAAGAAGACTAAGATCTTTATGATGCTCAAGGGTAATCAAGCTATCACAATTTTTGGACACGATTCGGTCATGAAACAATTTGCATTGGAGATTTAAATGACCACGTTCATTGCAAAGTTCACAAGGAGCACGAAAAATATTGAATTTTTCAGCACAAACATCAAGACTTTCTTGCAACCCTTTAGTTTCTGAATATTTATGCCTCTTGCAGTATCTATTTTCCCTATTTGGTGTATACTTGCAAACCCAATCTACTCCACAAAAATCAACATGCTTATAAGAGACATTTTCATCATAACTAGTGCAATCATCATTAGCACTATGGATATTCAAAGAGTTCATACTAACAACATTGCAATCATGCTCATCATTCAAAGATTTAGTATCAAACATTCTATAGATTTCTTCTTCTAGCACTTGAGCACAATTTTCCTTTTCATCATACTCACGAAATATATTAAAAAGACGAAGCGTATGAGACAAACCCAACTTCATTTTTTTGTAGTTTTCTTTTATAAACTAAACTAGTGATAAAACAAGAAACAAAAATATTCGATTGCAAGATCTAAAGATATACCTTCAAGCACTCACCTCCCCGGCAACGGCACCAGAAAAGAGCTTGATGTCTACAACACAACCTTCTTCTTGTAGACGTTGTTGGGCCTACAAGTGCACAGGTTTGTAGGACAGTAGCAAATTTCCCTCAAGTGGATGACCTAAGGTTTATCAATCCGTGGGAGGCGTAGGATGAAGATGGTCTCTCTCAAACAACCCTGCAACCAAATAACAAAGAGTCTCTTGTGTCCCCAACACACCCAATACAATGGTAAATTGTATAGGTGCACTAGTTCGGCGAAGAGATGGTGATACAAGTGCAATATGGATAGTAGATATGGGTATTTGTAATCTGAAAATATAAAAACAGCAAGGTAACTAATGATAAAAGTGAGCGTAAACGGTATTGCAATGCTAGGAAACAAGGCCTAGGGTTCATACTTTCACTAGTGCAAGTTCTCTCAACAATAATAACATAGATAGATCATATAACAATCCCTCAACATGCAACAAAGAGTCACTCCAAAGCCACTAATAGCGGAGAACAAACAAAGAGATTATGGTAGGGTACGAAACCACCTCAAAGTTATTCTTTCGGATCAATCTATTCAAGAGTTCGTACTAGAATAACACCTTAAGACACAAATCAACCAAAACCCTAATGTCACCTAGATACTCCATTGTCACCTCAAGTATCCGTGGGCATGATTATATGATATGCATCACACAATCTCAGATTTATCTATTCACCAACACAAAGTACTTCAAAGAGTGCCCCAAAGTTTCTAACCGAAGAGTCAAGACGAAAACGTGTGTCA
Source organism: Triticum aestivum (assembly GCF_018294505.1). Lineage (NCBI taxonomy): Eukaryota > Viridiplantae > Streptophyta > Magnoliopsida > Poales > Poaceae > Triticum > Triticum aestivum. The sequence goes on from NC_057813.1 coordinate 245,434,969, forward strand.
ACCCCTATGCATAGGTTCATGGGCGGAACCCGCAAGTTGATCACCAAAACATACATCAAGTGGCACATGATATCCCATTGTCATCACAGATAATCACGGCAAGACATACATCAGGTGTTCTCAAATCATTAAAGTCTTAATCCCATAAGATAACTTCAAGAGGAAAACTCAATTCATCACAAGAGAGTAGAGGGGGAGAAACATCATAAGATCCAACTATAATAGCAAAGCTCGCGATACATCAAGATCGTGCCATAGAGAGAACATGAGAGAGAGAGATCAAACACATAGCTACTGGTACATACCCTCAGCCCCGAGGGTGAACTACTCCCTCCTCGTCATGAAGAGCGCCGGGATGATGAAGATAGCCACCGGTGATGGGCTCCCCGTCCGGCAGGGTGCCGGAACGGGCGCCCGAGAGGTTTTTGGTGGCTACAGAGGCTTGCGGCGGCGGAACTCCCGATCTTTCTTGATATTGATGTTTTTAGGGTATGTAGGCTTATATAGGCGAAAGAAGTCGGTTGGGGGAGCCTCGAGGGGCCCACGAGAGGGTAGGGCGCGCCCAGGGGGTGGGCGCGCCCCCTATCTCGTGGCTTCCTTGATGCTCCCTTTACTTCAACTCCAAGTCTCCTGGGTCATAATCTTCCCAAAAATCACGCTGCCGAAGGTTTCATTCCGTTTGGACTCTGTTTGATATTCCTTTTTTTCGAAATACTAAAACAGACAATAAAATAGCAATATGGGCTGGGCCTCCGGTTAGTAGGTTAGTCCCAAAAATAATATAAAAGTGTATAATAAAGTCCGTAATCATTCAAAACAGATAATGAAATAGTATGAATGCTTCATAAATTATAGATACGTTGGAGATGTATCAAGCATCCACGCGAGCCCCCTTGCCGTCGCCCCCAATCACCGAGATCAACCGCCCACGGCCCGACCTCGCGCCAATGGCCAGTCCCAAGCCAGACCTCTTGCGCTGTTTGCACAAGCTGGCCGAGGCTGCTCGCGCTCGTGGAATCCGTGTGTGCATCCGCGTGCCCGCACGCCCGAACTCACGCCCAACGGCCCAAGGCTGCTCCCAGATGGGAGCTCGCGCGCCGGCGACGCCGCCTGCATGAGCTGGCCGTGGCCGCTCACGCCCGTGGCATCTATGCATGCTGCCGCGCCCGCACGCCTACGACCTCTCCTAGAAGGAGCTCGTGCGTTCGCCCACGGCCACTCCGGCAGGAGCTCATGCGCCCGTCTGCCCACGACCGCTCCTAGCCGAAACTCGCGCGCCCACGACACCGCCTGCACGGGCTGACCACGAGCTGGCCGAGGATGCTCGCGCTGCATCGTGGCTGCCGCGCTCTGGCTGTCATGCTCGCACTGGCTGCCGCGCTCGCGTGTTCACACAGTCGTGCATGTGCCGCCATAGCCGCGTGTGGGCGTGCTGACGGGCCGCTAGCTTGTGTGCTAGCCGCAGCCGAACACTTGCTGGCGTGCTTGCCGTGGCGTGGTAGCTAGACGCCGGTGCTGCTGCTATGCATGCGTGCTTGCTCTGGCCAGGGAACGGGTGCTGCCGCTGCATGCGTGCTCTGTCCGGGCAGCATGTTTGGCCAGGCAGCCGTGTGCGTGCAGCGCGTGTTCATGCAAGCGTGCTTCAGCCGGCTGGCGACGACGCATCCCATGTGTTTGGTAAAATGTCTAAAACTATGAGAGGTTGAAAACAGGGGTCGTGATTATTTTGCAGTAAAAATTAAAGGATTGCGTGAACGCGCCCGGACGATGACTCGGTGCGTGCGCGAGCGTTTGGGGTTCCAAATTAGATGATACTTGTTGCAGATGCTCTTAGGCCGCGGCTATCTCGCAATGTCCCGCAACGAATGTCAGCGGCGAGGATGTGCGCCGCCTTACCTTGCGCCTCCAACCCATCCCTCAGACCCAAGGTCCCGAAGCCACCATGGCTGATGGCCTCAAGTCCTAGATCCAATGGGTTTCCAATGACTTGGGCTCCATCTGTGGTTGTCTGAGAGGATGCGTGCGCCTGTTGTGTAGTCAATGTGGATTGCCTTGGCATCTCTGCTAGATCTCTGCCTTCTTGCCGCCCCAGATGGATCAGGCGTGGGTGTTGCGTAACACAGATTGGTCTTCCTTGCTCTAGATCCGAGGACATGCCATCCCCTTGGCCAACGGGTCTGGGCAGGGCTATCTCCGGCTATATCACAATCTGTGGTGATGTTCTTCATACACCGTGTTTGTGCATGTTGTCACCACTTCGGCCTGCGTGGGATGGGGGATGGGGTCGTTGGGATAGTAGTGCCATCAAAAGGTCTTCTCGAGGGTTTCTCTCTCGAGAACATGTGGTTGCCTCAGCGTTAGATGTGATCTATGGACGATGACTTGACACAGAGCTAATGGTTGTGCAACGGCGATCAGTTTTCTAGCCCAACTCATGCACGTGCTAGGTTTAAGGAAAAGTGATGGTGACGTCACATGATTGGCTTTGATGGTGGTGCTTCTTGAGTGCCTGGTCTCAAGCTTCGAGGTGAAAATCTAGGTCTAGCCCGAATTGGTTATACTTGGTAATGGCGATATTTTTGTGTCGTTACCTTGTTGAAAGCATTGCTCGGATATGCTCGAATTAGTTTTTAGGGAGAAACCTAGATTCTGCCTTTTGGTGGTTGGATCTAGGGACGGTGGCTCTTGAGCATCGCTCCCTTTCTGAAGACATTGTTGCTGAAGAACCTCATTGTCCTTGTGCTGTCATTGCCCTGGTGCGAATATGGTCATTATTTTAGTTTGTCAATCGCGGATTTGATCGCTCTGGGTGCAAGTGAAATTGAGGTTTATCTTTGCTTATCACCCACAACCACATGGCGAGGACAGAGATGCCATTTCTAGTCTTGAAACTCTCATCGAAACATCGAGAAATTATGCATATAGAAAACTCTAAAGAAAGAAAGAAAAAGGAGAATCGTGCCATGGCAAAACCAGGTGTGCCCCCCGAAGGTAGAAAGCTATCATTTTTGTGACTTCATAAAACACAGCCTCGTTATTTGCAGATAAAATGCCGTACATTTGGCTTACTGAATTGGTAATCAATCGAGCAATTCGTTAAACGATATATGTATTATGAGTACCTCGAGAAAATACTTTTCTTGTAATGTTTTTCCTTTGCTGTTTTTTCTTGGATCTCTTGTTGATGATTCAAAGTACTTGGACCTTTTTTCCTTTTTCCTCTACGTGTATTTTACATACCATAGGTTGAAGGGAATCACTCTTGGCAACTCCTAGAATGCCCGTAATAATGTAGCTTCCGCAATATAAGTTGGTACTACGGTGAGACGTGAAAACACCCGATCCCATTCCGATCTCGATACATATGTGGTGGGCGGACATAGAAATTCGATTTCCAATAGAGTTGCAAAGGCTACTCGCCTGGGGTCCTGAATTTCTGGTGGGAGAATGATAAGAAAGGAGGAGCGGCTTCATTTGGTGATGCTTTTCTTGTTTCTCTGGATTTATTAGGCATATGCGGCGGGCTAGCAATCTCTTGATACTATGCCTAGCCGCAAAAGGATTGTATTAAAGAAAACTAGAAAGCTCAATTTTCCTCAAGGTCATAAAGATAAGTCATCTAGCGTGGACTTCTGACTCTAAGTGGAAAGTCTTTCTCATGTGCCTCTTCCATCCAAAACCGTTTTTCGTGTTTTCGTTTTCCTCGCTTAGGCGTAGTTTTGGTTTTATATGACTTTGCTATTTGCCGGTATTTCTTATGTGTGTATTAGTGTTGAATGTGTGCATCCTATTCGTAAAAACGCCATGATGTGTGATCATCGTGTTTGTCTCCACTTTATGCTTCATCTTGAGTAACTAAAAATCACCATTTGTAGAAAAGGAGATACAAACGGGGTTGTCTAAAGTGCGCGCGTCCGAGCTCTTAGTTTCAGACGGTCCAATTAAGAAACTGGGGATGAGAGGGGATTGGGCAGTAGGGCCCACTCTAAAACTCAAGGGGTGCTGCAAGCACTATCGCGTCGTCGCCTACGCGCATTCCGGCCCATAATGTTTGCCAAGCGAGCAATCGAGAAGCATAAAAAAAGGAGCAACCAACTGTCATGTATCCCTTGCGGGAGCCGTGGCGGACACCGTTGTGAGCGCCCTAGTGTCACCACGTTTCGCATGCAGTGCGTCATATTGTTTCCTTTTTTTGCTTATGTTGTGTTTTTTAAATTCATGAGTATTTGTTGAACTTGTGAATATTTTTAAAGTTTTCAAATATTTTTGATATTTGTCAATAATTTTTAAATTCTTGAATATTTTTTATTTTTATGATTTTTTTAGTTCCATGAACATTTTTGAATTCATGAACATATTTTGAGTTTCCTGATTGTTTGAATGCACGAACAGTTTTTGAATTTCATTGACATTTTTGAACTCTCAAATAAAAAAATTTATATCAACAAATATTTAAATTGTTTTTGAAAAAAGCAAACATTTTTAGATTTGCAAATATTTTTGGAATCCGCAAACTGTTTTTGAATGCGTGATTTTTTTAATTTCACAAGTATTTTTAGAATTCCTGGACATTTTTTGTATTTGTGGATATTCATTGAATTGGTGAATGTTTTTCTAATTTGTTTGAACTCCTTTTTTCTGTGTTACGGGTGAACATATTTTGAATACATGATTTCTGTCTTCATGATTTTTTTTCAAATTTAAAATAAAACTGACGTGCGCTTTGTCTCTAGCTCAGCTTTCGCGACCTAGGCCATGCCCATGTTGCGCGATGCAAGCAACGCGAGCGAAGGCGCACCTATAGGGCGCCCTATAGGCGCGCCCCTATTTCTCGCTTTAAGCGAGCAAGGGGTATAGCTCTCACGTCGGAAAATATTCTACACACAAACACACATACTCTCTCCGTTCTGAATTACTTGTCGCGGGTATGGATGTATCTAGATGTATTTTTGTTATAGATACAACCATTTCCGCGACGAGTAATTTGGAACGGAGGGAGTATATAAATATATTATAAATAAACACTTTTTAAAACACATTTGGAAAAATGTTGAACAAGTCGCAGGAAAAATGTTGAATAAGTATTAAAAGAATGTTGAACAAGAATGTGAAAAACGTTAAACAGGTATTTGAAAAAGCTCAATAAGTACTAAAAATGTTGAACAAGTGTTTTAAAAATGGTGAATAATTATTATAAAATGGTGAACAGGTGTAGGAAAAATGTTGAACGGGTATTTAAAAATATTGAATAAGTACTAAAAATGTTGACCAAGTATTTGAAACTGTTGAAATAAATATTAAAAAATGTTGAAGAAATATTAAAAAAATGTTGAATAAGTATTAAAATGTTGAACGAGTATTTAAAAAATGTTGAAAAAGCGTTCGGACAATGTTGAACGTGTGTACAAAAAATGTTGATCACTTATTAAAAGACATTTTTGACATATACAAAAAAGTAGTTTGAAAGCGAAATCAAACATAAGGAAAAAAATGAAGAAGAAGAAAGAAACCAAACAAATAATGGATAAGCAAAAGATAAAACCAAAAAAAATGGAGAAAACCAAAACGAAGAAGTCCTATCAAAATAAAAATGAAAAAACAGAAAAAAAAAAACGCCCATTAAAAATAAAGGAAAAATCCCGGCTTAGTTTTCTCAACTAGAAAACACGCCACCAACTTACCGCATGCAAAGGCAATGGCACAGTGGCTAGTCTCACCAGCTCTTTCTCTAGCGACTAGAGATTGATCCCGGTTTCTTCCAATTTCACATTCCCTTGGCGCCTATATCTCGCGTTAAACAATTTTTGAAAATATTTTAAAAATGTTGAACAAGTATTTAGAAAATGTTGAACAAGTATTTAGAAAATGTTGAACAAGTATTTGATAAATGTTGAACAAATATTTGAAAAAATGTTCTCATGTATAGAAAAAATGTTGAACAAGTATATGGAAAATATTGAACAAAAATTTGAAAAATGTTGAATAATATTTGAAAAATATTGAACAATTATTTGAAAAAAAATGTTGATTGCATTATAAAAAGTTGAACAAGTATTGGCAAAATGTTAAACAAATTTTTGAAAAAGTGCTGAACAAGTATTTGAAAAAAATGTTGATCATGTATATAAAAATATTGAATAAGTATTTGAAAAAACATTGATCATGTATATAAAAATGTTGAACAAGTATTTGAAAAATGTTGATCATGTATATATGATTGTAGAATGAATAAAAGGAACAAGAAAAACAAAAAAACAAAAAATAATCAAAATAAACCAAAGGAAAAGGAAAATAAAAAAATGAAGAAACTAATGAAAAAACCGAGGAAGAAAAAACAAACAAAAAAAAACCAAAAAAGGACCTTACATAAATGGGAACCAGTACTATGCGTCAGCCTTATTTCCTTTTAAGTAGAACCCATCCTAGTACTAAAAGACGATGTGATAGGTTGGGCAGTGGCTGGGAATGTATCTAGTGCACCGGGGCAATTCGTGCTACCGGTGCATCGGGCGTCCACTGCACATTCAAAAATATTTGAAATAATCCAGAAACAATTTAGTGCATTGACACAACAACAATTTACGTTGTCACAAAAATTTAAATTAATATTCGAAACATTGCACGAGATACAAAAATAACAAATTTGACACTGAATAGTACATAACACAACTTGGGTTTCAGTTTTGGCCCATTAGCACATTGACGTCAAATTTGTCATTTTTGTATCTTGAACATTGTTTTGAATTTTGATTTGAAGTTTTGTGATGGCATACATTGATGTTGTATCGATACACTAAAAGATTTCTGGATTTTTTTGAACATTTTTAAATGTGCAATGGGGTCCGGTGCGTTGGTAGCACCAATTGCCTTGGTGCACCATATACGTTCCCGACAGTGGCTAACCTGTTTCACTCGTACCAGTCGGTTCTGGGATTGATTCCTGTCAACGCACTCTTCTCTTCTTTTGTTTACATACGACGTATTCTGGGCTGGCCCAATTACGTTCATGCTTCAGCGAGAGCAGAGGTGTCGTCTGCTTAAAGCGAGAAATAGCTCTCGCGCGGGAGCGACGCTGAGAGCTCCCTTTTTTCTTCTTTTGTTTATATATGTTGTATTCTGGGCCAACCCGATTACGTTCATGCTTCAACGAGAGCAAAGCTGTCATCTCGCTTAAAGCGAGAAATAGCTCTTGCACGTGAGCGATGCAGAGAGCACTTTTTCTTCTTCTTTTGTTTATATACATTGTACTCTGGGCTGGCCCGATTACATTCATGCTTCAGTGAGAGCAGAGCTATCGTCTCGCTTAAAGCGAGAAATGCCGAGAGATCGGCGCCTTAAGCGCCCAAACAGGTAGCTGGCGCCCGCTGCAGCGCCTTGTTGGGGCGGCCCGTGATGTAAAAGCGTAGCGAACAAAAATCACCAAAAAAAGGCAAAAAAGGTGTCCGCTTCAGGAATCAAACTCGCATCGGCCGCGAAGGAAAAGCTTGTACGTGCTTAGCTGACCACCACAACCATTCCACACTTGTGATTTAGTGACGTTAACAGATCTTGAACTAGTATGGCGGCGCTATTTATTTATCATTTAGTTTGTTTATAAAATCATGAATTTAAAAATGTTCATCGATTTTATAACCAAAGTTCACAAACTGAAAAAAAGTTCATCGACTTTGAGGAATAATCATGATTTTTGAAGGAAAGTTCACAAACTTAAAAGAGTTCACCGATTTTGGAAAAAATCTTTATGAAAAAGTTTAAAAAGTTCATCGTTTTCAAAAAACTTCATTGATTTTGACAAAAAGTTCATCGAGTTTGAAAAAAAAATAGTTAATCAAGTTTTAAAGAAGTTCAAAAATTTGAAGGAAAAATTCATCGATATTGAAAAAAGTTCATCAGATTTGGAAAAAGTTCATCAGAATTAAAAAAAAGTTTATCAAATTTGAAAAAAGTTCATTGAATTAGAAAAGGTGCATTGAATTTGAAAAAAATCATCAAATTTTAAAAAAAGTGGATGGATTGGAAAAAATCATCGAATGAGGAAGAAGGAAAAAATAAAATAAAATAGAAAAAAATTGAAAAACAAAAAACCGGAAAAACTGAAGAAAAGATGATAAGGTTGAAATGTGGTGGAACTTAGCGCATGAAGTTCCTGTGGCCTGGTGGTTACCATAGTGCTGTGAACCATGAGACCTCGGTTTGATTCCTAGCTCTCATGGATTTTTTGCACTTTGAATACGCGAATGAAAGAGATGGTGGGTTCAATGGGATATGAGCAAAATGGGCCACTGTGGTTCGCGAGGATGTATGTGTTGGAGATATGCCCTAGAGGCAATCATGTATGACGATATTTCCTATGTGTTTATGAATAAAGATAGTGCTTGGACATTATCAATGATGTGTATCAGCAAGTACGTGACTTATCTGTGGGACTATGCATTGTATGATGATTATCCTAAAAGGTCCCTAGTCGAAAGGACTGTGTGGACGTGCAGCCGACTAGACAAGCATATGACACGGTCGATGGCTTGGTCTCACTAGCCATGGAGCATTGGAAGCTAACCGGATAATATGGACTTGGAAAGGTCTGGTCGGATTCGATGTAGTCGGATCCGAGTCGAGATAAGGTCCGAGTCGGATAGACCCAACTATGAGACGCAACGATATGTCATCTGTGAGTCTCTAATACAACATACGTTCTATGTGCTAAGACTGAGCTGACGCATGTACTCGAGGTGGTGACAGACTTGCTTTGGGCCGACCGAACGCTACTTCGTGACGGTTTCGGGTTTGTCCAGTCCCATGCTCCGAGACATGGTCGAGCAAGATGGGATTTGCCCCTCCGATCAGGAGAGATATACTCAGGGCCCCTCGTGTGATCCGACCAAGAGAAGCATGGCCATGCGACAAGGATTATGAGATAATCCGGATTGTGCTCGGCATCACTGGAACGAGAAAGACGTCGGGCTAGCACAAGGATGACAGTCTCGCCTTGAGTCCGACAACATATATCGTGAGGCAAAGGGAACAGAAGTGTGACACGTTGTACAGGTTCGCCTAACCAGCTTCATAGTCTGCTTGGTGGTCGGCACGCCTTGCTAGAGGCCGCTACCAACCGTGCAGGTCGGAGGTGATCCGAACTGTGACCAAGCCGACTTGAACCTAAGGGGTCGCGCGCTTAAGGGAAGGACCTACGAGGTCGGTTTGTAGGACACTGGTCGGATGTGATCCAAACTGGACTAGGAACGTGACCGAGTAGACTTTGGGCTTTAGGGTCCGTGCGAGGCCCAAGTGTTGAGCCTACGACGGACGCCTATATAAAGTGGAGGTGCGGCACACTCATGTGATTTTGATCGCTCCGGTGCTGTGACTAGGGTTTGCATGTGTTGCGAATAGCCACCTTCACTCGCCGCCGACTATGTGATCGGACCTAGCAGTCCGCCGCACGGTGTTCCTCCTGCACGTGCGGATACCGTTAGAGGCGGTGCACTTGCGCCGCTGTACGTGGGATCGGACGACCGACCGTTCGAGGGAGATCAGACGAGGAGGAGACGATCCACGCGGATGCGCTGCCCCAACTCTTCTTCCGCTGCACGGCACTGCGCGTCTAGTGGTAACAAACTGTGATCCATCTTCCCATAGCATGTTCTTGGTTGTTCTGCGCGTAGGAAATTTTAATTTGAAGTCGACGCACCCTATCGTAGACCCCAACAGTGGTATCAGAGCCTCTGCTATAGGATTTGGATTCAGATCGTATGCATATTAGATATGTGGAGGCGGCAGATGAGATCTATTGTCGTTGATAAGATCGGCTATGTGCACGGTTGATGTGATCAACTGCACATGGGGGTCGTTGAGGCTATGTTTTCTGTCAATCGGGATCGATGAGGTGGTGACACGATCTACCCCTACCGGTCGGTCATCCGCCATCGGGGTTAACAGTGAAACGTAAATCCGAATCGGATTCGCGATGATCGATATGATCGGTCAGATCAGAAAATTCGGCATGAACGGAGTTCAGATGCGATCTGTGATTTCCGAAAACAAACCGGTAGAATGCGATTATATGCACAACTTTGTTTTGCAGGTTTGATGTGAATAGTATGGCTCATGTGTATGTGATGCATGTGTGTAATTTATACGTGGCCTGTGTGTCATGTTTGTCAGCCGGCAGGAGCCAAAGTGCTGTCATTATATTGTATAACGACCTGCATGTCGACTTGTGACTCTATGTAAAATTCATTACTAGTTGTAGTAGTTGGATTATAGAGATCAGGTTGGTGGCTTGGCGTCCCGGCGTGACAAACAAGATGAAGTTCCTAGATGGTCATCGGAGTCGGAGCCGACCTTGAAGAACGTCCATGAAGGAGCCATACTATTTCACAATATATGTTTATTTGTGATTGTTATGCTTCTTTGGTTCTATGCATGTTAGAATGGTAGAATCATCCCTCATGAATATCAAGCGAATTGCCATCCCTGATGTTGCACCTTCGCACATCAAGTACGTCTAGTAGTGAGCTCATAAAATTGGGGTGCTGTTGGATGTCCTTGAACTAAAGGGTTCGTGTCGGACACGGACATGCACTACATCGGGTTAACTTGACAAGGCTATCAAAACGGTTTTGGGCCTTGTGGCAAAGAAGGTTGGGAGCCGGGGTATGAGATACCTTCCCGACCTACAGGAGTCGTATAGAGATACGATTAGCAAGGAGTTGCTTACCGGATAGGTATGTTGGCTAGTAGTGATGCTAAAGCTCACTAGTCGCATGCGCTAGTCGGATCCTGAATCACTGAGAGTTTGCAGAGGGATGCTGACTTCAGTGGGAGTATTTCTGTTTAGGCTAGAACTACTCTACATAAACACATTGCTTAGTGATTGCATATTTTCTTTTGTAGATCAATGGCACCACCTGCTCAACCCAACTTTGCATTGAAATCAATTCTGGAAAAGGATAAACTGAATGGATCAAACTTTACCACCTGGTATAGAAATTTGAGAATTGTTCTCAAGCATGATAAAAAGGAACATGTTCTAGAGGATCCACTTCCAGAGGAACCTGCCGATAATGCTAATGCCATAACTAAGAATGCCTACCAGAAACTCGTTGATGAATCAACAAAGATCAGGTGTCTGATGCTGGCTTGTATGGAGCCCGATTTGCAACAGCATTTCGAAAATGTTGAGGCTTACGATATGATCGAGAGTCTCAATAGCATGTTTCAGACACAGGCTAGGACCGAAAGGTTCAACGTCTGGCGATCCTTGATGGATTGCAAGCTGAAGGAAGGTGATCCACTGAGCCCACATGTGATCAAGATGATCGGATATGTGCAAGCTTTGGATCGTTTGGGCTTCCCGCTCTTGGATGAGCTGGCTACTGATGTTGTTCTGGATTCTCTTCCGCCCAGCTATGGGACGTTCATCTTGAACTATCATATGCATGGCATGGATAAGAAGCTCACTGAATTGCATGGGATGCTCAAAGTGGCAGAGCAGGATATTAAGAAAGGCACGCATCAAGTGTTGATGGTGCAGAAATCGGCTAAGTTCAAGAAGAGTTGGTCCAAAAAAAAGGCTAAGGCAAAGGGCACGGAGACGGTAACCTCTGCCGCTGCGCCGAAGTCTGGACTGGTCTCAAAGACCGTTTGCTTTCACTGCAAGGAGACCGGTCACTGGAAGAGGAACTGTAGCAAGTGGCTTGCAGAGCATGGCAAGAAGGCCGGAAATGCTTCTTCAGGCAAAGGTACACTTGTTGCATATGTTATAGACATTTACCTTGCTAACATACCTAGTAGCTCTTGGGTATTTGATACCGGATCCGTTGTTCATATTTGCAACTCGATGCAGGGGCTGGTAAGAACTAGGCGTGTGGCACAAGGGGAGATTGGCATCAGGGTCGGCAACAAAGCAAGAGTTGCTGCGTTGGAGGTCGACACGATGCAGCTCCAGCTTCCTTCCGGATTCATAATGGAATTGAATAATTGTTATTACATTCCTGCACTTAGTCAGAACATTATTTCTGCCTCATGTTTGATGAGTCAAGGTTATGAATTCAATTTAAAGGACAATGGTTGTTCGATATTTTTGAATGGTATGTTCCACGGCTATGCACTCATTGTTGATGGGCTATTTATATTGAATCTAGAACAGGAACCGGTCTATAACGTGAATGTCAAGAGGCATAAGCCTAATGAGATAAATCCGACATACTTTTGGCATTGCCGGCTTGGACACATTAGTCTGAAACGCATGAAGAAGCTCCATGATGATGGGCTCCTAACTTCGTCCGACTTCGGGTCATTCGAGACATGTGAATCATGCTTGCTCGGCAAGATGACTAAGTCTCCTTTTGCAAAGAGTTGCGAGAGGGCGTCCGAGCTATTGGAACTTATACATAGTGATGTGCGTGGTCCAATGAGCACAACTGCCAGAGGTGGCTATCAGTACTTCATGACTTTTACCGACGACTTGAGTAGATATGGATATATCTATTTGATGAGGCACAAGTCGGAGACTTTTGAAAAGTTCAAAGAGTTTCAGAACGAGGTTGAGAATCAGCTCGGCAAGACAATAAAGCTTCTATGATCAGATCGTGGAGGTGAGTACATGAGCCAGGAGTTTGATGATCATCTGAAAAGTCGAGGTATAGTACCTCAGCTCACACCTCCGGGTACGCCACAGAGAAACGGCGTGTCGGAACGGAGGAATAGGACCTTGTTGGACATGGTCCAGTCTATGATGAGCAAATCAGATTTACCCTTGCCATTCTGGGGATACGCTCTAGAAACTGCAGCTTTCACACTTAATAGGGTACCATCAAAATCCTTAGACAAGACACCACATGAGATGTGGACTGGGAAGAGTCCCAGTTTGTCTTTTCTAAAGATTTGGGGTTGTGAAGCATTTGTCAAGCGACTTTTGTCAAACAAGCTTACACCTAAATCAGATAAATGCATATTCGTAGGATACCCGAGGGAAACCTTGGGATATAGCTTCTACAACCGGGAAGAGAACAAAGTGTTTGTTGCTCGGAACGGGGTTTTCCTTGAGAAAGAGTTTCTCAGTCGGGAGGCCAGTGGGAGGATGGTTCGACTCAAAGAAATTCGAGGACCACTCAGGGACGACTCGGCTGGTGATGAGATTATACCGGAGTCAGTTAGGGAACCTGTAGTGGAAGCGGCACCGGAACCACGGAGGTCGGAAAGATTGCGCATAGTGCGTGATGTATTGTTGCTAGAAAGCGACGAGCCGGCCACGTATGCGGAAGTGATGGTGAGCCCAGATTCCGAGGCATGGTTGGAGGCCATGAGATCCGAGTTAAAGTCCATGGATGAGAATCAAGTCTGGGACTTGGTTGATCCGCCGCCTGGCGTAACGGCCATTGGTTGCAAATGGGTCTTTAAGAAGAAAACCGATGTGGATGGAAATGTTTAGATCCACAAAGCTCGGCTTGTCGCTAAGGGTTATGGACAAGTTCAAGGAATTGACTACGATGAGACTTACTCGCCGGTAGCGATGCTGAAATCGGTGAGGATCATACTAGCTATAGCTGCATATTTCGATTACGAGATATGGCAGATGGATGTCAAAACGGCTTTCCTACATGGAAATTTAACCGAGGACGTGTATATGATACAGCCCGAGGGTTTTGTCGGTCCGACTAGCACTAGTAAGGTATGCAAGCTAAAGAGATCCATTTATGGGTTGAAGCAAGCATCTCGGAGTTGGAACATTTGTTTTGATGAGGTCGTCACTGGTCTCGGTTTCATCAAAAGCAAAGAGGATTCTTGTTTATACAAGAAGTTAAGTGGGAGCTCGATAGTGTTTTTAATCTTGTATGTGGATGACATACTACTGATCGGGAACGATGTTTCGATGCTGAACTCGGTCAAGGAGTCATTGAATGGCAAGTTTTCGATGAAAGACCTTGGTGAGGCAGTGTATATTTTAGGCATTAAGATCTATAGAGATAGATCGAGGAGGCTGCTCGGCTTAAGCCAGAGCACGTACATAGATAAAGTGTTGAAGCGGTTCAACATGAGTGAGGCGAAGAAAGGGTTCTTGCCACTCTCACATGGTATAAGGCTAAGCGAGACTTGGAGTCCTTCGACATCTGATGAGCGAAGCAGGATGAGTAGGATTCCGTATGCCTCGGCAATTGGATCCATCATGTATGCCATGATATGTACAAGGCCTAATGTTGCTTTTGCAATAAGCCTAACAAGCAGATACCAGGCTAATCCAGGTGAGAGTCACTAGGCAGCGGTAAAGACTATTTTGAAGTACCTGAAAAGGACTAAAGAGATGTTCCTAGTTTATGGAGGTGAGGAAGAGCTCATCATAAGGGGTTACGCCGATGCTAGTTTCCAAACCGACAGAGATGATTGTCGATCATAGTCCGGATCCGTGTACGTCCTGAATGGAGGAGCAGTGCATTGGATGAGTTCCAAGCAGGATACGGTGGCCGATTCTACCACAGAAGCCGAATACATTGCGGCTTGTGAAGCTGCAAAGGAAGGTGTTTGGATCCGGCATTTTGTGGATGATCTTGGTATTTTCCTAGCCTCGGTGAAACCGTTGGACCTTTATTGTGATAATTATGGTGCCATCGCACAAGCCAAGGAGCCGAGGAATCACCACAAGCACATAGACCGGAAATATCACCTGATACGAAAGATCGTAAAGAATGGTGATGTAGAATTATGCAAGATTCACACGGATGCAAATGTTGCAGATCCATTGACTAAGCCGCTTCCACAACCCAAGCATGAGGGGCACGTTAGAGCTATGGGCATTCGATGTCTATTTGATTGACTCTAGTGCAAGTGGGATACTGTTGGAGATATGCCCTAGAGGCAATCATGTATGATGATATTTCCTATGTGTTTATGAATAAAGATAGTCCTTGGACATTATCAATGATGTGTATCAGCAAGTACGTGACTTGTTTGTGGGACTATGCATTGTATGATGACTGTCCTAAAAGGTCCCTAGTCGAAAGGGTTGTGTGGACGCGCAGCTGACTAGACTAGCATATGACACGGTCGATGGCTTGGTCTCACTAGCCATGGAGCATTGGATGCTAACCGGATAATATGGACTTGGAAAGGTCTGGTCCGATTCGACGTAGTCGGATACGAGTCGAGATAAGGTCCGAGTCGGATAGACCCAACTATGAGATGCAGCGATATGTCATCTGTGAGTCTCTGGTACAACATATGTTTTATGTCCTTAGACCTGAGCTGACGCATGTACTCGAGGTGGTGACAGACTTGCTTTGAGCCGACCAAACGCTACTCCGTGACTGGGTAGTTACAAAGGTAGGTTTCGGGTTTGTCCAGTCCCATGCTCCGAGACATGGTCGAGCAAGATGGGATTTGCCCCTCCGATCAGGAGAGATATACTCAGGGCCCCTCGTGTGATCCGACCAAGAGAAGCATGGCCATGCGACAAGGATTATGAGATAATCCGGATTGTGGTCGGCATCACTGGAACGAGAAAGAGGTTGGGCTAGCACAAGGATGACAGTCTCGCCTTGAGTCCGACAACATATATCGTGAGGCAAAGGAAACAGAAGTGTGACACGTTGTACAGGTTCGCCTAACTAACTTCATAGTCTTCTTGGTGGTCGGCACGCCTTGCTAGAGGCCGCTACCAACCGTGCAGGTCAGAGGTGATCCGAACTGTGACCAAGCCGACTTGAACCTAAGGGGTCGCGCGCTTACGGGAAGGAACCTACGAGGTCGGTTTGTAGGACACTGGTCGGATGTGATCCGAACTGGACTAGGAACGTGACCGAGTAGACTTTGGGCTTTAGGGTCCGTGCGAGGCCCAAGTGTTGAGCCTACGACGGACGCCTATATAGAGTGGAGGTGCGTCACACTCATGTGATTTTGATCGCTTGGGCGCTGTGACTAGGGTTTGCATGTGTTGCAAATATCCACCTCCACTCGCCGCCGACTGTGTGATCGGACCTAGCAGTCCGCCGCACGGTGTTCCTCCTGCACACGCGGATACCGTTAGAGGCGGTGCACTTGCGCCGCTCAGGCGAACTTGTATGTGGGATCGGACGACTGGCCGTTCAAGGGAGATCGGACGAGGAGGAGACGATCCACACGGACGTGCTACCCCAACTCTTCTTCCGCTGCACGGCACTGCGCGTCTAGTGGTAACGAACTGTGATCCATCTTCCCGTAGCATGTTCTTGGTTGTTCTGCGCGTAGGAAATTTTAATTTGAAGTCGACGCACCCTACCGTAGACCCCAACAGTATGAGGAGTTTGATGCCCTATAGCGCAATCGTACTTGGTAGCTTGTCCACATCCCTGTCGCGCCAACATCATCACCAGGAAGTGGGTGTTCAAACACAAGCTTTGTCTCGACATTACACTAGAGCGCTATAAAGCATGTTGGGTGGCTCACGATTTTCACCAGCGCGCCGACATCGACTTCACGGATACATTCGCCCCGGTTGTTCAACCCAGGATGATTTGTACCGTCCTTCAACTCGCGGTGTCCCGCGCCTGGCCGGTGCATTAGATGGGTGTCTCCAACGCTTTCCTCAATGGTCATCTCGAGGAGCACGTGTATTGTCAACAACCCATGAGGTTCGTGGACAAGACATACCCGGAGCATGTGTGCCTGCTTTCGCGATCCCTATACAGGCTAAAGTAGGCTCCACGCGCCTAGTACAAATGCATCGCCGCATTTCTTCACCAGCTCGGCTTCCACTCCACTCGCTTTGATGCTTCGTTGTTTGTCTATCGACAAGGTGATGTTACGGCATACTTGCTACTCTACATCGATGACATCATGTTGATGGCCTGCACCATTGCCCTGCTTCGAAAGATCACTGATCGTCTCCATGCTGAGTTTACCATCAAGGACTTGGGGCCACTTCACTACTTCCTCGGGATCGAGGTGGTTCCTCGTGTGAATGGTTTCTTCCTTCATGAACGGAAGTACGCTCATGATCTTCTTGACCGTGCTGGGGTGCTTAATTGCAAAACCACGACCACGCCTGTCGACACGAAGGCCAAGCTCCCCGCCACTGGCGGTTCTACGGCTCCGGATGCTTTGTTCTACTAGTCTATTGTGGGTGCTCTTCAGTATCTCACATTTATCCAACCGGAGCTGCAGTATGTGGTTCAGCAGGCGTGCCTCCATATGCATGCTCCTCGCGATGCTCACTGGTCCTCGGTGAAGCAGATCCTTCGCTATATTCACGGCACCATGGATCTCGTCCTCTCGCTCCATGCTTCCATCGCCATGGACATCATAGCTTACTCGGACGCCGACTGGGCCGGTTGCCCGACGTTCCACTTCAGGATATTATCTATATCTTGGGCCATCACTCATCTCATGGCCGTCCAAGCGCCAGCCCACAGTCTCTCCCTCTAGCGCCGAGGCTGAGTATCGTGCGGTGGCTAATGTGGTCACTGAGTGCTTGTGGCTTCGCAAACTTCTTCACGAGCTCTGGAGTCCTGCGGATAAGGCCACCCTGGTATACCGCGACAACGTCTCTGCCATCTACCTCTCCGCCAATCTGGTTCATCATTGCCACACCAAGCACATTCAGCTTGACATTCACATCGTTCGAGAACAAGTGGCTCTTGGTCATGCACGCGTGCTCCATGTGCCCACTTCTCAACAATTTGTGGATATCATGACCAAGGGATTGCCGACGGCGACCTTCAGGAGTTCTGGTCCAACCTTTGAGTTGGCTATGGCAACGCTTCAACTGCGCGGGGGGTGGGGGTGGGGGGTGTTGAACATGTAATTTTTAGATAAAAGGCCGAGGCCCGAATTTATAAATAAAGCCACCAGGCAGAGTATAACAGACCCAGAGATAGCACAGGACAGACAAAGTATCAACCAGGATAAAACAAGAGAAGTCTAAGTACATGGCTCCTAGGCCAGTACACGGCACGCAGGCCGGAGAGATCTAAGACAAGGGCCGCCCCCAACGACTAAGTGCCTGCTTGAACTGGTGAGATGGAGATAGCAGAGGTGCGGATGTTGGCCAACATGGCATCGAAGGTGTCCCTGTCCTCCTCCTTAGTCAATGATCTCCACTGCTGCAGGAATACACAAGTTTTAAATAAGTAATCAGCTGGTTTAGCAGGAAAGACATGTTCGTTGGTAAATTTATTCCTTGTCGTCCAGAGGGCCCAACAAATCGCAGCGAGGCCCACCCAAAACATTCTTCTCTGGGCCCCAACCAAAGAATTAACCAGGACGCGCAGGTCAGAGAAGGAGGTCGGAGCCCAAGAAACATGCAGCCAGGATCTAATACAACACCAAAACAGATTAGCCAACACACAGTTAAAAAAGACATGTGCCGTATCTTCTCTCATACCGCATAAAGCGCATCTATCAGAGCCCGGACCATTACGCTTTCGGATTTGATCCCCCGTCGGTAGCCGACCACGAGAGGCTTGCCAGAGGAAAACCTTAACCTTAGGAGGAATACGAGCCCTGCAAATCCAATTGAATTTGGAGGTGGGGGATCCAGCAATAAGCTTACCATAAAGGGATTTCACCGAGAAACGAGCAGAGGAGGAGTGGGGCCAAACAACCGAGTCTTCCTCCTTCGAGAGCAAAGGGAAGAGAGCAACAAGACGCTGCCAGTCTTCCAACTCTGCAGGAGAAAGGGAGTGGCGCAGCTGCAGGTCCCAATTATTCGACGCGAGCTCAGAGATTGAGATCTCAGGGTCCGGGCAGTAAGAAAAGAGAACAGGGAAGGAACTCACCAACGAAGAAGAGCCACACCATCAATCAAGCCAAAACCTAATAGACCTCCCATTGTGGACAACGAATTTGACGAGGCCTTGGAAGACCGGTCTGAGTTTAACTAGGTCTCTCCAGAATTGAGATGCCCCCGAGGCCCGGGCAAACATAGGGCTAGAAGAGGGAAAGTACTTCTCTTTGAGAATGGAGAACCAAAGGGGCTTCTCCTGGGGGATGGTCATGATCTTCCACCACCATTTGATGATCAAACATTTGTTCATAACGAGAGTGTTAATAATGCCCAGCCCCCCAAGGCTTTTTGGCTTACAGATAAGGTCCCATTTGACTAGACGATATTTACGCTTGTTATCAGCCGCATTCCAATAGAAGGCACCCCTGTGTTTGTCAAAGCCAACGTATGTTCCCATGGAAAGAAGTAGAGAAGAAAGGCACGCGTTAATCAAGGCAACTTTACCCGTCTGAGTGTTATATCTACCCCTCCAGGGCATAACCCGATTACCCACCTTTGCCACTGTTGGAGCAAAATCTTTAGCCAGGAGTTTGCCAGAGGAGATAGGTAAACCTAGGTACTTTATAGGGAATGAACCAAGAGAGCAGTTCAGGAGGCGGGCCACCCGCAAGGCCTCGTTGTCCGACACACCAGTGACAATAACTTCACTTTTGGAGAAATTGATCTTAAGACCCGAGAGAGCTTCAAAGCAAAGGAGCAGAAAATTGAGATGGGCAATGCAGTGATCGTTTAGCTCCACTAGAATAATTGTATCATCAGCGTATTGGAGGTGAGTGATGCCCTCCGGAATGAGGTGAGAGCTGACAGGATAGATGTGGCCGGCCTTCGCGGCTCTGGAAAGAATGTTAGAAAGTGCATCCGCCACAAAGTTAAAGAGAATGGGCGAAGCAGGATCACCTTGCCTGAGGCCACGAGAATTCTTAAAGAAGTTACTAACATTCCCATTGACGTTGATGGCAGTGTGGCCCCCCATGACCAACTGCATAATGCGATGAACCACCCCACCATCGAAGCCTTTAGCCAATAGGACTTGCTTAAGGAAGCCCCAACTAACCGAATCATAAGCTTTCTCGAAATCCAATTTTAAAATAATAGCCTTAGTCCCTGATCTCTGGATATCGTGGATAATTTCATGCAGACATAGGACCCCATCCAGGATAAAACGACCCTTGACGAACGCTGATTGAGTAGGGGAGAGGGTCCGATGAGCCACCGGGGTCAGGCGAGTAGCCAAACACTTGGCAGGGAATTTGGCGAAGTTATTGATTAACGCAATAGGTCTGAACTGCGAAATGAGATCTGCACCCTTAATTTTAGGAATCAGACAGATGATCGCATAATTAAGCCTGGAAATGTCTACTGTTCTCAGACAGTAGCCCTGAATGACCGCGCAGATGAGCTCTTGGAGAGAAGGCCAGAATTTTTTAAAGAAAGGGATGGAAAAGCCGTCCGGTCCCGAGGCAGAGTTAGGATTCGAGTTGGATATCGAGGAGAAGATCTCCTCTTCAAAATAAGGGATCATCAAGTCAGAATTTTCTTCCGAAGACACCAAGACCCCCTGGTCCCAAAAATTAGAAGCAAGCCTGAATCCCTGGTCAGGTTTGGCAGAAAGGAGAGAGGAGAAGAAAGAAACAACATGGTTAAGGATGGCGACTTGGTCAGATGAGCGCACCCCGTTGATAATCAGGCTGTCAATAAGGCATCTGCGCTGCCTCCCATTAGCAATAGCAAAAAATAGGCAGTGGAAGAGTCGCCTAAGCATCCAGTTAATCGAGCCCCTCTGGTGCCAGTACACTTCGTTGAGGTGGTGGGTCTGCATCAGGGATCGTTCAAGGGAAAAGTGAAGGGTCCAGTCAGCATCAGAAAGACCAGACACGTCAGCCCGAGAGTCGAGGGCCTCGATCTGGGCCAGGAGAGTGGCCTTATCTCTACGCTCCCGGGCCGAGTAGTTACGGGACCAACCACGAAGAAATTTACGTAGCAAGGCCGAGCACTTATGCCAATCATCCAAGGGCCCGAAGGAGTGGTGAGAACCCGACAGGAAGTCGCTAATTTTAGAGCCAAGGAGGTCGCAAAAGCCATCAATGAGTAGTCAAGACGCGTCAAATTGAAACCTAGGGGGGGAGATGGATCGGATCCCAGCATCAAGGATAAGGGGGGCATGATTTGAACCCACAATCGCCCTAGATTTAAGCGTGGCTAGCGGGAAGAGCGAATCCCAATTAGGACAGACAAGAACACGGTCCAGGACGGAGTGGATAGGAGAAACTTGATGGTTGGTCCAAGTGAATCGTGAGCCCACCCTAGGAATCTCACGAAGGGCGCAGGAGCTAATGAACTCGTTAAAAGCATCGGCCAACGTCCATGAGAAGGTGTTATTGCTCTTATCTGAGGGGGAGCGAAGCAAATTAAAGTCCCCTCCGATCACTAGAGGGAGGGTACAAGCCTCAACTTTGTTCGAGATTTCGTCCAGGAAGATAGAGGAAAGGGAGTGATCCGCCGGGCCATAAACAACCATGAATTGCCAAAGCGCGTTGAGCTGACGGTGAAAGAGCACAGAGCTGGCCCAGAAGATACCGTGATCGAAAGTAACAAAATCAAAAACATCGCGCTTCGAACCTACCAAAATGCCACCCGAGTGGCCAGAAGAGGGAAGAAAATTCTAGTCAAAACGATCAGCACCCGCAACATAAGAGAGCTCGTGGGGGGAAAAAGAGGGTTTGAAGGTCTCAACTAAGCCAATCAAATCAATATTATCACCCCTGACAATGTCTTTAATTTGGTCCCGGCGCCCCCTAGCGCCAAAACCTCTAATATTCCAGAAGAGGGCTTTCATCTGAAAGATAGATTTTTAATGCGCAAACTCGGCCTGCAGGGTGCCAAGCAAGATTTAACACGTTTAGAAGCACCCTTCCTCACAGAAGGTTGAGGGACAACCACACTAGGTGCACCCCCTCCTCCGGAGCCCCAGCAGCCACAACTAAGGGGGCGGGAGGAGCCGCAGCGGCCTCTTTAGCCTTGGCCAGAGCTGCCTGGGCCACCTCATTGGCCCTAATTATAGAAATCATAGAAGAAGGGGACCCAAAATTATGATCAAGAGATATGCCAGAATCAGCGAGGACCTTAGTCAAATGATCGTCCGAATAAGAAGGTAAGACAAGCCTAATGGGGGAAGAGGAACCATGAACCAGCGAAGCGGGGGGGGGGGGGGGGTGGCATCGTACCTGAAGCAGGGAGATCACGAGCCGCAGCACGCCTAGCCGCCTTGTCCACCACCCGCAGCCCACTATCGCGGATCCGACCACTTTTGCGCGCCGTAGAGGAGGGAGAGCGGATCGGGGAAGCACGAGCCTCC
Source organism: Triticum aestivum (assembly GCF_018294505.1). NCBI lineage: Eukaryota > Viridiplantae > Streptophyta > Magnoliopsida > Poales > Poaceae > Triticum > Triticum aestivum. Next base: position 245,457,081 of record NC_057813.1, read on the forward strand.
ACCGGAGACGCCTGGCCCGCCACGGCGCCCAAATCACCTTCGAGGCGGCGGCATAGGCCCGCCGCTGACAGCTTGGTCCCAGAAGAAGCCCGGCTGCAAGCAGAAAACTTGCGGACCGAAGACTTGCGCTTGGGAAGAGAGCCCGAAGCAACGCGGCGCGGGGAGGCAGGAAGATCTTCAATTCCCGAGAGCGATGGAGACCCGGCTGGACCGGCAAGTTGGAGCACACCCCCGACACAGGAGTACCAGCAGGAGGAGGAGGAGCAATCGGGGCTTCCTGAGCAGGAGCCTGAATATCAACATCAACGTCCATCTGATCCTTCCCTCCATCCTTGGCCTTTGGGGCACTCTCTTTGAATAGATCACGGCTAGCGGAGCCCATTCCCTCCCACTCTAAGGTCATGAAGCGCAGCAGCGAACCCTCACTCATGTTGCCAGCATTGCCATCCTCGGCCCCAAGGTTGTTGGAAGATGAAGAAGGAGGCGGGGGAGGGGATTGGGTAGTGGCGGCGCCTTCCACCCGAACCCGGAGTCTGAAGCCATCCGCAATAGGGAAAACATTGACACAACCATGGACGCAGAGGGGATCCACATCCCAAATCTTGAGACGGAAAGGTCCAAGAACACAGAGAGAGTCTTGGTCTACCAAGATCGGTTTGCCAATGAGAGCGCCGAAGGCCATGACGAACTCTGAAGATCGAAGAGCAGGGGGTACATCATCCACAAGGACCCAAATCTCAGAGAGGGGAGGGATAGGTTTAGCGCCATTAGTGGCCCCTTCACCGAAACAACCAAGTGATTAAGAGGGAGGGTGAAACTGGTGCAAGAAGAGATCATTTTGAGGCTGCTCTTAGAGGGGAAAACCACCGCAAAGTCGAAGTCAGACAGCTGTCGGATCTGCCAGTCCCAACCACCATCGTCCCACTTAACTCATCCAAGAGGGTTTGGGTGGAGATCTTATGGTCTTTGATCAAAATGATCGCAGCACTAGAGAGCGCAGGGGCCACAGCAACCGAAGGAATGTCACTGTCGAGCGCGAGGAAGGAGCAGCCAGGAAGGCCATGGCCAAATACCTTAAAGGAAGCGGATTTGTGACGGTTCAGGCAGTTCACAGTCAAGTGGCCGTCCTCTCTACAGACCAGGCAGAACGGGGGGGTTGAAACATCGAGATTGAAAGTGGCCAGGTTGGTGGCAGGTGAAGCACGTGAGATTAGGGTTTGGAGGTTGGAGAGCCGGAGGAGAAGGGCGCGCAGGAGGAGGAGGGGGAGGAGGAAGAATCCCGTCGCCCAAGGTGCCAGAGGACGAGCCAGGGCCGGACGCCGGAGGCCGACGGCCGAGCGCGCCAGAACCACCACCCCTGCGGCCCAGCGAGCGCCCTCCGAGCCCAGAGGACTGGCCGGGGCCGCGCCCGCCGCCACGAACCAGGGGCGCGGGGCCACGCGAGGGGGGAGGAGGAGGACGGGCCACAGAGCCAGCGCCAGCAGCAGCCGCCGCAGCCTCCCAAGGATCGGCCCCAGATCCGCCCGATCCGGGGGCCTCAGATCCAGAGCCCGCCGCAGCCGACGCCGCCGCCATAGCACGCTCGCCGCCCTGGAGCCGCTCGGACCCCGCCGCCCAGGCCTCACGCTCGCGGGCCGCTTGAAGCCGAGCCGCCTGCTCGACTTCAAGCTTGGAGCGAAGGGACGCCTCGAGCTCCAGACCGACCGCCCCGTCGCCCGCATCCTCCCGCCGCAGCTTCAAGCCCGACACCGCCTCACTCGAAGAACCACGGGAGCGGTCCATGGCTACCACCGCCGTGAAAGGAAGAGAGAGGGGAAGGGGGGGGAGGAGATCTGCGGTATGTGGGGATGCGAAAACGGAAACGACGCAGGTCAGAATGAGATGCAGGAAACCCTAGAAATGGGGGGGTCGAACCCTTTCGAATCCATAAATACCCGGAGCTAGCCAGGCCAGGAGAGGGGGGAATACGGGCCGGGTCGGTCGAGGCAGAGGAGCGAACTCTAGATGCGCGAGGCCCAGGGCCCAAAATGGAGAGGGGGGGGGGACAGAAAAGGACGACAACTCGGCCGGCCTAGCCAGAACCGAGGGCCCAGTTAGGCCAGCCTGAAACGGAACGGGAGGCCCACAAGCCGAACTCGCATGAAACGGATCTGGGGAAAGGGGAGGAGGGAAGCCGCCCGCCGGCGCCGCCACCGCCACCGACGCCGCCGCAACCACCAACGACGGGACCACCGGAGAGCATGGAGAACAAGCAGGGCCCGCCGCCCAAGAGGAGGGAGCAACGAGACCCGCACCGCCCGGCGAGGAGAGCGGCCCCGAGCACTTCCGACGCCGACCGCGCCTCACCTGGATCCAGCCCAAACCATCCCCACCGACGGCGGCCACCGGACGGCCACGACCGCCCGGGGCAAATTTCCGCACCTTGCCCGCCACCGATGACACAGCCGCCCGCGGGGCCACCGGAGAAGAAACCAGAGGGGGAGGGAGAGCCGACCTCCAGATCGGAGTCCTCATCCAACTCATCCGACGACAGGGCCCAAAAGCGGTTCCGAGCGCCAGATCCAGAAGCACGCACGCAGAGAGGAGGACCAGGGGACGAGAGAGCAGGGGTGGCGAGGGGGAGAGATGGAGATGACAGAGGGAGGGGGACTGGGGCGGCCGGGGAAGGAGGCCGGAGCGGAGACGAGGGAAGAGAGGAGGGGGAGGAAGGAGAGGAGGAAGGAGGGGAAGCCATCTTCCAACCTTCTTCTCTCTTGAATATGTAATATTGCATATGTATTTTTTGTACAATAAACCCTCCTTTTATGTATGGAGGACGTGGCTACATCTTGCACCTATATATATTGTGAGTTGCACCTATTCTGTACACTACAGTACGGCGTGGCAAGTGATCAGCCTGCACGCATTGGCCGGTCGTGTGTGTGTGTGGATGCACACGCACTGATCGACGACGAAACACGCACGCACGCATCGCTCCCGTCTATTTTCCAACGGTGGAATGGACTTGGCGTAGAAAAACAAACGTTGCAGAATGGACCTGAGAAACCTAGACGCTGATTTGGTCGTCGTATGTACGTACATCGGCACGGCCTGCAAGCCAGGGCATCAGAAACAACGGTCCAAGTTTGCCGGACTGTCCGCTCAATCACGTATAGCACGAGCACGCGCACGTACGTGCCATTTGCCAAGCGCATATAGCACGCTCTGCACGCACGCAACGGGTTCCGTGCTGGCAACCCGGCACAACAGTGCAGGACAGTCGGATATATACACGTTGAAAGCCATGTGCGCTGGCCTCTCTTTTGGAGTATGCGTAGATACGTGCGTGCTTAATTATCGTTTGACGACGATCCGACGTGTCACACCAGCTTCTCTGGATGTTCTTAGTTTCCTCGTGCACTTAACTCGTGCATGCATGGAAATGTCTCTTTTTTCACGTTCGTGTGTATCCTGGTCTCCTGGCTGCGCTGAATGTCGTTGATTCCACACGGGGTGTCTTCAAGCCTAGCTATCTATGATTAATCGGCATCATGGCCATAGTGGGAGTAACTTAGGTAGTAACATAACGCATCCCAAGATATACATGCTTATGTGGCATGGGGTTAATGAGGAGAGAGTTGCTTGTGATAACATAATATGTTACTGTAACATAACGCACCCCAATGCAAAATGAGTCTACAACATAATAAATAAAGACGTGCATGACACTACACTTATGTTACTACCCATTATGATGATAGTAACATAGACTAGTAATATATGCATGTTACTAGTCTAAGTTACTACCCACTATGACCAGCCAATACTCACTGTAGTGTAGCTCTGATCCGAGTTTAATTCCACCGAAGTGTGTAGTATTGTCAATTGTGAAGCAACATTAATTTGGTTCCTTTGACTCCATCAGATTTGGGAATGTTTATCACTCAGTGCTTGTTTCATTCCGGCTGCTCCTCACCGGATTCAACGGAGAATTTTCTTCAAAAGGTACAAGCTAACAAGTAACCATCTCCATCAGTAATTGAGAGCAAGCTAGCTTTTAACACATCGTACAAGCTAGCATGCTCTCAACGACGTGTTCAATTAATGTCACAACATTTTGACAAAGATTAATCCGATCCTAACTATAAAACTGAACTCTGACTTTGATCTATGTATACACACATTTTTTATAGGGATTAATAAAAAAACTCATTCTCTTGCTTTTTCCCCTCATCGGGCCAATTATTCCTTTAAAGGATGTTGGAGTATCCGTCCGTGAGCGCATCCAAGCTCTTCGACGCCTCGACAGCAACTTTGGGGCTCATGACATGTGGGCCGTGGTGCGCGTGGGCCCCCTCATCTATCGTTTTTTTTTGTTAATTTGTCTTGTGCCGAGGAGGTCATCGTGCCTGCCCCCCCCCCCCCCCCCCCCCCCCCCCCGCGGCTGGTAGTTGGCGCAGGGTCGTGTTCTTACAGGGATCAAACCGGACCAACCCACGCGCTCTCAAGCCTGACAGTCGTGGTAACATCATGAAAGATTCGCCACGCTTCGCGGAAGCCGGTCATCTTCAACTAGGAACGACTTAGGGAGGTCGGACGCCCCGCCGCTTGGCTTTGCCTTTCCGTTCGGACCTACCAGCCTCATGAACTGCAACTGCCCCACAGGCGAGCTGCTACTCAAATTTTTCTGCTTTTCAAGAACTCACGGGAGCCCGCCGAGACTTCGCCAAGCAAACCAAGACGGCGCTAAGATTTATCTCAAGCCAGCTGTAGCCTAATTACTGACATGCTCAGGGGCAATTGACGGTACAAAGTAACAAGGGTGTATCAACGGGCAGGAAGTCGGCTTACCATACCGGTCTTGTGGCCCAGACATCTCACCCACATGGTAGGCCTCCATCCTCTGTAAGATTTCATCAGCTTGGCTTACAAGGCAAGCTGAAGATCTAGGTGGACTCTTGGGCCAGTCGTAACCAACTACTAGGACACTTGTAAACCCTATGCCTTGTTGTACGGTCAAATGTCAATATTTATAAAAAGAATTTTCTGATCCTAACTAAGTATATGTATCAAAAATTCTCTTATAATTGCTTCATTTCCTTCTTAATTTCCAGTCAAATGTTCTCTCCTGGACCATTTAGTAAGTACGCGTCGACAAATTAACTGTGATATACACAATCTTAATGTAGCAGTAGTCCTATGGAGTAGATGTTCCAACTGCCAACCGTACCTCTACACAGTAGTAGCTTCTTGACCGATCGTTTCATGCATTATTGTTTGCCCATACATGCACTAACTAAAGCTTCTGGTAAGCCTAGAGTAGGATCAGTACATATTGTAGTACTATCAACTTGTATCAGAGTACATCTATAGCGAGATCAGTACAGGTCAACTCTATAGCGAGATCAACGGTACAAGTTGATAGTGAGATCAGTACAGGTCAACTCTGATACAAGTTGCTAGTGGAGCGGTACTGTAGTGCATATATATAGAGAGAGTGTATGTGCTGGCAGATGCAGGGACTATATATACCTACTGAATGCACGCGACATGATCAATTTGGCCCGGATAGGGAGCTTCTAGAATTGATTTCGGTTCATAAAGCCCATGCATATATTAACATCCATGCATGAATAATGCTTCCTATTGAACCTCCTATTACATGTTAAATTATTAATCTAAATACTGTGTTACTGTAGGAACACTTACCAGTGATGTGTCCAAAAATCTGATTATCAGTGTGGAGCATGAATGCCCGTAGTTGATACTCCCGCCGAATTTTGATTAGAAAACCATGCTAAGGTCAAGCAAGACACTTATTTTGAGACGCATGGAGTACATGGGTATCAGCAGACTCCTCATCACGAATAACATAGTACCATGAATTCACCAGGTCTGCAAAATGCTTGGCATACAGTACTGTATCAAATACAAACTGGAAATTGCTAATGGTATTGCTGATGATCTTTCTAGGTGTGACACCATTGAAGAAATGACTGCTATATCCATCAACAAGCCTAAGTGGTTGGAATTGGTCTTTGATAGTTATTTGCAGGAACGCAGGCATAGCAGGTTTTAACAAAGTAGTGTATGCGGTCCTAATGCCCATGAATATTCATTACATGAAGGGGTTATTAAGTTGAGTGGATGGGTTTGATTAGGGAACCATACCGAGGTCAAGCAAGAAATCCTAGTGGCTCTACATTCCAGTGGCATAGGTGGTCACAGTGGCATCACTACTACTTATCAGAAAATAGAAACTCTCTTTGCTTGGCGGGATTTAAAACGGGATGCCCATGAATATGTCTCTCAATGCACAGTTTGTCAACAGGCCAAGCCTGAGCACACAAAACAACCATGGCTTCTACAAACCCTACTTATACCCGAGAAAGCTTGGGATACCATTAGTTTGGATTTTATTGAAAGGCTGCCAAAATCTTGCAAATATGACATTATCTTGGTCATTATTGATAAATTCACCAAGCATGATCATTTCTTGCCTATGTCCCACCCTACACGGCTCTATCTATGGCTCAGTTGTTTGTTGACGACTAGACAATACCCGCCGCGTTGCAGTGGGATGGTAGTGTAATAAATAATTTGAAAGAGAGAGTCACACGATAAAGAGAAAATGAGTAATAAGCGCATAAAAATATGAAATGTTTTGCAACAGAAGATGGCTTGGATTTAATGTGTAACTCTGAAATCAACTTACTTAGTGCGTTCAGTTCTCTAACCAAATTTGCAGAGGATCTTACTTTGATCATCTCAGTGGAAAGAAGAAAATACATCTGATGTGCTACTAATAAAACAAGTAGCAATTAATACTGCAATACAAATTACATGTCTGCACCTTGAATGAACTCCCAGCAGTAATCTTTCTCAGGTATGTGACTTCACTGAACTTACATAGTGCTATATGTATGTATAGCATCTAGATTATAAAATGGACGTCGTGGCAGGTTATGCTAGAAATGGCACGAAGGAAGTATGAGATTTAAGAGCGCCATACCTGAAGGTTGTTTCTCTCCCTTACAACAACTGGATGTGTTGCAGTTGAATCAAGAAATGTTGTGAGGAGTAGGTGGAGCCTGTAGGCGGAGGCTAACCAGGTATCCTATTGGTGGTGACGCAATGCAATGATCTGCTCGTGTAGCAGATCTGTTGGGGCACCCAGGAGGGGCTGAGTTACACTATTGACGACTCATAAGTGAAAGCCTAAATTTGGCCCAGGAAGATACGAAGACTAGAGGCGGCTTACAAGGTGGGCCTGTTGAAGGCCCAAGACCCGGAGATGGTGCCATAACCCGGAGGTGTGAGCCAGCCGATGGCGACTTGCCTAGCAAGGAAAGGCGACTTAGAAACGGGGTCGGTCACGTTATATGATTCGACTTGGATTCTTGTAAGCCCAAGGGCTCGACCTATGTATATAAAGGCGAGACCCTCCGGCGGGTAAACTCAAGTTACAATCAATCGAGAGCTAGGTTACCGCTCCCTTGTAATCGATACTCAATCAATACAACACAAAGCAGGAAGTAGGCTTTTACCTCCTCGGTGAAGGGTCAAACCTGGGTAAAATCGTGTCTCTCGTCCTGCTCAACCCCTTTAAGCTAATCAACATAGCCATGACCTCGCACCTAAGTCCTTTCACGAGGGCATTTGCCGTGACAAAACCACGACAGTTGGCGCCCACAGTGGGGCCAGCGCCCGGTGGTTTCGAGTTCTTGAAGGGCTCTTTCTCAGGATCGAGGGTTACGCCGTTGGCAGGATGACCAAGAGTCGCCACGACAAGCTCTGCATCGATGACGCTGGCTGGGCCCCCGAGGCCGACTCAATCGAGTACAGGCACCGGGTCCCCTTTGGCGGAATTCTCATCTTCATCGGCAAGATCGACGAATCTGAGCCTGAGCCGGACACCTCCATCGATCTCTTCGAGTCGGCTCAGCATGCGCAACCCGCCCGTGTTCAACCCGGCCGAAAGCGCATCTTCGTCGGTTTCACGCAAGGCTTGGAGCTTCCAGAAAATTCTGCATCTAGTGGGGAGACTCTTGTTTATTCAGATGATGAGTCCTCTGAAGGAAATATGCCCTAGAGGCAATAATAAAGTTGTTATTTATATTTCCTTATATCATGATAAATGTTTATAATTCATGCTAGAATTGTATTAACCAAAAACTTAGTACATGTGTGAATACATAGACAAAACAGAGTGTCCCTAGTATGCCTCTACTTGACTAGCTCGTTAATCAAAGATGGTTATGTTTCCTGACCATAGACATGTGTTGTCATTTGATGAACGGAATCACATCATTAGAGAATGATGTGATGGACAAGACCCATCCCTTAGCTTAGCATTATGATCGTTAAGTTTTAATGCTATTGCTTTGTTCATGACTTACATATGTTCCTCTGACTATGAGATTATGCAACTCCCGAATACCGGAGGAACACCTTGTGAGCTATCAAACATCACAACGTAACTGGGTGATTATAAAGATGCTCTACAGGTGTCTCCGAAGGTGTTTGTTGGGTTGGCATAGATCGAGATTAGGATTTGTCACTCCGTGTATCGGAGAGGTATCTCTGGGCCCTCTCGGTAATGATCATCACTATAAGCCTTGCAAGCACTTTGACTAATGAGTTAGTTACGGGATGATGCATTACGGAATGAGTAAAGAGACTTGCCGGTAATGAGATTGAACTAGGTATGTTGATGCCGACGATCGAATCTCGGGCAAGTAACATACCGATGACAAAGGGAACAACATATGCTGTTATGTTGTTTGACCGATAAAGATCTTCGTAGAATATGTAGGAGCCAATATGAGCATCCAGGTTCCACTATTGGTTATTGACCGGAGATGTGTCTCGGTCATGTCTACATAGTTCTCGAACCCGTAGGGTCCGCACGCTTAACGTTCGATGGCGATTTGTATTATGAGTTATGTGATTTGATGACCGAAGTTTGTTCGGAGTCCCGGATGAGATCACGGACATGACGAGGAGTCTCGAAATGGTCGGGACGTAAAGATAGATATATTGGAAGGCTATATTCAGACATCGGAAAGGTTCTGAGTGATTCGGAATTTTTCGGAGTACCGGAGAGTTAAGGGAATTCGCCGGGGGAAGTAGTGGGCCTTAATGGGGCATACGGGAAAGGAGAGAAGGGCCTCAAGGGGTGGTCGCGCGCCCCCCCATGGCAAGTTTGAATTGGACTAGGGAGGGGGCGTCCCCCCCCCTTTTCCTTCTCCCTCTCCTACTCTTTCCCTCTCCCCTCTTGGAAAAGGAAGGGGACTCCAACTAGGATTGGGAATCCTAGTTGGACTCCCCCTATAGGCGCGCCCCTCCTAGGCTGGCCTCCTCTTCCTCCCTCCTTTATATACGTGGGCAAGGGGCACCCCAAACACACACACGTTGATTTCTTAGCCGTGTGTGGTGCCCCCCTCCAAAGATTTCCACCTCGGTCATATTGTCGTAGTGCTCAGGCGAAGCCCTGCGTCGGTAACTTCATCATCACCGACAACACGCCGTCGTGCTAACGAAACTCTTCCTTGGCCTCAGCTGGATCTAGAGTTCGAGGGACATCACCGAGCTGAACGTGTGTAGATCGCGGAGGTGCCGTGCATTCGGTACTTGATCGGTTGGATCGCGAAGACGTTCGACTACATTAACCGCGTTACTTAACGCTTCCGCTTTCGGCCTATGAGGGTACATGGACACACTCTCCCTGCTCGTTGCTATGCTTCTCCTAGATAGATCTTGCGTGATCGTAGGATTTTTTTTGAAATACTACGTTCCCCAAAAGTGGTATTAGAGCCAGGTCTATGCGTAGATGTTATATGCACGAGTAGAACACAAAGAGTTGTGGGCGATAATATTCATACTGCTTACCAGCATGTCATACTTTTATTCGGTGATATTGTTGGATGAAGCGGCCCACACCAACATTACATGACCGCGTTCATGAGACTGGTTCTACCGCCGTGCTTTTGCACACTGGTGGCTAGTGGGTGTCTGTTTCTCCAACTTTAGTTGAATCGAGTTAGACTACGCCCGGTCCTTATTGAAGGTTAAAACAACACACTTGACAAAAAATCGTTGTGGTTTTGATGCGTAGGTAAGAATGGTTCTTGCTAGAAGTCCGTAGCAGCCACGTAAAACTTGCAACAACAAAGTAGAGGACGTCTAACTTGTTTTTGCAGGGCTTGTTGTGATGTGATATGGTCAAGACATGATGATATATAAATTGTTGTATGAGATGATCATGTTTTTATATCCGTGCCTACCGTGCTTGGATGGTGCCTGCCTTGCGGTAGTACCGCATAGGGTCACGGTAGTACCGCGCCAGCGGTTCTACCGCCTGATGTCGGTGCTCATCAGGACTAGTCCACGCCCTGCCGCGCCCATGGTAGTACCGCGGTCCACCATGATAGTACCACAGGCCCGTGCGGCAGTACCATGTGTGACGGTCTCAGTGGTGGGTAACGGTTGGAATTGTCCCGTGACTATAAAAGGGGTGTCTTCTTCCTCTAGTTTACCACCTCTTCCATCCCCAAGCTCCATTGTTGCTCCAAGCTCCATTTTCGCCCGATCTCTGTCCCTAGCCAATCAAACTTGTTTATTTTCTAGCGATTGGTTGAGAAGGCCCCGATCTACACTTCCACCAAGATAAATTTGATTCCCCACACTAATCCCTTGCGGATCTTGTTACTCTTGGGTGTTTGAGCACCCTAGACTGTTGAGGTCACCGCGGAGCCATAGTCCATTGTGGTGAAGCTTAAAGGTGTCGTTGGGAGCCTCCAATTAAGTTGTGGAGATCGCCCCAACCTTGTTTGTAAAGGTTCGATCACCGCCTCCAAGGGCACCAATAGTGGAATCACAGCATCTCGCATTGTGTGAGGGCGTGAGGAGATTACAGTGGCCCTAGTGGCTTCTTGGGGAGCATTGTGCCTCCACACCGCTCCTACGGAGACGTACTTCCCCTCAAAGGGAAGGAACTTGGGTAACACATCCTCGTCTTCATCAATTCCTCTTTTGGTTATCTCTTACCTGTACTTATGCAAGATATATTGTGTTCTATCCTTTGCTTGCTTGTGTGCTTATTGTTGTTGCATCATATAGGTTGCTCACCTAGTTGCATACTAGACAACCTACTTTGATGCAAAGTTTAATTTGGTAAAGAAAAGCTAAAAATTGTTAGTTGCCTATTCACCCCCCTCTAGTCTACTATATCCATCCTTTCAATTGGTATTAGAGCCTCGTCTCTTTATTAAGGACTTTGCCGTCCGAAGAGTATGGTTAACACTGTAGACGGTGGGGAGGAGCACTCCGGTGTGAATCCGGTCTCGTCTACGGCCGGGGGAACCGCGGTCTCTCATGAGGAATTCAATGTGACTTTGGACACGTTGACAACCTCCATGACGACCGAGGTTGAAAGCATGTTTAATAAATTCTTAGAAGGGCTTAAACTATCTACCGCGCCGATGAAAGTGGGTGATCAACTAACAAGGTGACGGATGCTAACTCCGACAAGGGGGAAGCTACTAGTGTAAAGGCTCCTTCTTCTAGTGGCAAAAATGGCAACGACATCTTTGCCCATGTGGAACCTTTGCTTACTTATGGTGGACCAATTCCTTCCACTCATTTGAATCATGCCGGTCCTTCCCCTAAGATTGTAAGAAAATGAGGACTTTGATTCTTGGGTTTATCGCTTTAAGCATCATTTGAACCATGTTAATACTAACCTTTGGAGAATCATTGAAGAAGGTTTTTATCCGCATGACTGAAGCAACTTCACCCCTAGAGAAGTCGCGGATAATCAATTCAATGAGAATGCTCTCTTCATCATCCAAGATGCAATTCCACCCGAAGATCTTGCTCATCTCTGACCCTTCACCGTGGCAAAGGATGCATGGCGGCATGTTGTTTCTCTCTATAGGGGAAGCGCAAGCATTCAACGCTCCAACTATTAAGTAGTGCAAGATGAAGCCGATGAGTTTGCAATGAAAGAAGATGAAGAACCTCGTGAGCTCTATCGGAGATTAACTACTCTTGCGGTCTCACTCCGAGATCATGGGAGCAAGGATACGGATGACAATTGGATCAAGCGCAAATTTCTCAAGGCCATGATGCCTTACCACAAGGCCATGTCCTCCGTCATTCATCAAAGGCCGGACTTTCACACCTTGTCCTCAAGTGAAGTGTTGGATGAGTTTGTGGCTATGAGCATCTTGGACAAGACCGCCGACAATGCGGTGTTACGTTCTCAAAGATCAAAGAATCCCAATCTTGTATTGAAGGCTAAGGTTTGTGTGGAATAATATGATGAGGAAGAAGATGAGAGCAACCCCGAAGATACTAAGTATGATTATCATGAACACATGGCTCTTGCTCAAGGCAATTTTGGAGCAATAAGAACATAAGGACAAACTTCAACAAGAATAACTCAAGTAGCTTCAAGGGCAAGCAACTTGTGAGAACATGTTACAATTGTGGCAATGTGAGCCATTTTGTTGCCGAGTGCCCTTACGAGAAGAGGGAAGACAATGGTGGCAAGCTCATCCAAAAAGACAAAGCCAAGTCTTTCCCCAACAAGAACAACTTCACCAAGAAGACTCCAACTAGAGGGTTGGTGGTTCAAGAAGAATACCATGAGGATGATAATGATGATGATGAAGATAGTGAAGCCATGGCCATGGTCTCCGTTGCCATTGCCACAACTCCACGGGTGTCCCTCTTCGCCTCACCTAACGAGGACATCACCGCCAAGTGCCTCATGGCTAAAGCCACCAACAAGGTAACCCCCAACCTCAAAACCACCATAATTACTAAGCCCTCCTTGATGGGTTACATTGATGAAAGTGAGGGGTCTAATGAGGAAGTTAATGAATTTGAGTCTTTTATGAGTAAGCTCAAGGGCAAATCCAAGAAGCACTTCGTTACTCTCTTGGAACAACTTGGTGAAGCCAATGACATGATCGAGGCTCATTAAGAAGCCATCTCTAAGATGGAAGGTCATAGTCGTGACTATGCCGATGATATATCGGATCTCTCTAATGCTCTTGAGGAAGAGCGTGGACATCGTTTGGCTCTTGAGGAGTCACACAATGATGACCATGCTAAATTACAGAAAGATCTTGATCATGCTCTTGTTGTGTCTCGTGTGCTAAATTCTGAGAAGGCTAAACTTGGGGTTGACCATGCTAGACTCAAGGAGGAGTTTGATATACTCGACAAGGCCTACAAGGTCTTGAAGGGTGCTCATGCTAACCTCAAGGTGTCTCATGATCAACTCCAAGTGAAGCTAACCAAGGAGAAAGCCACCTTTCCTCATATGGTTTTAGCTGATAATGCAAATGCTACTAACCCATGTTGTGAGCATGTGCATCTTGTAGAGGAGAATGTCAAGTTGAAAGAACAACTTGAGAGAGGCCTTGTGACGTGCATACAAGGTGAGAAGAACCTCAATGACCTTTGGGGCAATCAAAAGGAAGTTGTGGCCAAGGAGGGAGTTGGGTTTGCACCAAATTCCAAGATCAAGAAGAAGAACCACAAGACCAAACGACCTCCCCCTCTCAAGCAAACTTTTGTGAAGGAGGGAGAGGGTGCTCCAAAGGAGAAGAAGAACAATGTGAAGGGTGGCGATGTCAGAAAGGGCAATGCCACCCCTTCCAACAAAGCCGGCGACTTTAACCCTTCTTATGTATTGTGCCGGTCTAGTGATGGACATGTTTATGCTAAATTTGTTGGTTCTCCTTATGAGTACATTGAATGGTATATTTGGGTTCCTAAGACCCTTATTACTAACATCAAAGGACCCATTACAAAATGGGTACCTAAAACCAAGCATTGATCTCTTGTAGGTGTTTGCTTTCGGTGGGGGATCATGGCTGCTCGATAGTGGAGCCACAAATCATATGATCGAAAGCAGGACTTGGTGGTGGACGTGCAAAAGATCCTATCTATGCCCACCAACGTCGAGTGGGGTGATGCCTCGTCTTCTAAGGTATTGGATCTTGGCAAGGTTGTCATTTCTCATGATCTCACGATTGAGAAAGTCACGCTGGTTGAGTCCCTTGCATATAATCTACTTTCCGTTCGTCAACTTGCACTCATGGGCTTTGCCACATTCTTTGATATTGATACCATTGCCCTCTTGTGGAGCAAGACTCTTAAAGTAGCCTTTGTTGGGCATGTCGAGAATGGTCTTTATGTGATTAACTTTTTGGAGCGACCCACTAAGACCGTGACATGCCTAATGGTTAAAGTTGATTTGGGGTGGCTTTGGCATCGCCGTTTAGCCCACGCCAATGTGAGATCTTTGCAAAGTCTTCTCAAGGGGGACCATGTCCGTGGACTAACAAATGTTAGTTTTGCCAAAGATCATGCTTGCAGTGCTTGTATCGAAGGAAAGCTACATGAGAAGGCTCACCCTCCCACGACTATCATCTACTCGAAGAGACCCTTGGAGCTCCTTCACATGGATCTCTTTGGGCCTCCATCCTTTGATAGTCTTGGGGGTAGAAAGTATTGCTTGGTTATTGTGGATGATTATTCAAGATATACTTGGGTATATTTCTTCAAGAGGAAGAGCGAGACCCAACAAACCGTCATTGACTTTGCAAATGAAGCTCAACGTCAACACGCTGCAAAGATCTTGACAATAAGAAGTGATAACGACACCGAGTTCAAGAACTACACCTTGGATGAGTTTCTTAGTGACGAGGGGTTCAAGCATCAACACTCTGCACCTTACACCCCCAACAGAATGGTGTCGCGAAGAGGAAGAACCTGATGTTGATGGATGCGGCAAGGACCATGATGGCGGAGTTCAAGTCTCCTTACAACTTTTGGGCCAAAGCCATCAACACCCCATGTCATGCATCCAATCGGCTGTATCTCTGCAAAGGCTTGAACAAGACTCCCTATGAAATACTCACCGGTAACAAGCCCAACCTCAAGTACTTCCGGGTGTTCAGGTGTAAGTGTTTCATTCTCAAGAAAGGTGTTTGTTTGTCTAAATTTGAGGCTAGAGCTCATGAGGGCATATTTGTTGGTTATTCTACAAACTCTCATGCTTACCGTGTCCTTAACAAGTCCACCGGACTCATTGAGGAGATGTGTAACGTGGAGTTTGACAAGAATAACGGCTCCCAAGTGGAGCAAAGTGGTACTTGTGATGTAGGTGATGAAATTCCTCCCCAATCCATAAGAAGAATGGGTGTTGGTCATATCCTACCCATTGAGGAACCCCTTGTGGTCGAAGGAGAAGGACAATGCTCCACTCAAGTGGATCCATCACCAACCCACGACCCACACGCTTCCGAAGAACAAAGTGAAGGCCCTCAACCTGGTGAACAAGATCAAGGGCAAGATCAACCTCAAGATGGTGGTGAACCACCAAGTGATGCCCAAGGTCAAGTTCTCCCTTTCGAGCAAGTTCAAGATCAAGAGCAAGCTCAAGATCAAGAACAAGCTCAAGATAGCTCTCAAGATGATCAAGTTACCCCTCCTATTTTCACATCCGAGGAGGAATTAGAGTGTCGTGCCGTGAAGATTGCTTCCAAGCTCACTACCAAAGGTCATCTCATGGAGAATGTGGTTGGAAGCCTAAGAAAGGGGTAAGCACTCGTAGACAATTAGCAAACTATTGTGAACATCACGCGTTTATTTCTTGTGTCGAACCCCAAAAGGTCTATGAGGGCTCAAGGATACAGATTGGCTCAATGCCAGGCATGAAGAACTCAATAACTTCAAGCACACCCAAGTGTGGAAATTCGTGCCAAGGCCAACCGGGAATCATAATGTCATTGGAACCAAGTGGATATTCAAGAACCAGCAAGATGCTCATGGGATCATTGTTCGCAATGATACGTCTCCAACATATCTATAATTTTTGATTGTTCCATGCTATTATATTACCCATTTTGGATGTTTATGGGCTTTACTTTACACTTTTATATCATTTTTGGGACTAACCTACTAACCGGAGGCCCAACCCGAATTGCTGTTTTTTTGCCTATTTCAGTGTTTCGAAGAAAAGGAATATCAAACGGAGTCCAAACGGAATGAAACCTTTGGGAGCGATCTTTTTGGATCAAACGCAATCCACGGGACTTGGAGTGGACGTCAAGCAACAAACGAGGCAACCACGAGGGTGCCCGACGTGCCCCCACCCTCGTGGGCCCCTCGAGCATCCACCGACCTACTTCTTCTTCCTATATATATCCACGTACCCCGAAAACATCCAGGAGCACCATGAAAAACTATTTCCACCGCCGCAACCTTCTGTATCCGCGAGATCCCATGTTGGAGCCTTCGCCGGCGCTCCACCGAAGGGGGAATCGACCACGGAGGGCCTCTACATCATCTCCAAGGCCTCTCCGATGAGTTGTGAGTAGTTTACCACAGACCTTCGGGTCCATAGTTATTAGCTAGATGGCTTCTTCTCTCTCTTTGAATCTCAATACAAAGTTCTCTTCGATCTTCTTGGAGATATATTCGATGTAACTCTTTTTGCGGTGTGTTTGTCGAGATCCGATGAATTGTGGATTTATGATCAAGTTTATCTATGAGAAATATTTGAATCTCCCATGAATTCTTTTATGTGTGATTAAGTTATCCATGCAAGTCTCTTTGAATTATCAGTTTGGTTTGGCCTACTAGATTGATCTTTCTTGCAATGGGAGAAGTGCTTAGCTTTGGGTTCAATCTTGTGGTGTCCTTTCCCAGTGACAGCAGGGGCAGCAAGGCACGTATTGTATTGTTGCCATCGAGGATAAAAATATGGGGTTTATATCATATTGCATGAGTTTATCTCTCTACATCATGTCATCTTGCTTAATGCATTACTCTGTTCTTCATGAAGTTAATACTCTAGATGCAGGCAGGAGTCGGTCGATGTGTGGAGTAATAGTAGTAGATGCAGAATCGTTTTGATCTACTTGTCACGGGCGTGATGCCTATATACATGATCATGCCTAGACAATCTCATAACTATGCGCTTTTCTATCAATTGCTCGACAGTAATTTGTTCACCCACCGTAGTACTTATGCTATCTTGAGAGAAGCCACTAGTGAAACCTATGGCCCCCGGGTCTATATTTTATCATATAAGTTTCTATCTACTTTTATTTGCATCTTTTACTTTCCAATCTATATCATAAAAATACAAAACATATTTATCTTATCATATTATCTCTATCAGATCTCACTTTCGCAAGTTACCGTGAAGGGATTGACAACCCCTTTATCGCGTTGGTTGCGAGGTTCTTGTTTGTTTGTGTAGGTGCGTGGGACTTTTGAGGAGCCTCCTTCTAGATTGATACCTTGGTTCTCAAAAACCGAGGGAAATACTTACGCTACTTTGCTGCATCACCCTTTCCTCTTCAAGGGAAAAACCAACGCAAGCTCAAGATGTAGCACACAACAAGGCTCGTTTGGTGGCACAAGGCTACTCCCAAGTCGAGGGTATCCACTACGGTGAAACCTTTGCTCCCGTTTCTCGCCTTGAATCTATTCGTTTGTTGATTGCTTATGCTTCTCATCATAATTTCAAGTTGCAACAAATGGATGTGAAGAGTGCTTTTCTTAATGGCCCCATTAATGAGTTGGTGTATGTCAAACAAACCCCGGGGTTCGAGGATCCCTATTTCCCCGATTATGTGTACCAACTCAACAAGGCGCTCTATGGCCTTAAACAAGCCCCACGTGCGTGGTATGAGCATCTTACTGAGTTGTTACAAGATCGTGGGTTCGAAACTGGGAAAATCGAGCCCACTCTTTTTACTAAGAAGGTCTAAGGGGAGTTGTTTGTGTGCCAACTATATGTTGATGATATTATGTTTGGTTCCCCTAACAAAGCTTCCAATGAAGAATTTGCCGCTCTAATGACCTCAAAGTTCAAGATGTCTATGATGGGAGAGTTGAAGTTCTTTCTCGGGTTCGAAATCAAGCAAAGAAGAGAAGGAACCTTCATCAACCAAGCCAAATACACACATGGCATGCTCAAGAGATTCAAGCTAAGTGATGTCAAGCCGGCCTCCACTCCAATGCCCGTCAAATGCCTACTTGACATTGATCCCAATGGTAAAGTCGTGGATCAAAAGGTATATTGCTCCATGATTGGATCCTTTCTTTACCTATGTGCATCTAGACCGGATATCATGTTGAGTGTGGGAATTTGTGCATGGTTTCAAGCCGCACCTAAGGAAAGCCACTTTGTGGCGGTCAAGCGAATCTTTTGATATTTGGCTCATACCCCAAACTTTGGCTTATAGTACCCAAGAGGAGCCAACTTTGATCTTTTGGGCTATACAGACTCAGACTGGGCGGGAGACAAAGTGGATAGGAAGTCCACCTCCGGAGGGTGCCAATTGCTTGGTTACTCTTTAGTGAGTTGGTCTTCTAAGAAGCAAAGTTGTGTATCTCTCTCGTCCACTGAAGCAGAGTATGTGGCTGACGGTAGTTGTTGTGCTCAACTTCTATGGATGAGGCAAACTTTGAAGGATTACGGTGTCACTTGTGACGAAGTGACTCTTTGGTGTGACAATGAAAGTGCCATCAAGATCTCTCTCAACCCGGTGCAACACTTCAATACGAAGCATATTGAGATTCGGTATCACTTCATACGGATCACATTAGGCGAGGGGAGATCAAGCTCAAGTATGTCAACACTCATGATAACCTTGCAGATATTTTCACGAAGCCCTTGGATGAAGCAAGATTTCGTGAGTTAAGGCATGAGCTAAATATCATTGATTCGAGCAATGTGGTTTGAACCCTTGCACACCCCACCATACTCATCATGCTATCTTGTTTAGGTGTAGGCATGGACATAGGGGGAGTGTTGTTCTCTCAATGAACTTTCCCTCCCCCATTATGCATAAATTGATCAACTCTTTCACATTAGCCATTTTTGATGGTACTTGTGCTTCAAAGACGAGTCTTGGTCATGGGCCCAAGGATAATTCTTCACGGTGCCATACCAAGTACATAGGTGGCTCCGACCACCGCCCTCTCTTCCTGAGGGTTGTGGTTCATGTTCTAGTCTTTGTTGTCCTTTGCCTTCTTGTTGTGCCGTGCGTGTGTCGTCATTGGGGCTTGCCTCTTGGTTGTTCGGTGGCTTGAAGGTTGATTTGCAAATGCCGTTCCCTCTCTCATGCGAAACTTGCATTTTACTGGGGGTACGGTACTACCGTGGCCAGCCATGGTACTACCGCAGGAGTTGCTTGCTCTGTGCATGCACAGTTGCATCCCTGGCACACGGTACTACCGCTTCCATCGTGGCAGTAATTTTTTACTACCGCTGGAAGAGCGGTACTTCCGCCTGGGCGGTACTACCGTGATGACTTGTGGTACTTCCGCGCCGTCGCGAGCGGGTGGGGGTTAAGAGCGGGGTGGGGGGGGGTTCCAACTCCCCCATACTCATTATCTCTTTTCCCCACCCTCTCTCTCTCTCT
Source organism: Triticum aestivum (assembly GCF_018294505.1). Taxonomy (NCBI): domain Eukaryota; kingdom Viridiplantae; phylum Streptophyta; class Magnoliopsida; order Poales; family Poaceae; genus Triticum; species Triticum aestivum. The sequence goes on from NC_057813.1 coordinate 245,476,520, forward strand.
CCTGCCCAAGAACGGAGCGGAGGCCCTCGCCGGATCTCCGTCTCCGGCCGCTCTCCTCGGATTTCGACCGGTGGGATCGTTCCCCACCTCACCCCCTTGCCATGGACCAAGGTTTTTCCCCAGGTTCCTCTTATTTTATTCCATTCTTGTGCTTATAGGTCTTGGCGAGATGCATGTGGTGTTCATGAGATTTTTGGCTAAATCTGTGCAAGAGGGATTTGTAGGAGAGTGGTAATGCAGTAAGCATGCTTTTTGGATTGACACAATAGTTCAGTTTGATCAACGGTAGTACCGATCTAGTTTTGCCGATGTTTTAGATCCAGATCCGCGGTTACTGTGGCGTCTTTGATCCATGCGGTACTACCGCTCCTCCTGGAGCGGTACTACCGCATCCACGCTCGTAGCCTGCTCCGCGCGGTACTTTGCGGTACTACCACTCGGAGCGCGGAAGTAAAAAATTACTTCCGCTCCAGGCGCGGTACTACCGTGCCACCCCGACACGGTACTACCGCGGCTGGCGCGGATGTAATTTTTTTACATCCGTACGCCGATCCGGTACTACCACAGAGGCAAATTTAGCTATTTTATCTCTCCAAATCTCTTGCTTACTTGTTTATTTTGGCTTTGGCCTTGGCATTTGCATTGATCCTTCTTGTTTTTCGTGTGTGTTCTTGTGCTTTGTGTCTAGGTGGTGGCTCCGGTTCCCATGTTCGTCGCTCGAATCCCAGCCGTGACACAGGGTCAAAGAGGCTGCGCAACCAAGATGAAGCTCCAGAGGGCTCCAATGCCTCCCAACGCAGAACCAAGCACACCGCCACCAAGCAGAAGGAGCCCACCATGGGCATGGATGAGATACCTCTGGCTGAGTTCATTGTTCAAAGGAAGATCAACCCCTATGTGAATCCCCATGCCAACTTCAGAGGGAATGATTTGTTCTGGACCAAGCAGCAGAACCTTATCTATCTGGATGTGATCAAGGCCAAGCAGAACGTCTACGTGGAAGTACACTGGATTGACATGAATCACATGTGGCAGGACAAGCACCGTGGCTATTTTGGATAGGCTTTGGATCTGGTGGAGCAGTTCGGCATTGAGCACATGCTTACCTTTCACCGAGACTTTGACCCAGACATTGTGGCTCAGTTCTTTGCTTCGGTCCACTTCGATTTCAATGAAGCAAGGACCATGACATGGATGACCAATGGTCTACGGATGACTGCTAAGTGGAAGGATTTCATGGATTTGCTTCACGTTCCAGATGCGGGGCTTGACACGCCCGTTGGAGTTCGCCCTCATGCCAACTCTGAGTCTACCAACAAGAACAAGCTCATGCCCTTCCTTGTTGAGAAGACACTTGCTAGCAAGAAGAAGGTGTGGGTGCTGAACTCCTTCCTTGACATCATGCATCGGCTCTTCTGCAACACCCTCTTCCCGCGCATTGGTGACATGGGCCAGGTGCATGCCTATCTTGTGGATATGATGCTCATTTGTGAGGATGCGCGTCAGGCTCAGACTCAACCACTTGATGTCTCACATATCATGTGGTGCGAGCTTCAGTTTGCTGTGTTCAACCGTAAGGTCCCCATCTATGGGCCTTAACTATTTCACTTGATCTCCAATACTTGGGAGAAGCTCTATCCCCATGATGAGTTCGAAGCCCCCGGCTAGATTCGTCATGAGCCCATCAAGCTCTGCGTCAAGAGCCAATGGTCTAACACCACCACTAAGGCCGAGGCTGCCAAGATGGCTGTAGATGAGGAGGAGATTGAGGAGGAGGAAGCTGCTGAGGACCGTTCTGCTGGTTACACTCCTCCCTCTACTGAGCCCTCTTGGGCGAAGAAGCTGAAGACGAAGATGAAGAAGTTGTTCTGCATGCAGACCCAGGGTCAGTATAGGGCCCATGTTGCTCAAGGAGAGTCGCCGTCGCGACAAGAGGATCTTGAGGGCGTGTGGCGAGGGGTGTCTAGCGGATCCGAGAAGCACATCACCCCCGAGGCTGCCTGGATGGCTAAGCAGGGCTTCAAGTGGACTGATTCTGAGGAGGAGACCATTCCCGCTCCTGAGACCGACGAGGAGTCGTTCTCCGCCTGAGCTACCACCTATGTCATAGGTGTCCTCTGCCTTTTTGGTGTCTCGATGCCAAAGGGGGAGAGAGTGTAGGATTTGCGTGTCATGTGTCGTGTGTTTCACCTTGTCACTTTGCTTTCGGTCTATTGAACTTCGTTTGCTTTGGTTTGGTTTATGCTTGTGATACTAAGTTCTATCATGTGGTGTAAGACATATGCACTCTATCATATTTTTGTCATTGTTACTTAGTCATATCCATCACCTTGCCTACTTGCTTACTGTTGATTATACTATTGCAAGAGATGCCTTGTCTATAAAATATAGGGGGAGTGTTGATCCTAGTATGTGTGCCGTGTAGTCCAAAGCACATCTCTAGAGTGCACACATCTAGGGGGAGCCCGTCTATATGTTATAGATTGTGGGTTTTCCGTTGGCTCACTTTATATCCCTATGTGCAAATCTTGTATTGTCATCATTCCACCAAAAAGGGGGAGATTGTAAGGGCATATTTATCCCTTAGTAGTTTTGGTGATTGATAACAATGCGTTTGCGGACTAATCATGTGCATTGAGCTTTTCAGATACTTCATGTCTGAACACAAGACGATTTGAGGCCCCTCGAAGACTATTGAAGACGACGTTTCTCTACGTTTCTTTTCGGTGGATTTGAGTCGTAGGAAAGCCCTACTATTAAGAGGGGGTCCGCGTTGGAAAGGTTTGGGTGGAATCTCACATACACATGTTCCTTTCGCACCACCTTTCCTTTGGCTCTTTGGAGCTTCCTCTGTCTCACCGTGTCTCTGCAGAATGAAGGACTCCTAATGTTGTTGTTCAAAGGCTGGCGGTAGTACTGCTCCCCAGAGCGGTACTACCACAAGCTCTAGTGGTAGTACCGGGCCCTGACATGGTAGTACCGTAGGCGCCCACGGTAGTACCGCTCCTCCTAAGCGGTAGTGCCGTGAGCTCTGGCTAGGCACTGCTGCGAGAGCGGTAGTAGGGGCGGATGTAACTTTTTACATCCGCGCCCTACGCGGTAGTACCGTGCTGCAGCGTGGTAGTACCGTGAAGCCTGGCCAGGCACATCGGCATGAGCAGAAGTAGGGGCGGATGTAATTTTTTACATCCACGCCCTACACGGTAGTACCACACCTGGTTTGCGGTAGTACCGTGTCGGACTTTTGCATAGATAAAAACTCAGCGGATGTAGTCACGAATGTAATTTCTTATATCCGTGCCTACTGTGCCTGGACGGTGCCTGCCTTGCGGTAGTACCTCATAGGGTCGCGGTAGTACCACGCCAGCGGTTCTACCGCCCCCTATCGGTGCTCATCAGGACTAGTCCAGGCCCTGCCGCGCCCACGGTAGTACCGCGGTCCACCGCAGTAGTACCGCAGGCCCATGCGGTAGTACCGCTCAAGTGGTGCGATAGTACCGCGGGTCGCGGGCTGAGTGGTGGGTAACGGTTGGAATTGTCCCGTGACTATAAAGGGGGTGTCTTCTTCCTCTAGTTTACCGCCTTTTCCATCCCCAAGCTCCATTGTTGTTCCAAGCTCCATTTTCACCCAATCTATCTCCCTAGCCAATTAAACTTGTTGATTTTCTAGGGATTAGTTGAGAAGGCCCTGATCTACACTTCCACCAAGAGAAATTTGATTCCCCCCACTAATCCCTTGCAGATCTTGTTACTCTTGGGTGTTTGAGCACCCTAGACGGTTGAGGTCACCGCGGAGCCATAGTCCATTGTGGTGAAGCTTCGTGGTGTTGTTGGGAGCCTCCAATTAAGTTGTGGAGATTGCCCCAACCTTGTCTGTAAATGTTTGGTCGCCTCCTCTAAGGGCACCAATAGTGGAATCACGGCATCTCGCATTGTGTGAGGGCGTGAGGAGAATACGGTGGCCCTAGTGGCTTCTTTGGGAGCATTGTGCCTCCACACTGCTCCAGCAGAGACGTACTTCCCCTCAAAGGGAAGGAACTTTGGTAACACATCCTCGTCTTCATCGGTTCCTCTTTTGGTTATCTCTTACCTTTACTTGTGCAAGATATATTGTGTTATGTCCTTTGCTTGCTTGTGTGCTTATTGTTGTTGCATCGTATAGGTTGCTCACCTAGTTGCATATCTAGACAACCTACTTTGATGCAAAGTTTAATTTGGTAAAGAAAAGCTAAAAATTGTTAGTTTCCTATTCACCCCCCTCTAGTCAACTATATCGATCCTTTCACCCATGAAGAAACCCAAAGCTAGACCCAAGCCTGAAACCGAGTGCTTCTACTGGAAAGGAAATGGTCACTGGAAGTGGAACAACCCTAGATACTTGGCGGATAAGAAGGATGGCAAAGTGAACAAAGGTATATTTGATATACATGTTATTGTTGTGTACTTTACTAGTGTTTATAGCAACCCCTCAGTATTTGATACTGGTTCAGTTGCTAAGAGTAGTAACTCGAAACGGGAGTTGCAAAATAAATAGAGACTAGTTAAGGGCGAGGTGATGATATGAGTTGGAAGTGATTCCAAGGTTGATAAGATCACCATCGCACACTCCCTTTACCTTTGGGATTAGTGTTGAACCTAAAATAAATGTTATTTGGTGTTTGCGTTGAGCATGAATATGATTGGATCATGTTTATTGCAACACGGTTATTTATTTAAGTCAAAGAATAATTGTTGTTCTAAATAAAACCTTCAATGGTCATACACTCAATATAAATGGTTTATTGAATCTCGATCATAGTGATACACATATTCATAATATTGAAGCCAAAAGATGCAAGGTTAGTAATTATAGTGCAACTTATTTGTAGCACTGCCGTTTGGGTCATATTGGTGTAAAGCGCATGAAGAAACTCCATGCTTATGGGCTTTTGGAATCACTTGATTATGAATCACTTGATGCTTGCGAACCATGCCTCATGGGCAAGATGACTAAGACTCCGTTCTCCAGAACAACGGAGCGAGCAACAGACTTGTTGGAAATAATACATACTGATGTATGCGGTCCGATGAGTGTTGAGGCTCGCGGTGGGTATCATTATTTTCTGACCTTCATAGATGATTTGAGTAGGTATGGGTATATCTACTTGATGAAACGTAAGTCTGAAACATTTGAAAGTTCAAAGAATGCCAGAGTGAAGTAGAAAATCATCATAACAAGAAAATAAAGTTTCTACGATCTAATCATGGAGGTGAATATTTGAGTTACGAGTTTGGTCTTCATTTGAAACAATGTCGAATAGCTTCACAATTCACGCCACCCGGAACACCACAACGTAATGGTGTGTCCGAATGTCGTAACCACACTTTATTGGATATGGTGCGATCTATGATGTCTCTTACCGATTTACCACTATCATTTTGGGGTTATGCATTAGAGATAGCTACATTCATGTTAAATAGGGCACCGTCTAAAAATCCGTTGAGATGACACCGTATGAACTGTGGTTTAGCAAGAAACCTAAGCTGTCATTTCTTAAAGTTTGGGGTTGTGGTGCTTATGTGAAAAAGTTTCAGCCTGATAAGCTCAAACCCAAATCGGAGAAGTGCGTCTTTGTAGGACACCCAAAACAAACTGTTGGGTACACCTTCTATCACAGATCCGAAGGCAAGATCTTTGTTGCTAAGAGTGGATCCTTTCTAGAGAGGGAGATTCTCTCGAAAGAAGTGAGTGGGAGGAAAGTTGAACTTGATAAGGTAATTGTACCTGCTCCCTTATTGGAAAGTAGTTCATCACAGAAATCAATTCTAGTGATTCCTACACCAACTAGTGAGGAAGCTAATGATGATGATCATGAAACTTCAGATCAAGTTACTACTAAACCACATAGGTCAACTAGAGTAAGATCCGCACCAGAGTGGTACGATAATCCTGTTCTGGAAGTCATGTTACTAGACCATGACGAGCCTACGAACTATGAGGAAGCAATGATGAGCCCAGATTCCGTAAAATGGCTTGAGGCCATGAAAATCTGAGATAGGATCCATGTATTAGAACAAAGTGTGGACTTTGGTTGAATTGCCTGATGATCGGCAAGCCATTGAGAATAAATGGATCTTAAGAGGAAGACAGACACTGATAGTAGTGTTACTATCTACAGAGCTCGACTTGTCGAAAATGGTTTTTTGACAAATTCAAGATGTTGATTATGATGAGATTTTCTCACTCGTATCGATGGTTAAAGTCTGTCCGAATCATGTTAGCAATTGCCACATTTTATGAAATCTGGCAAATAGATATCAAAACTACATTCCTTAATGGATTTCTTAAAGAAGAGTTGTATATGATGCAACAAGAAGGTTTTGTCAATCCTAAAGGTGCTAACAAAGTGTGCAAGCTCCAGCTATCCATCTATGGACTAGTGCAAGCATCTCGGAGTTGGAATATACGCTTTGATAAGATGATCAAAGCATATGGTTTTATACAGACTTGCGGTGAAGCCTGTATTTACAAGAAGGTGAGTGGGAGAACTACAGTATTTCTGATAAGTATATGTGAATGACATATTGTTGATCGGAAATAATGTAGAATTTTTCTGGAAAGCATAAAGGAATGTTTGAAAGGAGTTTTTCAAAGAAAGACCTCGGTGAAGCTGCTTACATATTGAGCATCAAGATCTATAGAGATAGATCAAGATGCTTGATACGTTTTTTCAATGAGTACATACGTTGACAAGATTTTTAAGTAGTTCAAAATGGAATAGTCAAAGAAGGAGTTCTTGCCTATGTTGCAAGGTGTAAAGTTGAGTAAGACTCAAAACACGACCACGACAAAAAATAGAAAGAGAATGAGTCATTCCCTATGCCTCAGCCATAGGTTCTATAAAGTATGCTATGTTATGTACCAAACCTATTGTGTACCTTGCCATGAGTTTAGCAAGGGGGTACAATATTGATCCAGGAGTGGATCACTTGACAACGGTCAAAATTATCCTTAGAAGACTAAGGAGATATTTCTCGGTTATGGAGGTGATAAAGAGTTCGTCGTAAAGAGTTACGCTAATGCAAGCTTTCACACTGATCCGGATGACTCTAAGTCTCAATCTGGATACATATTGAAAGTAGGAGCGATTAGCTAGAGTAGCTCCATGCAGATCATTTTAGACATAGAAAATTTGCAAAATACATACGGCTCTGAATGTGGCAGACCCGTTGACTAAACTTCTCTCACAAGCAAAACATGATCACTCTTTGGGTGTTAATCACATAGCGATGTGAACTAGATTATTGACTCTAGTAAAACCTTTGGGTATTAGTCACATGCCGATGTGAACTAATCACATGGTGATGTGAACTATTGGTGTTAAATGACATGACGATGTGAACTAGATTATTGACTCTAGTGCAAGTGGGAGACTGAAGGAAATATGCCCTAGAGGCAATAGTAAAGTTGTTATTTATATTTCCTTATATCATGATAAATGTTTATTATTCATGCTAGAATTGTATTAACCGGAAACTTAGTACATGTGTGAATACATAGACAAAACATAGTGTCCCTAGTATGCCTCTACTTGACTTGCTCGTTAATGAAAGATGGTTATGTTTCCTGACCATAGACATGTGTTGTAATTTTATGAACGGGATCACAACATTATGGAATAATGTGATGGACAAGACCCATCCGTCAGCTTAGCATTATGATCATTAAGTTTTAATGCTATTGCATTCTTCATGACTTATACATGTTTCTCTGACTATGAGATTATGAAACTCCTGAATACCGGAGGAACACCTTGTGTGCTATCAAACATCACAATGTAACTGGGTGATTATAAAGATGCTCTATAGGTCTATCCGAAGGTGTTTGTTGGGTCGGCATAGATCGAGATTAGGATTTGTCACTCCGTGTATCACAGAGGTATCTCTGGGCCCTCTCGGTAATGATCATCACTATAAGCCTTGCAAGCACTATGACTAATGAGTTAGTTATGGGATGATGCATTATGGAACAAGTAATGAGACTTGCCGGTAACAAGATTGAACTAGGTATGTTGATACCGACGATCGAATATCGGGCAAGTAACATACCGATGACAAAGAGAACAACATATGTTGTTATGTGTTTTGACCGATAAATATCTTCGTAGAATACATAGGAGCCAATATGAGAATCCAGGTTACGCTATTGGTTATTGACCAGAGATGTGTCTCGGTCATGTCTACATAGTTCTCGAACCCGTAGGGTCCGCACACTTAAAGTTCGATGAAGATTTGTATTATGAGTTATGTGATTTGATGATCAAAGTTTGTTCAGAGTCCGGGATGAGATCACAGACATGACGAGGAGTCCCGAAATGGTCGAGACAAAAAGATTGATATAAGGGAAGGCTATATTCGGACATCAGGAAGGTTCTAAGTGATTCGGGTATTTTTTGGAGTACCAGAGAGTTACGGGAATTCGCCGGGGGAAGTAGTGGGCCTTAATGGGCCATACGGGAAAGGAGAGAAGGGCCTCAAGGGGTGGCCGCGCGCCACCCCATGGCAAGCCTGAATTGGACTAGGGAGGGGGCGGCGCCCCCCTCTGTTTCCTTCTCCTTCTCCTACTCTTTCCCTCTCTCCCCTCTTGGAAAAGGAAGGGGACTCCAACTAGGATTGGGAATCCTAGTTTGACTCCCCCTATAGGTGCGCCCCTCCAAGGCCGGCCTCCTATTCCTCCCTCCTTTATATACGTGGGCAGGGGGCACCCCAAAGACACACAAGTTGATTTCTTAGCCATGTGTGGTGACCCCCTCCATAGATTTCCACCTCGGTCATATTGTCGTAGTGCTTAGGCGAAGCCCTGCGTCGGTAACTTCATCATCACCACCAACACACCGTCATGCTGACGAAACTCTCCCTTGGCCTCAGCTAGATCTAGAGTTCAAGGGACGTCACCGAGCTGAACGTGTGCAGACCGCAGAGGTGCCGTGCGTTTGGTACTTGATCGGTTGGATCGCGAAGACGTTCGACTACATCAACCGCGTTACTTAATGGTCCGCTTTCGGTCTACGAGGGTACGTGCACACACTCTCCCCACTCGTTGCTATGCTTCTCCTAGATAGATCTTGCGTGATTGTAGGATTTTTTTTTGAAATACTACATTCCCCAACATCCTCAACCGGAGGGACAAAACCAATCTATCAGCTTCAGGATGGCGGGCTTGGGGGCTATTCCGATGGCAATAGTATTCCGGACCCCTACGAGCGGCCATGCAAGGCTGCAATCTTTATGGTTGGCACATAGGCGGTTCTAAATTCATTAACAGCTGTAGCTATGACATCTGGATCAACTGTAGCTGCGACAGCTAGAGCTGGCGGCTCAGTTATACAGCAGGCGCAAGTTCTGTCCGAACTCTTGGGCTTTCTAAACACTTTGCTTGCGACAGAGGTAACTGTGGCGAATCAGGCAGAGTGCAATGCAGAGATTGAAAAGATTTAGGCAGAGATCACTAAGGCCCAGGAGGATGTCAACACAGAGAATGCGAGGATGGCGGAGGAACAAGCTCAGAACGCGGCTGAGTCAGAACGAGTAAGGACGGAAGCTTGCTGCCTAAGTATGGATCAGAATGCCTCTAATGTAGTTCTTCGTAGGAGGCACCAAACCTGCCTGCCTTTGCATTATGAGCCTATGAATCTGTTTAACACCCCTAGAGCAGGTCCAAGCACTTCGGGCGCTCGGATAAATCCTCAGTTAAACCCAGACGGGCCTGGAAGTGGAGCTGCGGCTCAACCTCGACAGCCTAAGTCGGCACAGAGGGATGAGCGGATGCCTAACCCGCCCCCAATCAAACGCCGCCTTAATGTTTCCTGATACCATCGCCTGGCTTTTTTCTAACCCAGTGGATAACATGGTAGCAGCGGCAACATGGCTGGCGGCTATTCCGATCAAGGGCGAGTCACGAGTTGTGATGGTAACCCAGAATGCCGTGGAACTTCTTCAAATGGCTGTTGCACAACAGGCGGCTTAATCATACAGTCGTGGCCGTGTTCACTTGACCCCTCGTCCAAGTCAAAGTTAAAAGCGGCATATTGAGTCACCCGCAGTTTCTAGTAGCAAACAGCGTCATAACCCACCCCGTGATGATAACCTGTTGGTCAATGCTCAGGCTATTGTGGATCAAGCTAGAGCTCGTCGTGAGGCGGAAGCGGCGACTCAACTGGGGTCTTATCAGCAGCCTCCGGTGAACCCTTCAGCCTCAATTTAGAAGGGACGATCTCGAGGACAGTTGGAGTGCCGTGTTTGGTACCGGCTCTACGTAATGAACGTCTGCCCAAGGATTTCAAGGGCCCTCGTAAGGTGCCTAATTATATAGCCGATCTCCCTCTTGAAGGTTGTATTGTGAGTTATGAGTTAGCCATGGAGATGTTGGACGTCAATGATGTAGTCTGTGCCAAGTACTTTACTATGATGTTGGATGGTCCAGCTCGTACATGGTTAAAAAGCTTGCCTGGTAATTCCATCAACTCACGGGCAGAGTTGAAGGTGCGTTTCATCAAAAAAAATCATTGAACATGCAAGCAGCCTCAAACGATTATCGATCTGGATAACTACGTGTAACGTGAGGATGAGTCGGCCCACCATTGGGTCCCGCGGGTCTCGGCTATTATTCACTCATAGGATAGCATTGCGGCGGGTCAGGCGGTTCTGGTCTTGGAGAAAATCTATCATTTTACCCCCCCTTAAGCAGAAGCTTGGGCGGCTTAAGCATTATTGCAATGATATGGGTGAGCTTATGGCGGCTCTCATTAAGTATGCAGACTCTGATAATACTAAAGACCCTGGTTCTGATGATGAGAAATCTAACAAGGGCAAGAAGAGTGGTAATGGTAAGGGGCAGCAGCAGAATATGGCAGGGCATAATGGCAGCAACCAGGGCAATGGTAGTAAGTGCAAACACCCCAATGGCGGGTCAGATCTAGTAGCTAACACCAACACTGGGTACAAGAACCGCAACGGTAATGGTAAACCGATAGTACCTCCTTGGTTGTCCCCCCAACAACCATTTTTATGTATTTGATACCCTTATTTATTAATGAAAAAATGACTCACAGTAGGGGGTTTATCCTACTGTTCTTTGGTAAAAAAAACAGTAATTGTAAACCACCTTATGGCAAGGGAAAACCATTTAATATTGAGGCGGCACTGAATGACCCGTGCCCGAAGCACAATTTTCTTGATTAACCATCCACTCATGCTTGGAAGGATTGTTGGATCATGTGAGAGTTTAGGAATTACAGTTTCGGTCCGAATCATGGATATAATAATGGGCCACCCAGCGGGTCAGGATCCGGCTCTCAAGGGTCTGGCTTTGGTGGCGGCGGCTCAAATTCTGGCTATCAAAGTCAAGGTAACGAGGGTGGCTATAACTAGCAGCTTGGTCAAGGTAACCAACATCAAGGTAATTAGTTGGGATATCAGAGTAATCCAAAGTAGTTCAATGGTGGCCAGTACTGTCGGATATTGTGTTCCGGCAAAACCCTTAAGGTTCGAACTTTGGGGTGCGCACGAAGATCTTCCCCCTACCAATCCACGTCCCAACGCCTCGCTGTGAATCTAAGCTACTCGAAGAACAACACAAGGGACGCAAGGTTTATACTAGTTCGGGCCACCGTTGTGGTGTAATACCCTACTCTAGTTTGTGGTGTGGTGGATTGCCTCAGGGGCTGATGATGAACAGTACAGAGGAAGAACAACCTCGCGAGAGGTGTTGTTGAGCTGGTGTGGTGTTCTCGTAGGGAAGGATTCGATCCCCTTTCTACCGTGGTGGCTATCTCTATTTATAGACGCCCTGATCCTCTTCCCAAATATTGAGCGGGAAGGGAGCCAACAACGACCATTTTGAAGGGGAACAACTAGTACAAGTTACCCTGACTAAAGTTGGTCTTCAACTGCCAAAGGCACTGGCGATGACACCGTCTTGGGCTCCATGGTGACCTCCGTCCTGCCGCTCTGCTGGTCTTGGTCTCGTTGCACCAATATGGTAACCTTTGCTTGATGCCTCGGTACTCCGCGCCTGCGCTTGCCCCCTTTGCACCAAAGAGGAAACAAGGACGCTGCGCAGGCTGGCGCCTGCCTGGCACCTGCCTGGTCTCGATCGTCATGGCTTGCGTCATGAGCACCTCGCGAGGTACTCCTGCCTTGATCTCTCCGCCTCCTCGCGAGCCTGCCTGGTTAGGCTGTCCCTGAGGAAGCCTTGCGTCGTCCGCCCCGCGAGGCTTGGCCCCTCGCGAGGGTCTTGAGCTTGGGTTGATGTAGAAGGGCAGTATTGGGCCTCCGCTTGAGCCACGCCGCAGGCCGCAGGCAGGCAAGTCTGGAGACCCCCGTTCTCAGAATGCTGACAGTAGCCCCCGGGCCCAAGGCGCGCTCGGACTTGGCTTAGCAGCAAAGCGAAAGGGCAAGTGCGGAGCACCGTGGGCCCCAACAGCCTGCGGCCTTGGGCGCCTCGTGGCAGTTGATTGGACGTGGGCGTCTCCGCTTCCCCACGCTCCCCCAATATCCGCCTGGCTAGGCGGCCACGAAACTGTACACAATTATTCTCTCCTTGCTGCCCGTGTGCTTCCTGTTCCCCTTTCTTCCTTGAGCCTCCGTTTCTACCTCCAACCCGACTCGAGCTCTGCCCCCCTCCTGTTGCCATGGCGCTGACAAAAAGGGAGAAAGGGAAGAAGCCCGCGCCTTCGGCCAGCTCGCCTCTGGCAGCTGTGCCCGCCGTCGGCCAGTCGCCGATACTCAATACGGAAGCCTTGGGCAAGGTCCGCTCCGCTCTCGCCTCCAGCTTCAATGAGTGCGGAAGGACGACGGCTTGGCCCGCGTCCTATGCCTCCTTCAACAGGATTGTCACTGAGGTTCGATTCTTCGTCCACGCCCTGTGGGCGGGCCTGGTTCCCCTCTTCTCCGCCTTCTTCAATGATGTGCTTTCCCACTACCAGATCCATATGATGCATCTCGGTCCCCAATCCATTACTCTTCTTGCTGTCTTCGCCTTTGTCTGCGAAGCCATGGTGGGCATTGCACCTTCCGTTGCTCTCCTACGCCACTTCTTTTCCCTGCGCCTGACCGACCCATCACAGTGCTTGGGGTGCGTGAGCTTCCAGGCTGTGCCAGAGATGGCCACCTCGAGGATTGATTTTGGCCTTCCACCTTCCATGAGCAGGTTCCGAGAACGGTGGCTGTACGTGGATGTCGTGGTGCCCAGCCCCCTACTCGTGCACCCAACATTGCTTGTTATCCCCAATCCAGGCTGGGGTCACGAGAAGCTCACGAGCCCCCAGCTCGCTTTTATCTGGCGCCGATTTGAGAGGTTGAGGACGCTTGGCGTGACGGCGCTCCAGGTGGTGAAGGAGTTCCTCCAGTGCTGCATCGCTCCTCTCCAGCGCCACTCTCGACCGATGTGGACCTTGATTGGGTATCAAGACCGTATGAGGCTTCAGGAGGAGGATCTTGTGCCTGAAACACTAAGGAAGGTGTTGAAGGTCTTGACCGGCGACCCCTCTCCGGGCAACATCCAGCATGGGGGCGGCCTCCTGTATCTTTGCTCGGGCAGGGCTGAGTTCGCGAGGGAGATGCCCCGCTTCGACGAATGGGGGTTGCGCCCAGCTGACCTCGTGGGGCCCTGCGAAAATCCCGTCGCCGTGGCTCCTCCCCCCGCCGCCCACGTCAATCTTGCCTCAAGAGGCGGTGCAGGGGGGCAAGCATCACTGGAGGCTGGGGGATCTGGCGTCGAGATGCCGATGTCGCGTGAGGCTCTCGAGGCGTCATCATTCAGAGCTTGCGAAGCCCGTCCTGAGGCAGTTGCTGATGAGGGGACGCAACCTGCGGCTCCCGAGGCCGAAGCCCCCGGGGCCCCGATAGGCTATCGGGAGGTGGCGCGTGCCTGCTCCTCCCGGCCTGGTGCCCCTGAGGCAGGCCGTCTTGGTGCTTCGCCATCCATTCCACGCGCCGGCCCTCACGTTGAGAGCTTGGGTCGTTTCCGCATAGACTACGACGCCCTCCGCAAGAGGAAGGAGTCTTCGAGTGGCAGCAAGCACCCCTGCCGGTCGCTGAAGCCTCCCCCAAGCTTGTGGGAGACTCTCTTCTTCAATTTGCACAAAATCATATATATCCCTTAAGGCAGATTGTACTTATGAGCGGGAAAATATTTAGCAAAGAAGTAATAAATCATATCCTGGGGACTACGCACACAACCAGGATCAAGAGAATTAAACCATGTTTTAGCACCACCCTTTAGTGAGAACGGAAATAACTTAAGGATATAGTAGTAATGAATTTTTTCCTCATGAGTAAATAGGGTAGCTATATCATTTAATTTAGTAAGATGTGCCACAACAGTTTTAGATTCATAGCCATGAAAAGGATCAGATTCAACCAAAGTAATTATCTCAGGATCGATAGAGAAATCATAATCCTTATCAGAAATACACATAGGTGAAGTAGCAAAAGCAGGGTCATATTTCATTCTAGCATTCAAAGACTTTTCTTTCAGCTTAGCTAATAATTTCTTAAGATCATATCTATCATTGCAAGCAAGAAAATCTCTAGCAGTTTCTTCATCCATAACATAACCCTCAGGCACAGCAGGCAATTCATATCTAGGGGGAGAATCTTCATCATCACCTTCATCAATATTATTAGTCTCAATAATTTCATTCTCTCTAGCCCTAGCAAGTTGTTCATCAAGAAATTCACCTAATGGCACAGTATTATCAAGCATAGAAGTAGTTCCATCATAAGTATCATGCATAGAAGAAGTGGCATCATAAATAACATGCGACATATCAGAATCAATAGCAGGAGTAGGTTTAGGTGTTGCAAGTTTACTCAAAAGAGAAGGAGAATCAAGTGCAGAGCTAGATGGCAGTTCCTTACCTTCCCTCGTAGTTGAGGGATAAATCTTTTCGTCTTTCAAGTTCCTCATAGTGATCAGCAGATATAAATCCCAAGTGACTCAAATAATAGAGCTATGCTCCTCGTCAACGACGCCAGAAAATAGTCTTGATAACCCACAAGTATAGGAGATCGCAACCGTTTTCGAGGGTAGAGTATTCAACCCAAATTTATTGATTCGACACAAGGGGAGCCAAAGAATATTCTCAAGTATTAGCAGTTGAGTTGTCACTTCAACCACACCTGGAAAACTTAATATCTGCAGCAAAGTATTTAGTAGCAAAGTAGTATGGAAGTAACGGTAACGGTGGCAAAGGTAATAGTAGCAGTTTTGTAGTAATTGTAAGAGTGGCAACGGTAAAGTAACTAAGCAAAGATCAATATGTGAAAAGCTCATAGGCATTGGATCAGTGATGGATAATTATGTTGGATGCGATTCCTCATGCAACAGCTATAACATAGGGTGACACAGAACTAGCTCCAATTCATCAATGTAATGTAGGCATGTATTCCGAATATAGTCATATGTTCTTATGGAAAAGAACTTGCATGACATCTTTTGTCCTACCCTCCCGTGGCAGCGGGGTCCTATTGGAAACTAAGGGATATTAAGGCCTCCTTTTAATAGAGTACCAGACCAAAGCATTAACACTTAGTGAATACATGAACTCCTCAAACTACAGTCATCACCAAGAGTGGTCCCGATTATTGTCACTTCGGCGTTGCCGGATCATAACACATAGTAGGTGACTATTGACTTGCAAGATAGGATCAAGAACTCACATATATTCATGAAAACATAATAGGTTCAGATCTGAAATCATGGCACTCGGGCCCTAGTGACAAGCATTAAGCCTAGCAAAGTCATAGCAACATCAATCTCAGAACATAGTGGATACTAGGGATCAAACCCTAACAAAACTAACTCGATTACATGATAAATCTCATCCAACCCATTACCGTCCAGCAAGCCTATGATGGAATTACTCACGCACGGCGGTGAGCATCATGAAATTGGTGATGGAGGAAGGTTGATGATGATGACGACAACGGATTCCCCTCTCCGGAGCCCCAAACGGACTCCAGATCAGCCCTCCTGAGAGAGATTAGGGCTTGGCGGCAGCTTTGTATCGTAAAACGTGATGAATCCTTCTCTCAGATTTTTTTCTCCCCGAAGGTGAATATATAGAGTTGGAGTTGAGGTCGGTGGAGCCTCAGCGGGCCCACGATATATGGGGGCGCGCCCCCACCCTCGTGGACAGGGTGTGGGCCTCCTGGTCTTGATTCTTTCGCCAATATTTTTTATATATTCCAAAAATATTCTCCGTGAAGTTTCGGGTCATTCCGAGAACTTTTATTTTTGCACAAAAATAACACCATGGCAATTCTGCTAAAAACACTATGCACTTTTCTATCAATTGCTCGGTAGTAATTTGTCCACCCACCGTAATATATGCTATCATGAGAGAAGCCACTAGTGAAACCTATGGCCCCCGGGTCTACTTTACATCATATAAGTTTCTGATCTATAATTCTAGTTTACTATTTATTTATTTTGCAATCTTTATTTTCCAATCTATACAAACAAAAATACCAAAAGTATTTATCTTATTATTATCTTTATCAGATCTCACTTTTGCAAGTGGCCGTGAAGGGATTGACAGCGCCTTTATCGCGTTGGTTGCAAGGGTCTTGATTGTTTTGTGCAGGTACTAGGTGACTTGCGAGTAGTCTCCTACTAGATTGATACCTTGGTTCTCAAAAACTGAGAGAAGTGCTTACGCTACTTTGCTGCATCACCCTTTCCTCTTCAAGGGAAAACCAACCCATGCTCA
This sequence comes from Triticum aestivum, assembly GCF_018294505.1. Classification (NCBI taxonomy): domain Eukaryota; kingdom Viridiplantae; phylum Streptophyta; class Magnoliopsida; order Poales; family Poaceae; genus Triticum; species Triticum aestivum. Next base: position 245,493,274 of record NC_057813.1, read on the forward strand.
AGAGGTAGCACACCCTTAATGTGGATCCCAAGTTTAAGCCGATCAAGCAGTTCCTCCGTCATTTCAATGAAGAGCGATGTAAGGCTATTGGAGAAGAGGTAGCCCAACTCTTGGCAGCTGGGTTTATCATGGAAGTTTTTCACCCTGAGTGGTTGGCTAACCACGTGTTGGTACTTAAGAAAAATGGCGCGCGGCATATGTGTGTTGACTACACAGATCTTAAGAAGGCTTGTCCAGTTGATCCATTTGCTCTCCCTCGTATTGACCAAATCATTGATGCAACAGTGGGTTGTGAGATATTATGCTTCCTGGATGCTTATTCTGGTTATCATCAGATTAGAATGGCAGTTAAAGACTAAGAGAAGACATCCTTCATCACACCTTTTGGGGCTTTCTGCTATGTTTCTATGCCTTTTGGGCTCAAGAGTGCTCAGGCGACTTATCAACGTTGTGTTCAGAATTGTCTTCACAGTAAGATTGGGCGTAATATTCATGCTTATGTGGATGATATTGTGGTTAAATATAGGAAGCAGGAGACTCTCCTAGATGACTTGAGAGAAACTTTTGACAATCTCCGAGTTTACAAGATGATGCTTAATCCGGCCAAGTGTGTTTTTGGCGTACCTGCAGGCAAGTTGTTAGGCTTCCTAGTCTCAGAATGGGGCATTGAGGTTAACCCGGAGAAGATTAAATCTATCACTTCACTTTCTAAGCCAGTGTGTGTCAATGATGTTCAGCGTCTGGCAGGTCACATTGTGGCTCTGAGCTGGTTTATAAGCCTCCTAGGTGAGAAAGCAATTCCTTTATATCAGATGATGAAAAACATAGACCACTTTGTCTGGAGTGATGCGGCGGATCAAGCGTTTGAAGCCTTCAAGAAAAAATTAGTTGAGCCGCCCATCTTGGCTGCTCCTATCGACAAAGAGCCTTTGCTCCTGTACATAGCTGCTAATAACAAACTGGTTAGCATGACAGTTGTCGTAGAGCGCAAGGAGGCAGGGAAAGAGTACCCGGTTCAGCGGCCGGCTTACATCAGTGAGGTTTTAACTGAATCCAAGCAAAGGTACCCACATTGGCAGAAGCTAGTGTTTGGGGGTGTTCATGGCGAGTTGCAAGATGAAACATTATTTTCTTGGGCATCCTATTACTGTGGTTAGTTCTGCACCTTTGCGAGATATTATTCAAAAAAGAGAAGCTACAAGCTGGGTTCCTAAGTGGGCAATTGAGCTTGGACCTCATAATTTGAAGTATGTGCCAAGGACATCCATTAAGTCTCAAGCTTTGGTGGATTTCATCAATGATTGGACATAATTGCAAACACCTGAGGAGAAGCCTGATAACACATATTGGATAATCCACTTTGATGGTTCCAGGCAATTGGAAGGCTCGGGGCTGGAGTTATTTTGACTTCCCCACGAGATGATAAGTTTTGTTATGTTTTAAGTTTGATGTTTCCTTGTACTAACAATGCAACTAAGTAATAAGCTTTGCTCCATGGGCTTCGTATGGCCAAGGAGATGAATTTAAGTCGGGTCAGGTGCCTGGGCGACTCAGACTTGGTGGCACAACAAGTCTCGGGCAAGTGGGATTCTAAAGAGCCACTCATGGCGGCTTATCGTGAGGCAGTTGAGAACATTGCTGGTCACTTTAATGGTTACCACGTGGATCACATTGATCGACGGAAGAACGAGGCAGCTGATGCGCTATCCCATCTTGGATCTCAGCATAAGCCGGTACCTCCCAATGTTTTCCTTGATGTTTTACATACTCCTCCGGTCAAGTTACCATCTAAGGAGGATCTTGATGTACCTGACCCGGAGAGTCAACTGGTGGCGGCTCTTCATGCTATTCCTGATTGGACGTTGCCCTATCTGGCTTATATGACCCTGGGCGAGTTACGTGAGGATGAAACTTTACGATGATAGATCACTAGGAGATCTAAGTCTATGACTATTATCAATGCCAAGTTACACCGATGTAGTGTGACTGGTGTGTTCCAGCACTGTATTTCTCGTGAGGAGGGCTGTAAATTTTTACCAGAGATTCATGAAGGTGATTGTGGTCAGCATGCCGGCTCAAAGTCTTTGGTGGCTAAGGCTTTTCGTCATGGGTTTTACTGGTTGACAGCTCATGCTGATGCAGAGGATATCATTAGCAAGTGTGATGGATGTCAAAAAATTTCTAGACAAGCTCATGTGCCGGTTCAGGAATTAATGATGATCCCGATAACTTGGCTATTTTGCAGTTTGGGGGCTTGATATGGTTGGACCATTCAAGATGTCTAAGGATAAGAAGACCCACCTTTTGGTGGCGGTTGACAAATTTACCAAGTGGGTTGAGGCGGAGCCAGTCAGCAAGTGTGACGCGGAGACTGCAGTTCTGGTTGTTAAAAAGCTGATCTTCCGTTTTGGTTATCCTCATAGTATTATCACTGATAATGGCACTAATTTGTCTAAGGGTGCTATGAAGAAGTTCTGTCAAAGAGAGCATATCTGTCTTAATGTTTCTTCCGTGGCTCATCCACAGTCTAATGGTCAAGTAGAAAGGGCTAAACAAGAAATTTTGAGAGGCATCAAACCTCGGCTTATGGTTCCTTTGGAGCGAACGCCGGGCTATTGGGTTGAAGAGCTTCCTTTAGTCCTTTGGAGTATTAGAACCACCCCCAATAGATCAACGGGCTATACGCCTTTCTTCATGGTTTATGGTGCAGAGGCAGTTCTCCCAAGTGATATCTGTCATGACTCGCCCAAGGTGGCAGCTTACGTTGAAGCTAATAATGAGACGACACATTAGAATGCACTTGATGCTTTGGATGAAGAGCAAGACCTTGGAGCAACTCGATCGAAGATTTATCAACAGGACCTACATCACTATGGCAGCCATAGAGTTTGAAGCCGGACCTTTCAGGAGGGTGACTTAGTGCTCCATTTGATTCAGGACCAGACAGGGATGCATAAGCTTTCCCCTCCTTGGGAAGGGCCTTTTCTGGTCAGCAAAAATCTCAACAACGGGTCTTATTACCTCATTGATGTACGAGAGCACAACTATACTTGAGTCATAGGCTCTCAGCATCGTATATTTCTTCCTTGATGTATATATCTTTTTATGATCAATATAATAAGCCGGCATCCCCCAAACTCGGGGTCTCTCTCGTTTCGTCTCAAAATTTCTGAGCAAGAGTCATTCTTGATTCATCATAAGGTCATTTGGGGGCTTCCTGCTCTTTCAGCATAGCGTATAAACCTCTTGATCGGCTTCTATTCCATGTTAGGTCACTTGTGGGCTTCCTGCTCTTTGAGCATAGCGTATAACCCTCTTGATCAGCTTTTATTCCATGTTATGGGTCATTTGGGGGCTTCCTACTCAGTGAGTATAGCTTTATAACCCATTTTGACCGGGTTTCATGCCATGACTGGGTTAAACCTGCCTGTTTGCAATTTGCTACTCCGCCAGGTAACCCACCATACTCTTGACAGTTAATCTTTTGAACACCCTGAACTCGTCAAGGTTTAAATGTGGCTTATGTCACGTGAGAGCCGTCTTATAGTGAGCTAGGATAAACCCACCTGTTTGTTGTAGTTTCTCTGCTATGTGGCCCGTTTGTACTCTTAACAGTTAACCTTTCAATAAGACCCTGAAGTAGTTAAGGTTTAAAAAATGGATTTATGTCATGTGAGAGCCGGCTTACAGGATTATAGCTTTTATGCCAAGCTTCTTTGAAGCAAAAAAATATTTAGTTTTCAAAAATTAATCTATTCTGGTCGTGCCTTATAAGCCGGCTTAACAAATATTTGTGTTGTGCATACTCTCTATTTCTGTATTGCAGCAACCTTCTTACAACTAATAAGTACTGGGTAATGTTGATCCAGGTCATATTGCTCTATATTGAGTCTCTTACGGTTCTAAACCGCCAAGGTGATCTTCTCCAAAATTGGATACGACTATAAGTCACCCTCGATTGTCGGGTTATTTAGCTCGCCCTGTGTCGTGGAATTGTCACGTCAGATGTCCTAGTGGAAGGACTTAGTCGTGGAGCCATCGCAACTAGGAAGCTTGAAGGGGTTAATCAGGACAAAGGACACGGGGTTTATACTGGTTCGGCCCCTTACGGTGAAGGTAAAAGCCCACGATCCAGTTTTGAGTGGGATTGCTTATGTCTCGATTACCAGGGAGCGAAATCGCTTGACCTAGCTATCGATCTGATGTTACCTGCCCTGAACCGCCGCCGGGTCGTCCCTTTATATACAGAGGTCGATGCCCAGTGGCTCACAGAGTCCCGACCGGCTCATAAATAGTGTCCGGCTCGGTCTCTAACTATTCTTGCCTTACAATACAAATCATGTACATATGGCGGTTTATCTCTACATGCCTTAAGTCGCCTTTGGGCTTTGGGCCCTTTAACTGGACCGCCATCTTCAGGCTTTATCTTGGGCTTCAAGAGTCTTCATAGGTATAACCCGGCCCCTCCTGGGCGGGTCATACCTAATAGTAATATCCCCAACATTAGGCCCCAGATTGATTTGAACTTGTTCATGTCAATCTTCAACACTTAAGAAAAAAATTTCTGCTTCTTTGCTTGTATACAATTTCTTGTAACCCGCCATGACGTCATCCTTTGGATTTGCGGTAACCCGCCATGACGTCATATGCCATTAATGCACGTTTTTGTCCAACATATCTCAGCAGATCCTTATCTTAATAACCATCCCGAGAATCAAGGCGTCCTTGTACCTGGTTAACCATGTTTTCGGCCTCCTCGTTTTTCGTGCCCACTTATTAGTCTTTCCTTATAAATAGACACGACTAGGTCCTTCCTCATTCTCCCCTTTCCTCATCTTCTTCCTCTCGTAACCCTACTACTGCTCGAGCTCCGCCGCCGCCGCAGCGCACCTTGTCTTCCCCGACCTCGGATGCTGCATCAACCTGAATCAGTCCAGAGAATGGCGGCGACCCTCCGCAGTAGATCTGCAACTGCAAGTCTTCTCCTCCCCACACCTCAGATCTGCATTAGGGTTCGCAAGTTCCTCTGTGTTCTTCGTGGTTCACCATGGTTTCTTCATAGCTCTTCCACCACGGCCTCATTTGATCCAAAAGTAGTATGGAACTCATGCGGTAGTTGTTTCGCGTCCATTTTTTATACTAGCAGATCCCTTTTTCTTGTAAAGAGGCCTTAGTAGAAACCACGAACTCATATGTACCATGTTTTTAGGTCTAGAATATTTTCTTTTCTGAACAGCCGTTTGATCCAAAATAATAGCTGCAACCTGTGAAACTTGTTTATGCAACACTTTGGCAAAAAAACTGAATTTGTTAGATCCACCTAGCCATGGCGACTCTTATTACCGGCTTAAAAAGGCAATGCTCAATTGATAATCTTGACCACCCATGGCGGTTTAGACAACTTAACTGCTTATGGTGCTCATGGCGGCTTAAATAATCTGACATAATTATCCTTATACCATTAGGCCCCTTTATAAGCCGCCATCTTGAACATGCACTGTAATGTTTTTCTCCGGCTTAAATTTGAACTAGAAATTTTTACTCTTTCTTAGGCTTTCATCACAATGGCACCCAAACCACCTACTTCATGCAACTGGGTTAAATCCATCATCACAGACAGTACGCTTGATGATTTTGTAAAGACTGGCTATCTGTCGAACAAGGAAGTTATGGCATATCGTGCCCCTGATCCGACGGAGGAAAAGCCTCAGCCCAAAGATGGGGAGGTCATTGTCTTTACTGACCATATGAACCAGGGTTTCTCACCACCCGACTCAAAATTCTTTAGGGACGTCCTGCACTTCTTTGACCTCCGTCCTCAAGACATCGGACCCAATTCCGTGCCTAATATCTGCAATTTTGAAGTGTTCAGTGAGGTATATCTTGAAGAAGAACCCAACTTACTACTCTTTAGAGAGTTATTCTACTTGAACCGCCAGAATGAGTGCGCCAACAGACAAAGCCTGGAACTTGGCGGTGTCTCAATCCAACGTCGGAGAGACATAATTTTTCCTTATGCCAACCCACCAAGTCGTCCCAAAGACTGGAACTAGACGTGGTTCTAGTGACAAGACACTTCTCCGTCTGATGAGAATCCTCTGCCCGGCTTTCGTCCTCTGCGTCTTGAGTCCAAGCATCCTCTTCCTGATAAGATAACAGCCACCGAACGCAAGATGCTCGCCCCCACCCTGGCTAAAATCAACGCTCTTCTGGGGAATGGGCTGAATGGTATTGACTTGGTCCGGGTTTGGCTTGCCTGGCAGATCATTCTGTTGAGCCGCCGCCCTGGTCTGATGTGTACTTACACGGGCAAGAAAGATGACCCTCTGTGGCACAGTTCTGACGACTTACCGGACCACGTCATTGATGATATGACAAAATCACTTCTGAACGAAAGCTTAGCAGATTGTGGTAAGGTGGGCTTAAGCCCTTTCTACGAAGCTAACCCGGCTCCAGCGGTAAGCCACCCATCTGAAATAATTACCTTCATCCCTTGATGTTTTGTCTGTATTCACACTTTTGCTGTTTTTCACAGGCTGGTGATAAATTCTGGAAGGCTAAATATGATCATGAGGCTGCGAAGAAAGCCAGGAAGGCCAAGAGAGCCGCCAGGAAAGAGACTGCGAAGAAGAAGGGCAAGAAAGCCACCGCCTCAGACTTGCTTCGGCTAGAAGATTCTTCTGAGTCCGAGGTAGCCCTTGACTTTCTTGGCTCCTTTTTGAACCACCTTATTGGCACTGATTATCAGCAGGAGGACACAAGAACAAGTCATGGAAAGGATGAAGAGGTAACTATCATTTCCTCCGACTCCGAGCCTTTGCCAAGACAGAAAATCCGAAGAGTAACCCGGAAAGTAAGATTTTCACATCCCTTAGCTAATCAAGATCCTCAATTTCTTTTGAAGCGACAAATTCATGAGAGCCGGAGGCAGACTCGGACCAACAAGGATGCGGAACTCTCCTCCGGCTTACCGAATACACCAAGGAAGCGCCGGAACGAGGTCACCTCCAATTTAAATCCCTTTTATCCTTTGGCGGGTCTCACTCGTCAACCACTCAACTCTTCTCACTCGAATTATCAGGAAACTTCACCTTCCTCCGACGACTCAATGCAGTCCAACTTACCGGCTTTCAAGACTGCTCCAGGGTAATGATGACTTTCTTATCTTGTATTCATTTCAATTCGTTGTATTTGGACTGACCTTTTGATCTTATGCAGTGGAAAAGCGAAGCCCATCAAAAAGGTGAAGAAGAACAAGCCGACCGAAGAGCCAATCTTCAAAGAGCTGGAACTTGGAATGACCGCACCTGAAGCCTCTACTCATGACACGCCAACGCCAATAGCTGACCCGCCGGCCGAGCGAGCCGCCGATGGCTCTGAAAACCCGGAAGTCCCTAGCCCGGCCAAGACGGATGATCCTCAAGACCCCGATGTCAAGATTACCAAGACCGGCTACATTGAGCCGGGGAGACCAATTGTGCTGGCCAAATGTTCTGCCAAAGAAGAGCACCTGGAACATGCAAGGCCAAGTTTGATGTTGTTGATTATACTCACATGAGTAGTGGAGAAGTTTTTTCTGCCTATATGAGCCAAGTACACAGCAACCGTGACGCTGAAATTGATATGGTGAAGCAGATGCACCAGAAATTTGAGGTACAATCATTTCTCTGTACTAATTTATCCTTACTATGCCAGCCCCCAAGTCTATTGCTTCTGATGAATATGCTGTAGACTTAGAAACAAGCTAAATAACATTAGTGATATGTTTGGATAACAGGGAAGAAACCGGCTTACTCTATAGTCCCAAGGGTCGGCTTAATCAGCATGGTTGAGTCGGCCTTCATATGCTTGTATACAATACTTATAAAACCTTAACAGCAATATGCATTAGCCCCCAAGTGCCAAGTACTCTTGCTTGCAAAGTGCTTGGGACTTACTCTTATGAACCGCCACTTATGTAAAATTCTTCGTTAGACATTAGGCCCCAAGTGCCAAGTGTTGTTGCTTGCAAAAGGCTTGGGACTTAATATTGTATGATAATAGTCATGATTTTGACCCGGTATTTGTACATGCCACCACCAGTCAACTTGAATCAGAAGTATCTGACTTGAAGAACCGCCCGGAAGCACAAGAGACGGAAACCCAAAGAACCAACTCCAAGTTTGAATTCAGTATATCTAAACAAGAGAAACTAAAAAAAGACTTTGAAATAGAGAAAAAGGCCCGGGCTGATGAAAAGATTGCTTTGATCAATCGAGCTGAGAAGGTAGAGGCGACTCTTGAAGAGACAACCATCGAATTATCTGGCTGAAAATGCCATGTCTCTCAGATGGTCTCAGCAATCTTTGGTAAGTCGCCTTATAAGTGTCAAATATGTGAATCTTTCTAGTGATCACATAAATTGTCATTAACTCACCTGACATTGCTATGCAGGCCCCGGGAGTTCAAATCTTAATCAAGATATGCTGATCAAGCTGAAGGCGGTTTACACGCTGGTGGAACAACTCTATACCGGGTCTCAGCGTGCCTTAGCTACGGTGGCCCTGTCAAATGAAGTGCCCACACTCCTAGCAAATGTGCTAAGGAAACTCTCTATGCTGCCCCAGCGATTCACTAAACTAAGGCGATCATCTACAAGAGCCGGAGCCGTGGCTGCCTTAAGTCGGGCCAAAGCTTGGCTACCGGAGTTAGACCCGGCCGACATCGCCATTGGTTATCCAAGCCTTAAAGAGGATGGAACTCCCTTTGAACAGGAAGACTTTGCCACTTGTGTGAAGGAGATACACCCCGTGGCCACCCTGATAGCCGATGAAGCGAATCTCACCAAGTACCAACCGGGTTATGACGCGGAGAACCAGAGAATTCCCACGCCACATTATAAAGTGACCAACCTGATCCCCCCAATCCGTAAGCATACCTTCGCCCCTGAAGTTGACCCGGCAGGACTAATTGATGATGAAGCTGAATTTGAAGGTTTGATTGGCATTGACTGGTCATCATCAACCTTCCAGGAAAGAGAACAGGGCGAAGAAGCAGAGAGGGCTGACCCGGACGCTTCAGGTCAACACGAGAATTAATCCACCAGGCGGCTTATACCTGTGATCCGGTGAAAAACAATATTAATCATTTGGACTCGGGGAGTCATGTAATAGGGTAGAAATAACTTTGTTTTGCCGTGCCATCGTGAACGTGTTTGGTGCTCAACATTGTTAAGCCGCCATCTTATACTTACCCATATTATACTTATCATCTGTTTTCCTTATGCTTAAGAAAGTCTTTGAACTGTCCTGCACACATAATTAGATCACAAGAGCCCTTGGCAGCTTACCGCAGGGCGGGTCATAATACCTTTACATATAACCATTAATATGGAAAAAAGAATCACAGATAAGCCTGTTGTGAAATATAATTTTGAAACACAACTATAATACCATACATGTGATCTTTGGGTTTGTACTGCCGGTTTATGTGACCCGAACAATAAGGGTGATAACCCAATCTTTGGAAACCAACACTTCCAAATATATGATGATTCTCATATGTTGGCGACTTATCATCCAAAATCAAGCCGGGTTAAATTTAAACCACACTTACACTTAGATCTTTGAACAAAAAAGTCTCAAGTCAAAACAAAGGCTGCTTTCAAATAAAACTTAAACCAAATAAGAAGAAACAATCAAGGCTTCTGGTTTGAATACGATCAGTAAACCGTTCCAAAGGGGTTAAGCTAGGATTCGAATACGATCATATAGCTCCCAGTGGCTTTGGCATTGCGCCGATCAAGAGGGTACCGACAGCTGTGTTCTCTTTGGTTCGAATACGACCTATGTTTGAACAGGAAGCCCCCTAATGACCTTGAGAGTTTTTTAACAACTCTGATTCGAATACAATCAATGTCGGACCCAAAAGGGGTTAAGCTATGATTCGAAGACGATCAAAAAGCCCCCTAGTGAGCTTGGCATTGTGCCGATCAAGAGGGTACCGACAACTATGTTCTCTTTGGTTCGAATATGACCTATGTTTGAACAGAAAGCCCCCTAGTGATCATGAGTTTTAACAGCTAGATTCGAATACGATCATGAGCCGGACCAAGAGGGTTAAGCTAGATTCAAATACGATCAGCCCCCAATTGGTCATTAGAAATGACAATGATAAAGACATGATCATTGAGGATGAAAAGGACAGAGGTCCTGCTTTATTACTTATCATAATGTATACATCGTCAAAATATGTACATCATGAGAGCCGGTGGCTCAAGTGTAGTAAGGCCACAGATGGGTGATATTCCACGGCCGACGGGTCTCCTCCTCCGACTTACGTGAGTCTTTGTGCCCTCGAACATCGATAAGGTAGTATGACCCATTGTTTAAGTTCTTGCTGACCACAAAGGGCCCTTCCCAAGGTGGGGATAACTTGTGTGCATAAGTTTGATCCTGGATGAGCCGGAGCACCAAATCACCTTCCTGAAAGGTTCTGGACTTAACCCAACGGCTGTGATAGCGGCGCAGGTCTTGTTGGTAAATCGCTGATCGGGCTGCTGCCAGGTCTCTCTTTTCATCTAACAGGTCAAGTGCATCCTGACACGCTTGTTCATTGTTAGCCTCAACATAAGCCGCCACGCGGGGAGAGTCATGACGGATGTCACTAGGGAGAACCGCCTCAGCTCTGTAAACCATGAAGAAAGGCGTATAACCCATAGAACTGTTAGGAGTAGTATTGATGCTCCATATCACAGAGGGTAACTCCTCAACCCAACAACCCGACGTCCGTTGCAAGGGGACCAAGAGCCGGGGCTTGATGCCTTTCAAGATTTCTTGATTGGCTCTCTCAGCTTGACCATTGGATTGGGGGTGAGCTGCTGATGAAACATCAAGCCGAATATGCTCATGTTGACAAAACTCTTCCATGGTGCCTTTAGACATATTAGTAACATTGTCAGTTATAATGCCGTGTGGAAAGACAAAGCGAAATATCACCTTCTTCGTGAATTGAACCGACGTGGCTGCGTCACACTTGGCTCTACCTCAACCCACTCTGTGAACTTGTCAACCACAACCAAGAGGTGGGTCTTTTTATCTTTGGACCTTTTGAAAGGCCCAACCATGTCAAGCCCCTAGACTGCAAACGGCCAAGTAATTGGAATCATCCTTAACTCTTGAGCCGTCATGTGAGCACATCTCGAGAACTTCTGACAATTGTCACATTTACTGACCAGATCCTCCGCATCAGCATGAGCCATTAGCCTATAAAATCCATGACAGAAAGCCTTGGCCACAAGGGATTTTAACCCGGCATGATGGCCACAATCTCCTTCATGAATCTCACGAAGAATTTCTTGACCTTCCTCGCGAGAAACACAACGCTGAAGCGCCCTAGAGACACTGCGATGATGCAACTCGCCATTGGCAATTGTCATTGACTTAGACCGCTGGGTTATCTGCCTGGCCAAAGTTTCATCCTCAGGCAACTCGCCCCGGGTCATGTAAGCCAAGTATGGCACTGTCCAATCTGGGATGATGTGAAGAGCCGCCACCAATTGGGCTTCCGGGTCAGGAACAGCCAAGTCTTCCTCTGTAGGCAACTTGACAGAAGGGTTATGCAGAATATCCAAGAAAGTATTAGGCGACACCGGCTTACGCTGAGACCCCAACCGACTTAAGGCATCAGCCGCCTCGTTCTTTCTGCGGTCGATGTGCTCCACTTGGTAACCCTTGAAATGTCCAGCAATGGCATCAACCTCATGGTGATAAGCCGCCATGAGAGGATCCTTGGAATCCCACTTGCCTGAGACTTGTTGAGCCACCAAATCTGAGTCGCCAAAGCACCTTACCCAGCTTAAATTCATCTCCTTAGCCATCCAAAGACCATGGAGCAAGGCCTCATACTCATCTGCATTGTTAGTACAGGGAAACATCAACCGTAGCACATAACAAAATTTGTCACCTCGAGGGGAAGCTAAAACAACTCCAGCCCCCGAGCCCTCCAGTTGCCTGGACCCATCAAAGTGAATAGTCCAATATGTGTTGTCCGGCTTCTCTTCAGGCATCTGTAGTTCTGTCCAATCCTTGATGAAGTCCACCAGTGCTTGAGACTTGATAGCAGTACGTGGCACGTACTTTAAACCATGAGGCCCAAGTTCAATGGCCCACTTGGCGAATCGTCCTGTGGCTTCTCTGTTTTGAATGATATCTCCTAAAGGAGCAAAACTGACCACAGTGATGGGATGACCCTGGAAATATTGCTTAAGCTTCCGGCTTGCCATGAAGACCCCATAAACGAGCTTCCGCCAATGTGGATACCTTTGCTTGGACTCAATAAGCACCTCACTGATGTAGTAAACCGGCCGTTGAACCGGATGTTCCTTGCCAGCCTCCTTGCGCTCCACCATGATGGCCACACTTACGGTGTCGGCGTTCTGGGAACGGGGGTCCCCAGACTTGCCTGCCTGCGGCCTACGACATGGCTTAAGGGGTGGCCCAATACGACCCGTCTACATCAACCCAAGCTCAAGACCCTAGCGAGGGGCCAAGCCTCGCGGGGGGGGGGGGGGGGACGATGCAAGGCTTCCCCAGGGGCAGCCTCACCAGGCAGGCTCGCGAGGAGGCGGAGAGATCAAGATAGGAGTACCTCGCGAGGTGCTCATGACGCAAGCCATGATGATCGAGACCAGGCGGGCGCCAGGTGGGCGCCAGCTTGCCAGTGTCCTTGTTTCCTCTTTGGTGCAAAGGGGGCAAGCGCAGGTGCGGAGCACAGAGGCTTCAAGCAAAGGTTACCATATCGGTGCAATGTGACCAAGACCAGCAGAGCGGTAGGACGGAGGTCACCATGGAGCCCAAGACAGCGTCATCGCTAGTGCCTTTGGCAGTCAAAGACCAACTTTAGTCAGGATAACTTGTACTAGCTGTTCCCCTTCAAAATGGCCGTTATTGTTCCCTTCCCGCTCAATATTTGGGAAGAGGACCAGGGCCCCTATAAAGAGAGATAGCCACCACCGTAGAGGGGGGGATCAAATCCAGAGCTCACCTCATCTAGGGGCGATAGGATCCACCCAAGGAGAACATCGCACCAGCTCAAGAACACCTCTCGCGAGGCTGTTCTTCCTCTATACTGTTCATCATCAGCCCCTGAGGCAATCCACCACACCACAAACTAGAGTAGGGTATTACACCACAAAGGTGGCCCGAACTAGTATAAACCTTGCGTCCCTTGTGTTGTTCATCGAGTAGCTTAGATTCACAAGGAGGCATTGGGACATGGATCGGTAGGGGGAAGATCTTCGTGCGCACCCCAGAGTTCAAACCTTAAGGGTTTTTCCGGAACCGATATCTGACATTTGGCACGCCAGGTAGGGGTGCGCCGAAATCTTTCTTCCGTTGTTCCGCGTTCAATCATTTGTCGCATCCATGGCAGATGCTCGCCGAGCACGTGCCGAGCGTCGGGCTGCTCTCGCCGCCCGCGTCGCCCAGACGGATCCCGTCGGGGGGCCTCCCCGCCATTCTCCATTTCCTGCAACCAACGCCACCACCGGCCCGGCGGGGAATGAGCAGCAGGTGTCGTTGCTGCATGCCTCGTTGCGGCGAGAAGGCCGCACCGCCACTCCGTCGCTAACTCCAGCTGGTTCATCGTCTCACGCTCGTCGCGCTCCCACGGACGCGCAGGCCCCATTGCTCCTGGCATGTGAGCTCCTGCACTACCGCCCCGTCGACGACCTCTACGAGGAGTGGCTCGCCCGCATCACCGAGCTCATCAGCGCCACAGGGGGCTATCCTGCGCCACCCCTCTCGCTGCCTCGCCCTCCGTCCTACGTGGGTGACGCAGCTCAGGAGGTGCCTTCGCCACCTCCTCCCCAAGAAGGCGCCCTGGCTCCAAGGCGCGCGGCCCCAGGACGTGAACCATCGCATCCGGCGCCCGCGCGACAAGAAAGGAGCTGCCAAGAGATCCCTCGTCCCCAAGAAGGCGCTCGCGTGCTCCACGCTCCGGCATGTCAAGACCACGTCCCTGCACCAGCACGTCAAGACCCCGTGCTGCCCCTGGCGGCGGTGCGCAGGAATCTCCAAGAGCAAGCCCCGCATCTGCAAAGGGCTCAGGTGGCCACCGCAGGCTGCCGCGCCTTCACTACTGAGCTGCGCAGTGTCGCCTGGCCGGGCAAGTTCAAGCCGGATCTGCCTCCTCGCTATGACGACACTGCGGACCCCGCGGAGTTCCTGCAGCTCTACGAGCTGGGCATCAAGGCGGCCAACGGAGAAGAAAAGGTCATGTCGAACTGGTTTCCCATGGCGCTCAAGGATGGTGCCCGCACCTGGCTCCTGAACCTGCCTCCCGGCACGATCTTCTCTTGGGACGAGATGCGCACCCGCTTCATCGCCAACTTCCAGGGTACTCGCAATCGTCCCCCAGTCATGGGCGACCTGTGCTGCATCAAGCAGCAACCTGGAGAGACCTTGCAGAAGTTCATCCAGCGCTTCAACAACGCTCGCCTCAAGATTCTCAAGGTGATCGAGGAGGCCATCATCTCAACCTTCTCTGACGGCGTCCGCGACGTCAAGATGAAGGAGGAGCTGGCAATCCACAAGGAGTTGTGCACATCTCTGGAGCTTTTCAACCGGGCGACCAAGTGCGCAAGGGCTGAGGAGGGGCGCCTCTCCCTTCTCGAGCTTCCAGCTGCTGATCCTGAAGAGAAGAAAGCCAAGGCCAAGGACGTGAAGCGCAAAGGAGCAGCTGTGCTCGCAGCAGAACCAGACACGAAGCACGACAGGGACCAGCCGGAGTCATCCAAGGGCAGCCGATATTGTGCCTACCACGACCTCCACACCCGCAACACCAACGAATGCCAAGAGCTCAGGGCCGTTCGAGAAGGACGCATCAGTCGATGCACCGAGCGCAACGACCGGGGCTATGGCCGAGGAGGAGGAAGAGGTGGAGGACGATGGGACGATCGAGGTCCTCTCCAAGAGTGGCGTGACCGACCTCGCGAGGATCGCTAGCAGGACCAGCCCCGCGAGGGGGCTTGGAGGGATCAGCCTCGTGAGGATCGCCCGTAGGGCAATGTAGGCCTTCCTCCTCTGCCACCACCGCAAAGAAGGAATGACGACCACCATCAGGACGAGGGGGCTGGGGGCTTCCAGGAGCCGCGTGCTATCGCTTGCATCTTGGGCGGTGCCCATGCCCCAGGCTCTCAGTGCATCTTCAAGCAGTTTGCTCGCGAGGTGAACACAGTCCTCCCCAAGCTCGAGGCCACGCGCCCTCTCAGGTGGTCCACGTGCGCCATCATGTTCAGCTCAGCGGATCAACTCAAGTGTGCGGCTATGACGGGTGTCCTCCTGATGCTTTGTTCCCTAGTCATCAGCAATCTGCAAGTCACCAGGACTCTTATCCATGGCGGCGCAGGACTCAACGTTCTATCCGTAACGTTCAACAATCTCCAAGTGTCGTATGACCAGCTTCAGTCAACCAAGCCTTTCTCAGGAGTCACTGATGGCTCCACCACTCCGATAGGGCAGGTCCACCTCCCTATCACCTTTGGACAGCGCAAGAACTACCGGATCGAGCTCATCGACTTTGACGTTGCCCACATTCGCCTGCCATACAATGCCATTCTCGGGTATCCAGCCCTGGACAAGTTCATGGCGGCGACTCACCATGGTTACAATGTCAGATGCCAGGAAGCGGCGGAATCAGCACAGTCCCATGCGAGGAGAAGGATGTGGTGTTCTCCCTCGAGCGCGCCTTCCAAGTTGCATCAGTCGAGGACCCAGATGGCAAGAGCGAGAACCCTCCCAAGGTAGTTCCCAAGAAGAAGAAGACATCACCCAGCTCAAGGCTTCAGGAGGTAGGCATCTCCGGAGGCGCCGCGTCAGGATCTGCGCCCGTGCAAGGTGCGCCTCCCTCCATCACTTAGGAAGGCACGCCCGACGCCCTCCTCGGGCAAGGCTCGGGGGCTCTCTCCTTGAGGGCCTCAGGCTTTACTAGGATCACGAGGGAGGCGCTCGGGCACCACTTGGAGGCGTGCTTCGCAGTGCATTTCCTTCAGGAAGGCATGGGGCAAGGAGGGCCCAACCCTCAGGAGTTCATCACCAAGGCCACTCAGGAGCTGCAGGAATCAAGAGTCATACGCGGCGATCACCGCCTACCCACCATAGCTCCCCATCCAGGCGAGGATAGCGGGCTGCGTGTCTACATCGACTACCCAGGGCTCAACCGAGTTGCATCTCAAGAGCATTTCTGGCCTTCGCATGTGGGATGCTGCAAGGGTCCGACACACAGCTATGTTTGCATGCCTTTTGGCCTGCCGAACGCGGCTGCTGCTCTCAGCGTCTTATGCGGAGCATTCTGGAAGCTTAGGAGGCCAGGCACCACGCGGTCCTGGCAGAAATGGGGATTGTTCTCGAGGAGCTGCCCGGTGTCGTGGTTCTAGGCCTGACAGTAGAATGGGGGGTAGGTATGGAGAGGCAAGATCCTAGCTATGGAGCAGTTGTGCACACAAGTGTTTTTCGAGTTCAGGCCCTTCTCGGAGGAAGTAACAGCCCTACGTCTTGGAGCCCGGAGGCGGTCGACTGGATTATGTGTGTGAGAGTTACAGGGGTGCCAACCCTTCTACCAGTGGAGGGGGTGGCTTATATAGAGGACGCCAAGACCCCAGCCAGCCCACGTAGCAGAGGGTTAAAGTACATTAAGGTCTAGCGTTACTGGTAAGGCCCTACATAAAGTGCCATCATGACCATTAAGACTACTTAATTACAGACCGTTTGGATACAGAGTAGATCCTGAACTCCTGGTGGTCGAGTGAGTCTTCATGGCCGAGTGTCTTCAGGTTCGTCGAGTGTCTTCTAGTCCGTCGAGTGGAGTCCCTCTTGGTCGACTGGAAGACGGCTTCTTCTAAGAGATGTCCTTGGGGAGGGTACCTTGGTCAGGTTCATGACCCTACCCTAGGTACATGACTTCATCAGTAGCCCCCGAATGGATCAAGGTTTGAGTGAGGAAGGAGTTGGCAATCTTTCCGACCTGCTTTTTGGTGCTGTAAAGGTGTTTTGCTCTGGATCAATGACTTTCAAGTGAGGGTGTCAACTTTCGTTCATTCGCCTTGATCCATTCTTCATATCTGCTGAGTGAACTTTATGAACTTGGGGATTTCCGAGCGACGGATCGCAGGACATCTTCCGTCTGACAAGTTGCCCTGTGGTTAGCGGATTTAGTGGGACCGGAATTTTGGGAAGCGCGCGAAGTGGAGAAGACCGCGGTACTCGGATGGGATAAGGCAGGGACGCCTCGATTCTCGCGCCTCCTTTTTCGCCATGTATCGCTTGCGCGACTGTTTCGGGATTTGACAGGATCGCCTGGGCCTACCTATCGGCCACTCGGAAGTGACCCCATATAAGGAAACCGGCGGAGGTTTTTTGAACAGTGCCTCCTCATTTTCTCCTCCCTCGCCTCCAGATTCATCCGCTGCGCCCACCAACTGCCCGACGCCGCTGCTCCGTTCCGGCCTCGTTGGCGACAATGGTGAAAGAGAAGACGACGGCTTTGGAGCGGGTGAAGAAGACAACGGCGGCGGCGAAAGTGAAGGGGAGAGCGACCAATCGAGGGGGATCCTCATCGCGGTCCCGTTTGCCGCAAGGTTGGATCCAGGGGGATTGGATCCGCTCGACCATCACCCAAAAGGATCTCGACGACCTGGCCGACGAAGGCCTGATTGCGCACGGGGCGGCGAGGCTCCCGGGGATGGAGTGGCAGCCACAGCCTCAGGAGGGTGAGTGTGTCCTCTTGGCGACTCATGTAGATCGAGGGTTCTCTCTGCCACCGCATCTTTTCTTTCGAGGGTTTCTGAATTTCTTTGGAGCTCAGCTTCACCACTTTACCCCCAATTCCATTGCCTATCTCTCCGCCTTTGTATCTTTGTGTGAGAACTTCTTGGGTTGTCGGCCGCACTGGGGCCTCTTCAAACACATATTCACTTGTCATTCTCAGACAGTGAAAAAGGCCAGCCCCAATGACGAGAGAACTCAGGTAATCCAGATTTGTGGGGGTCTCAGGGTCCAGATGAGGAGTAAGAGCGCTTTCCCAGCTATGACCCTTCCCGAGTCAGTCAGAGGGTGGCAGTCGACCTGGTTCTACTGCCAAGACTAGTCGACGCCAGGGCAGTCGACTGGGATCCCTCCATTCTCTACGAGTCGAGTGAACTAGCCATCCTCTGTGAAAGTAGTTCTGGAGGAGAAGGCTCAGGTAAAAATGTTGATGGAGCGAGTAGTTCAGTTGATTCGTGACGGTGTGACTGGTATGGACCTTCTGGAGGTTTTCCTTCGGCGGCGCATCCAACCACTCCAGTACCGGGGCCACCCGATGTGGTTGTATTCTGGTACTGAAGACACCAGTTGGGTCCACCCAGAGGAGGTCGATGATGCCACACTAGAGAGGTGGATGTCTGCCATCACGGGGAACAAGGACAACCATCATGGAGCCAGGAGGATCCCGCCACTCGACCAATCTTATGAGGCGGACAAGGTACGACCACTTTCCTCCGATTGCTTCGTCCGTTCTGTTTCGTCGTAGATCAGTCGATTGACTTTTGTCTTGCTTGCTGTTTTTCAGGAAACCACCGAGTTGTACTCGATGCCCAACGGGGCGCAGGCGCAGGCCGAAGAGGAGGAGGGAAGCGGAGGCGAAAGCCAAGAGGAGTGGGAGTCGGATGCCGATGAGGGTGACGAAGATGCAGGCTCTAATGAGGAGGAAGAGGAGGAGGAAGTTGCGCCTCCTCGTTCCGAAAGGAGGTCCAAGCTCGCCCACAAACCTGCGGCTGATCGTGGCAAGGGAGTCGTACCTACTGGGCAGTCGACAAAACACCCTCGGGCAACTTCACCGGCGCCGACTGATAAGGCGTCGAAGCAACCCCGAGCGGCCCCGACAAAACCGGCGAAGGCCCTACCGAAGATGAGGATGGAAATTTCGACTGTTTCTGGGTAACGACATAACTCATGTTTTTCATTCTTGGTCGACTCAATCGCTGACCGACTGATATTTGAAATCGCAGTGCTGCTACTTCTGAGACTTCAACCAGGCACGAGGATCAAGAAATGGAAGATGCTGCTACTTCTCATCCTGGTATGATCTGCGCGGTTTTGCTTTTGGTCGATTGAATCTTTATTTTTCACTTTGAACTTCTTCTGCAGCTCCACCTAGCGTTGTCATCAATCTCCCTGACGATGACGATGAAGCGCCACTGAGGCAGAGGAGGAGCAGGAAGGTGACTGTTGGCAAGGCTGTTCCAGTTGTGTCAGCACCTGTACCACAGATTCCGGAGGGGAGCAACATTGCTCGGGCTACCGTGTCCTTTGCGGAGCCGTTGACGGTTGCCCGCCCTTCGTCGTCGAGTGCTGACCCGCCTTCTCTCTTCTCCACCTACCACGTCCTGGAGGACCAAGCAAGCGCTGCCAAGGAAGCCATACGCCAGGCCGGGATTATGATGGAGCAGGTGAAGGCGATCCGAACCGCCAGCCAAGCAGCTTATGACGCGAGCTCAGCTCTCCAGAGCAATGTCCAGGTTAGTTAAACATCGACTGGAAATCTTGATATTTGTCATGCACCCACTGGGTGTGTCAATTCTACGGTGGACTGCTGGCAGTCGACTGTAGTCTTTGTGTCTTGAGATTTCTCACTTTACTTGTTTCACTCGAGCGTGGTTGAGTGGAACAATAAAACTGGTGGGGGCACGCTGAGTGCACCCACTGGGTGTAGTCCCCGAGACCGTGGTCGATTGCTGGCAATCGGCTATGGTCTGATATTTTTTTTACTGCTGATAGTTAACTGCTTCCGGTCGACTGATCGACTCTGAGTCTAGCTGATAAAACTAGTGGGGGCACGCTGAGTGCACCCACTGGGTGTAGTCCCCGAGACTACAGTTGAATGTTTAGATTCAGCTGTAGTCTTAGAAATACTACGATTTTTCTTTTAGTCACTCGGAAGTGATCTGTCATTGATGTCTGTTGACTGAACTTTCGCAGAAATCTTGTGACCTTGTTTCTTGTTATACCGAATTGGAGAACAAGCATATCCAGCTTGAACTTGACCAGAAGCTTGTCCAAGAGAACTTTACAAAGTCGAAGGAGGAGGCAAAAGGTATGTTTGGCGAGAATCTTGACGACTGTCCTTGCTTCTTGCCTGTCTCCGAGTCTGATCTTATTGTGGTTTTGCAGAAAAACCGAGGGATGCCCTAAAGAAGAAGGACCTTGACCTCACCGAGGCACAGAAAGCAGCTTCGGACAAGACAAAACTTGCAGAAGAGAAGTTGGCTTCTGTCAACAAACTTGAAGAGGAAAACACTAATCTGAAAGCTGCTCTCAACGTGGCCAACCAAGAGGTCACTCGACTGAAGAATGCCAATATGGTCCTGAGTGACAAAGCTGGCGAACTAGCAGGAAAGAAGAATGACTTGGAGGTTTATCTGGGAGGACTCGCCAAGAAGCTATTCCTTATGCTCGAAGGTAACTCCTTATCTCCGATTGGTAATTACTGACTTGCTGTAAGGGCGTTAGCTTATCCTTGAATCGTGTCCACAGAATTCTGCCAAAAATTTGAAGAGGAGACTAGTCGAGTGGAGACTGGCTTGGATCCCATCAATTCTCCGGTGAAGGATGAAACCGCTATGAACGTGCTCCGCCTCGAGTCTCGCATTGCTGCAGTGGTCGATTACCTTGCAAGACGGAAGGCCGCAACATCGCGCATCGACACATCGCTCTGGCCAGAAGAAAAGCTTCAGAACGACCTTGAGTCGCTGATGACTCGACTGAACGAAGTTCCGTGTCGAGTGCAAGAATGGAAGAAGTCTTCTGCCAGGGGCGGTGCTGACGTCGCTCTGTCCTTGGTCCGCGTCCACTGCAAGGAAGCGAGAGAAGACAAGCTGGTGTCTCTCAAGGTGGCCAACACTAGGAAGCATGACTTCCGTTCTTTCATGGAGACCTTCATCGCGGATCGTAGATGGGATCGACCTGGACGAGTTCGTTGCGCCTTCCAGCCCTCCACAGGATGGGTAAAAAACTTCTATGCTCGATGATTTGAATTTGCCTCGAAATGCCGAGTGATTTTTGTAACCGCCAAACTTTAACAGGCTTGATGCCTGAGCACTTCTGGTCCATAGGACGTTATCCGAACTTGATTTGCCGTTGAAATACGTTTGCTTCCTTTGGACAATCATCTTCTTTGGGTTGGATTATATACTAGCATCTGTAATGCTCTTTTGTAGGTAGGAGTGAAGCACAAATTGCCGTCGGCCTGTGCTCGTCATGTCTGGGCGAGTGCTTGGTTGCGACCAGGCCTCCGAGTGAGAAACTTGTTCTTAGGCGAGCACTGGGCTACAGCTAAGCCCCCGAGTGGGAGGTTTTCTCTCCACTCGGTAGGATTTTAGAAACTTAGGCGAGCACTGGGCTGCAGCTAAGCCCCCGAGTGGGAAGTTTGCTCTCCACTCGGTAGGATTTTAGAAACTTAGGCGAGCATTGGGCCGCAGCTAAGCCCCCGAGTGGGAGGTTTGCTCTCCACTCGGTAGGATTTTAGAAACTTAGGCGAGCACTGGGCTGCAGCTAAGCCTCCAAGTGGGAGGTTTGCTCTCCACTTGGTAGGATTTTAGAAGCTTAGGCGAGCACTGGGCTGCAGCTAAGCCCCCGAGTGGGAGGTTTGCTCTCCACTTGGTAGGATTTTAGAAACTTAGGCGAGCACAGGGCTGTAGCTAAGCCCCCAAGTGGGGGGTTTGCTCTCCACTCGGTAGGATTTTAGAAGCTTAGGCGAACACTGGGCTGCAGCTAAGCCCCCGAGTGGGAGGTTTGCTCTCCACTCGGTAGGATTTTAGAGACTTAGGCGAGCACTGGGCTGCATCTAAGCCACCGAGTGGGAGGTTTGCTCTCCACTCGGTAGGATTTTAGAAACTTAGGCGAGCACTGGGCTACAGCTAAGCCCCCGAGTGGGAGGTTTGCTCTCCACTCGACAGGATTTTAGACACTTAGGCGAGCACTGGGCTGCAGCTAAGCCCCCGAGTGGGAGGTTTGCTCTCCACTCCGTAAGCCCCCGAGTGGGAGGTTTGCTCTCCACTCGGTAGGATTTTAGAAATTTGGCGAGCACTGGGCTGCAGCTAAGCCCCCGAGTGGGAGGTTTGCTCTCCACTCGGTAGGATTTTAGACACTTAGGCGAGCACTGGGCTGCAGCTAAGCCCCCGAGTGGGAGGTTTGCTCTCCACTCGGTAGGATTTTAGAAACTTAGGCGAGCACTGGGCTGCAGCTAAGCCCCCGAGTGGGAGGTTTGCTCTCCACTCGGTAGGATTTTCAAAGTCTTAGGCGAGCAATGGGCTGCGGCTAAGCCTCCGAGTGGAAGGCTGGCTTACCACTCGGTAGGATTTTCAAAATCTTAGGCGAGCACTGGGCTGTAGCTAAGCCCCCGAGTGGGAGGTTTGCTCTCCACTTGGTAGGGTTTTAGAGACTTAGGCGAGCACTGGGCTGCCGCTAAGCCCCCGAGTGGGAGGTTTGCTCTCAACTCGGTAGGATTTTAGAAACTTAGGCGAGCACTGGGCTGCAGCTAAGCCCCCGAGTGTGAGGCTGGCTTACCACTCGGTAGGATTTTGTTTACTTAGGCGAAACGGATTCGCAGCTAAGCCTCCGAGTGGAAGGCTGGCTTACCACTCGATAGGATTTTGTTTACTTAGGCGAAACGGATTCGCAGCTAAGCCTACGAGTGGAAGGCTGGCTTACCACTCGGTAGGATTTTGTTTACTTAGGCGAAACGGATTCGCAGCTAAGCCTCCGAGTGGAAGGCTGGCTTACCACTCGGTAGGATTTTTTACAAGCTTAGGCGAACCGGGTTCGCAGCTAAGCCACCCACTGGGGGACAGATTTATGAGAGTAAAAGCAATAACAATTAGTAAGAAAATTATGAAACTCTTGTCTTTGATGAATACACTACAGGAGTACTTTTATTACAACTCATCCGAGTGAAAAACTTAAGTATAAAAAGGGCGAAGTAAGTCCGCGTTCCATGCTCTGGGCTCGTCAATCTGGTGCTCAACATTGTAAAGGCGGTATGCCCCGTTATGGAGAACCTTGGTGACGATGAAGGGACCTTCCCAAGTGGGAGCAAGCTTGTGTGGTTTCTTCTGATCCACTCGGAGAACTAAATCTCCCTCCTGGAAAGCTCGACTCTTTACATTTCTGGCATGGAAGCGACGCAAGTCCTGCTGGGAAATGGTCGATCGGATCAAGGCCATCTCCCTTTCTTCTTCTAGAAGGTCGACCGCGTCCTGTCGGGCTTGCTCTGCTTCAGCTTCGGTGTAGAGTTCGACTCGAGGTGCGTTGTGAAGCAGGTCACTCGGCAAGACTGCTTCAGCTCTGTAGACCAAGAAGAACGGAGTCCTCCCAGTCGACCGGTTTGGCGTGGTCCTTAATCCCCAAAGCACCGACGGAAGTTCGTCGACCCATGCGCCAGCTGCGTGCTTGAGGTCGCGCATCAGTCGGGGTTTCAACCCTTTGAGAATTAAGCCATTTGCTCGTTCTGCTTGCCCATTCGACTGAGGGTGGGCAACTGAAGCATAATCGACTCGTGTACCCTAAGATGCGCAGAAGGCTCTGAATTCTTCAGAGTCGAAGTTTGACCCATTGTCTGTGATGATACTGTGGGGAACTCCATATCTGAATATCAACTCCCTGATGAAGCTGACGGTGGTGCCGGCATCCAGATTTTTGATGGGTTTAGCCTCAATCCACTTAGTGAACTTGTCGACTGCTACCAATACATGGGTGTAGCCGTTTCTACCTGTTCTCAGTGGTCCAACCATATCCAACCCCCATACAGCAAAAGGCCAAAGGAGTGGAATGGTCTTCGAGGTTGAGGCGGGTTTGTGTGACATATTGGAGTAGAATTGACATCCTTCACACTTGTCGACTATCTCTTTCACCATCTCATTTGCTCTGGGCCAGTAAAAACCTGCTCGGTATGCTTTAGCCACGATGGTCCGAGAGGACGCATGATGGCCACAGGTCCCCGAGTGGATGTCGTTGAGAATCATTCGACCTTCTTCCGGTGTTATGCACTTTTGGCTGACTCCAGTCGCACTTTCTCTGTACAACTGTCCCCTCATGACGGTGAAGGCTTTAGATCGGCGGACGATCTCTCGAGCCTCTTCTTCATTCTCGGGGAGCTCTTTCCTCAGAATATAGGCGATATAGGGCACTGTCCAGTCGGGAGTGATGACCAGAACTTCCATGATTAAGTCGACCACAGCTGGGACCTCGACTTCAGTCGGATCTGTGGCGCTTTTTGGCTGCGGGGCTTCCTCAGTGAAAGGATCTTCTTGAACCGACGGCGTGTGAACATGCTCCAAAAACACGCCACTCGGAATGGCTTCCCTCTTGGAACCTATCTTGGCCAAGTCATCGGCTGCTTGATTTTTCAGTCGGGGAACGTGATGGAGCTCTAATCCCTCAAATTTCTTCTCCAGCTTTCTGACTGCATTGCAGTATCCAGTCATGGCTGGGCTTCTGACGTCCCACTCCTTCATCACTTGGTTGACCACTAAGTCCGAGTCGCCGTAGACCATGAGGCGACGGACGCCGAGTGAAATGGCCATACGCAACCCGTACAAGAGTGCTTCGTATTCTGCTTCATTGTTGGAGGAATCAAAGTGAATCTGGAGTACATATCTGAGCTTATCTCCTCGGGGGGAAACCAAGACCACTCCGGCACCGGAACCATTCAGCATTTTGGAGCCATCGAAGAACATAGTCCAGTGCTCCGAGTGAACTTGGGTCGGTAACTGCTGTTCAGTCCACTCGGCGAGGAAATCTGCTATTGCTTGGGACTTGATAGCTTTCTTTGCCTCAAATCTGATATCTAGGGGAAGAAGTTCAATCGCCCATTTTGCCACTCGACCAGTTGCGTCTCTGTTGTGCAGAATCTCTGATAAGGGGGCGTGGGTGACGACTGTGATAATATGGTCAGATAAGTAATGAGCGACTTTCTTCATGGTCATATAAATCCTATATACAAGCTTCTGATAATGAGGGTATCGTTGCTTGGATGGGGTCAGGACTTCGGAAATGTAATATACTGGGCGCTGAACTTTGAAGGCTTTCCCTTGTTCTTCCTGCTCGACCGTAAGTACAGTACTGACGACTTGTCCTGTGGCTGCAATGTAAAGAAGCAAAGGCTCTTTGCTGATTGGGGCAGCAAGCACCGGCTGGGTGGAAAGCAGAGTTTTTAACTCTGCAAACGCTGCATCAGCTTCTGGAGTCCACTCGAACTTGTCTGACTTCTTCATCAGTCGGTAAAGAGGCAATGCCTTTTCGCTGAGGCGAGAGATGAATCGACTTAATGCGGCCAAGCATCCAGTAAGTTTTTGGACATCGTGCACATGCATGGGGCGTTTCATTTGGAGTATAGTGCCAACTTTTTCTGGGTTGGCGTCGATTCCTCATTCGGAAACGAGAAAACCGAGTAACTTTCCGCCAGGAACTCCGAATGTGCACTTTGATGGATTAAGCTTGATATCATACCTCCTGAGGTTGGCAAATGTTTCAGCGAGGTCAGTCAGCAGGTCGGAACCTTTCCGTGACTTAACAATAATGTCATCCATGTACACTTCCACATTCCGACTGATTTGAGTGAGCAAACACTTCTGAATCATCCTCATGAATGTGGCTCCGGCATTCTTGAGGCCGAATGGCATGGTGACATAACAGAAGCACCCGAATGGGGTGATGAAAGCCGTTTTGATCTCATCGGGTCCAAACAGACGGATCTGATGGTACCCGGAATAAGCGTCCAAGAAAGAAAGTCGCTCACATCCCGCAGTCGAGTCGACTATTTGGTCGATGCGGGGAAGAGGAAAATGATCTTTCGGGCAGGCCCGATTGATATGCTTGAAATCGATGCACATGCGAAGCGAATTGTCCTTTTTGGGGACCATAACGACATTGGCAAGCCACTCGGAGTGGTAAATCTCTCGGATAAACTCTGCTGCTAGGAGCCGAGCCACTTCTTCGCCAATGGCCTTCCTTTTCTGGACGGCGGACCGTCGCAGATGTTCCTTCACAGGTTTTGCCTTTGAATCGACTCGTAGGCGATGCTCAGCCAGTCCCCTGGGTACACCCGGCATGTCAGAAGGTTTCCATGCAAAAATGTCCCAGTTCTCACGGAGGAACTGGATGAGCGCTTCTTCCTATTTGGGGTTGAGTGTTGTGGAGATATGAGTCGGAGCAGCGTTAGGGTCGGTCGGGTGGATGTGAACGGGTTTTGTCTCACCAGACGACTGGAACGCTGATTCCGTAGCAGGCTTTTTGGCTCACAACAAATCACTCGGGTCTGCATTCCTTTGGTGTTCCTGCCACTCTTCTGCCACCATCTGAGCATCGGCGATCTTTGAGCCTTTCTGGAAGCACTCTTCTGCCTTCTTGCGGTTACCAGTGACAGTGATCACGCCTTTAGGGCCAGGCATCTTTAGTTTGAGGTACACGTAACATGGTCGAGCCATAAAACGTGCATAAGCTGGCCTGCCCAAAATTGCATGATAGGCACTCTGGAAATCCACGACCTCAAATGTCAGCTTCTCTTTGCGGAAATTCTTTGAATCACCAAAAACTACGTCAAGAGCAATCTGGCCGAGTGATGCGGCCTTCTTGCCAGGGATGACTCCATAAAAACTCATGTTGCTTGTGCTCAGCCTGGACATCGGAATGCCCATCCCTTTCAGCGTCTCAGCATACAGTATATTCAAACTGCTGCCGCCGTCCATCAACACTTTGGTCAGTCGAGTGCCTTCAACGACGGGGTCGACCACCAGCGCTTGCCTCCCAGGGGTGGCTATGTGCGTGGGGTGGTCAGATTGGTCGAATGTAATGGCAGTCTGAGACCACTTCAGGTAATTGGGTGTTGACGGAGCAGCCATATTTACCTCTCGGTTTATAACTTTCAGTCGGTTTTTGCTCTCAACATCGGCAAAAATCATCAAGGTGGAATTGACCTGCGGATATTCCCCGTCACTATCCTCCTTGTCCTCAACCTTGTCCGACTCTTTTTCTTTGTCCTTGGACTGCTTCCCTTGGAACTGCTGTATCAGGAGTCGACACTGTCGAGTGGTATGCTTCGGGTAGATGAAATTACCCTCTTCGTCTTTCTTGGTGTGGATGTGACATGGTAAATCCAACACGTCATTTCCTTCTTTATCTTTTACTTTCTTGGGGTTCCAAGGCCCCTTGGGTTTCCCTTTGAACTTTCCTTGGTTCAGGGCCAAGGCTTCTCCAGGAGCGGCTGGCTCGGCTTTACGCTTTTGCTTCCGACTGGAATTTCCGCCTCCGGTGTCCTGGGCGACTGACTTGTGCTTGCCGCTCCGGAGCCGATCCTCTTCCTCACCATTAGCATATTTGGTGGCAATTTCCATCATTCGGCTCAGAGACATGTCTCCGGTTCGACCGAATTTCAGACTTAGCTCTCTGTACTTTACGCCCTCCTTGAAGGCGCAAACTGCTTGGTGATCAGATACATTTTCTACTGTGTGATGCAGCGTGATCCATCTCTGGATGTAATCCCTCAGAGTCTCATTCGACTTCTGTACACAAGATTGCAGCTCTGTCAGTCCCGCCGGCCGCTTGCACGTTCCTTCGAACGTCCTGACAAACACTCGGGAGAGGTCCTCCCACGTGTAGATGCTGCTGGGTGTCAACTGATTCAGCCATGCCCTGGCTGACCCTTCCAACATGAGAGGCAGATGCTTCATGGCTACCTCGTCATTTCCACCGCCGATCTGAACAGCCACTCGGTAGTCCTCAAGCCAAGTATCGGGCTTGGACTCACCGTTGAACTTGCTGACTCCAGTCGCCAACCTGAAGTTGGGAGGAATCACCGCGGCTCTGATGGCTCTGCTGAAACACTCTGGTCCGGAGACGTGCACTCGGCTGCTGGTGGGTACATCTCTGTCATTACCCTCTCTGTGGGCTCTGTTCCGGTCGACCAGACCTTGAACGATGATGGATCTCGCATCAAAGCCTGGTTCCCTGGGGTCGACTGGAATTCTTCGCCCGCCACTGTACTGGCGTCTGTCATCCTGCTGTCGAGGCATATATGATCCACCCCTCCGGGGAGGAGTGGGCACTCGACGTCGATCGTTGCGATCGACTCGGTGATCATCCTGCTCATAGTTCCTGTACTGATCGTGTCGGTCACCATGCCCTTCACGCCTCGGGGCGATCTGGGGCTATGAGCTGACTGGACAGTATTCGCCGCCACGGACCTGCTATGAATCCTGTTCCGCGACTGCGACACAGCCGAATTCTGATCTCC
This sequence comes from Triticum aestivum, assembly GCF_018294505.1. Lineage (NCBI taxonomy): Eukaryota > Viridiplantae > Streptophyta > Magnoliopsida > Poales > Poaceae > Triticum > Triticum aestivum. The sequence continues at coordinate 245,521,576 of NC_057813.1, forward strand.
AGCTGCCCGGAGCAAATCCCTGATCTGCATCAAGCCTCTGCCAGCCTCTGACTGGGAAGGCTGAATCGACTCTGCTATACGTGTTGCAGCTGCCAAATTCTGGATTGGAGTGCGGTATACCTGAGTCGGAGGTTTAAAGAGTTGGCGTCGACTGGAGTCTGGAATCCGTTGCCGCGCGCGCTCGTCGAGTGCCCGCTGAAGGTTCTCCAGTCGAGTGCGCTCAGCCAGGTTGGCCAAGCGCGCGTCCTCTAAGGCGCGAGCCTCAGGGGTTTCTCCAACGATCGGAGTATGAAGCGCATCCATGTTCCGGCGGCGAAGCTCTTCCCTCTGCTGCGAGTCGAGGGGCTCGGGGCGGTACTCCTCATGGTCGTGCGACGGGTCGCCTCCGCCGTTGCCTCCCTCGGTGCCAGGAAAGCCGGGGGGAACGTGCGGTCCATTGACCATCAGGACCTCCGCCGCCGGATCACTGCTGTCGCATTCGGATGCAGTCTCTGCGGAGCCAGTCGACAGGTCGAACAGGCCGTAGAGAGATTCGTCGGGCTCGATTGCCGTGACTTGGGCAGTGGTCGACTGGCGAGCCACTGCGTGCCTCACCCACCGCTGAAGCCTCGACCGACCGGAGCGCTTACGCCGGCGGGAAGCTGGGAGGGAGGATGACACGAAAACCGGCCGATACTGAGTCGACGGCTGCCGCAGAAGGACGCCGCGGACGCATGCTCGAAAGTGCGTAGCTCCGCGGACCGGGAGCGCATCCACGTCGAGCGGAGCCTCCTGCAGCCAGGCAGAGTCGTCGGCGACGAATGTGAGCGCGCCGAGACGGATCTCGCGGCCCTCAACCAAAACTCCACCTGAAACCATGATGATGGGAATCGAAAAGATTGCAACTTCTCCAACAAGTCGCTAAGACACCTGCCCCACGGTGGGCGCCAACTGTCGTGGTTCTAAGCCTGACAGTAGAATGGGGGGTAGGTATGGAGAGGCAAGATCCTAGCTATGGAGCAGTTGTGCACACAAGTGTTTTTCGAGTTCAGGCCCTTCTCGGAGGAAGTAATAGCCCTACGTCTCGGAGCCCCGAGGCGGTCGACTGGATTATGTGTGTGAGAGTTACAGGGGTGCCAACCCTTCTACCAGTGGAGGGGGGTGGCTTATATAGAGGACGCCAAGACCCCAGCTAGCCCACGTAGCAGAGGGTTAAAGTACATTAAGGTCTGGCGTTACTAGTAACGCCCTACATAAAGTGCCATCATGACCATTAAGACTACTTAATTACAGACCGTTTGGATACAGAGTAGATCCTAAACTCCTGGTGGTCGAGTGAGTCTTCATGGTCGAGTGTCTTCAGGTTCGTCGAGTGTCTTCTAGTCCGTCGAGTGGAGTCCCTCTTGGTCGACTGGAAGACGGCTTCTTCTAAGAGATGTCCTTGGGGAGGGTACCTTGGTCAGGTTCATGACCGTACCCTAGGTACATGACTTCATCACCCGGACCCTCGAAGCCTCCCGAGGCTCATGGCTCTGGTGGCTCGTGAGGACCGGCCTCTTCACCGCGCATTGTCAGCTGCTTCAACACCCACTCTACAATGATATCTGGTGACATCTTTCAAGTTTCATTTCAGCTGGGAGCGCCCTCAGGGCTGCATTATTCCCAGGTCATGTGGGTCTGTCCCTGTGGCATGTATCCCTTTTGATTATGTCTTCAGTTTGCTTTGCTGGGGGCGCCCCTTAGGCTGCATTATCCCCAAGCCGCTCGGGCCTGACCTAGTGGCATGTATCCTTCCTGCAGTTATCTAAGTCAATTTGTCTTCATGCTCAAACTGCCTATGATTATCATCTCCCGCCTACCGCGGCCCCTCTTAATCCCTCATGCAAATCGCTTGCACGTTAAAAGGGGGGCGCCTGAGCATCGCGACTCAGGGGCTCTTACTGGCTCTCCAGCCCTCACCCCCGGCCTTATCCATGGCATCGCGACCTGGCATACCAGCGGCGGCTGAGCTTGCTCGAGGGACGAGACCTGAGGATGTAGAGCATTTGCATCTAACCACCTTGCAGGAACACTTAGCCGCCCAAGGCTCAAGATCAGGCGCAACCCGCCTTAAGGTAGGGCCTTGTGAGTCCCGCGCTGGCTCACGAGTGCCCAGATACACCTCGTCTAGCCCTACCGTGCCGGCCACGTGTCAGGGCAGGGCAGTACACGCCCCGGGGGCTCCTCCCGGAGGGGGCCCCCCTCCCACGTACCAGTGGAAGAACCATGCTCCGTGCTGGCTGATGACACTATCGAGGAGCGGCTATGTCCATACACATACGGAAGCGCTATGCTCCGCGCTGGTGATAAACAACTGAGGGCAGCCCACGACTGTATCAACCTCAGGGAGCCTAGAGCTCAGTGTCTAGCCTCATCTCAACGCCTCCCCTCGGGAGCGCCACGCGAGGGGGCTGGACACGAGGGCTGCGCCCTTAGACCTGGTCGTCGCGCGCCCCTCCCCGAGCGGAGCCAAAATATGAAGACCGTTTGAGCATCAAGGGGGACTCCTGAGCATCGCGACTCAGGGGCCTAACTGGTCACATAGCCCCTCACTCCTTAGTTCCGAAAGGCTAACGATGGTTGAGGTATGCGCGTGGCCGGGCCCTGCCGACGTAGAATGACAGACCTACTCCTACATCCCTTCCCTATTTGCTGTTTGTGACGTAGACCGTTTGAGCATCAAGGGGGACTCCTGAGCATCGCGACTCAGGAGCCTAACTTGCCATGTAGCCCCTCACTCCTTGGTCCCGTCCTGGTGATCCGGTCGGGGCTAATAGCGGCTGAGGTTTGCACGGGGCCGGGCCCTGCCGACGTAGAACACAGAGCAAATAGGAAGGAAACCACAAAATCTCGCAAATTCAGAAGCAAATATTACAAACCATAAATTGTCCTCATGATACCAGACATAAGTTTAAATGCCTCCGCGAGGCACGGTGCACGATTGCAGGGGTTGAAACAGGAAAGAAGCCGAGAGGAGATCACCCTTGAGTGGCGCCGTCATTCGCCGGGAGCCCCGCCTCCACGGCAGAGTTGTGTTTGTCAGTTCCACCTTCCGAAGCCGCGGAACCAGCAACACCTACCTTGTGCGCAGTAGCGAAGGCGCGGAACTTCGCCAGCAAGGCTTCTGCTCGGCCCTTCACGGCCTCAGCACCAACGACGGAGTGCTCAACGTCCACAGGATCCAACAGATCGTCAAGGTTGGCGTCGGGGTTGCGAAGGTAGACGTGGCTGAGGATCTGCGTCAGTTCTGCGGAGGAAAGGACGTGAGCTTCAACCTTGGCCATGGGGCCAATGCCGGTCACAACCTCCTCAAGCGCTTCGACCAGGAAGGGAAGCAGCTTGGCGAGGCCGTCCGTGGCTCCGGCCAGCGGCTTTTCTAGACCATCATCGTAAAGCGACTTCAGCACCCTGCAAGATCTCTCCTCATAATCCGTGAAGGCCACGTGATCATCGGCCAAGACCTATGCCTTGGCATCCAGCTCGGTCCTCTCCGCATTCATCTTCTGCTCCATAGTATTTAGTTGGCTGCGGTCAGCGGCCAGTTCGGCGTCACGGTCCCCGATTGCGGCTTCTCGAGCCTTCATCTCTTCCTCCTTTGCCTTCGCGACTGCGAACCTCCTTGGCGAGTTCATCACACAGGCCCTGCAGCTCGTCCTCCAGCGCCTTGCAGCAGCCCTGGACAGTTGAAGCATCCTTCAACGTCACGTCACGGGCGACCATGGCCTGGGTGGCGGCTTGCTTCTCCTCCTCGGAAGCCGCCACGGCCTGGCTCAGCGCTGCTTGGACGGAGGCGTCAGAGCGAACCTAGCCAGAGACCAGCTCCAGGTGCCCAGCTACCAGGCGGGGGTTGGCGCCCTGGAGATCTTCTCGCAGCCGACCCAGCTCAGCAGCAGCACAGTCCAAGGCGGCGAAGGAGGCAGAGGAATCAGGAACCAGAGGAGCAGGAGGAGAAGACGACAGCGTGATCATGGCCTAGGAGGCTGGGACCCCTGAGCCTTGGCAACCTCAGCGACAGCATCAAGCACCAGCGCCTCCAGAGTCAGCGGGGCCATGGGGGCTGGCACCCCGCCAGAGCGTCCCTCCTGGCCTCGCAAGGAAGACCGGGCAGGGGAGCTGCGAGGTCCACTGCCTCCCCACCCCGCAGGCGAAGGCGTGGCCACGACAGACGAGCTTGCGCCAAGTGGAGCCATCGTATCCCCCTTCAGCCTCTTCGCCGCAGGCGGCAGCCTACCCAGGCAATGGAGGATGTCAAGCCCTGACAGCGAAAACAAGAGCAAAGCAGAGTTCGAGTACTTACTGGTTAATCGCGGCGTGCTCCAGTGGCCTCCTGCCGAGCTTAAAGCCTGAGAGCCTCTTGCGGGGCGCAGCCTCGGGAGGTCCAGCAGCAGAAAGGGGCGCACCAGAAGGGCCGGAGCTAGCTTCGGGCAGTGCCGGAGCCGGAGTAGACCCTCGGGAGATCAGCCCCGACCTGTCCTTCTTCGGGATCACGGGCGGATCCTCTCCCCCTCGCCTGGTGTCGGCCTCGTTGTTGTCCGGCATGGAGCGGAGGATGTTGGCCCTGCGCCAGCGGGAAGTCTCCCCCGTCTCCTTAGTGGTCGCCTCCGAGTCGCACTCCTCCTCTTCCTCGGCTTCCTCCTCTCCTCCGTGGGAATCATCGGAGGACAACTCCACCGGTGCCACCGCCTCCTGGCCCTCAGGAGGCACCTCCGGCACTAGGCCGCTCCCACCGAAGGTGGGCATGGTGTTCACCACCTGTTCCCAGTCGTCGCGAAGGAACAAGGGGACAGGAGCGCCCTCCGGACCTTCCACATCCTCTCCAACCAGGAAGCGGAGAGCTGCGGTCAGGTCTTCATCAGCTAGAGCCTCCGAGTTCAGGCGGAGATCGGCGTCTGCGTCTCCGAGCCTCCACAACGGGCGTGAGTGCGCCTAAAGTGGAGCCACCCGATACGCCAGGAACTCCCTCAGGAGCGTAGCCCCGGTTAGCTTCACCGCCTTCATGTTGCTCAGCCTCAGGTCGGCGTTCATCTTCTCTAGCACTAGCTTCGCCCATCGGTCGTCAAGCTTTGCACGGGACCACGCCTCATCAGCCTGGGGCTGCTCCGTGGGCAGCGCCAGCCGAGAATTGATGCATCCGGCATCCAGCATGACCCACTTGCTCCGGAAGTCATCGGCCCTCTTCCCGGCCTTCGAGATTGCGTTGGCTTTGGAGTACGCAATGAAGCCTGCGCACGCTGAGGTATGGGCGCCAGAAACTCGGAGGGAGAAGAAGTGGCGCAGCAAGGCCACGGAAGGCATCACCCCGACGTGCGCCTCGTAGTAGTAGGCAAAAATCTACAGAAGGAGAACTGAGTTGGGATGGAGCTGCAGAGTCTGCAGCTTATAATGGCGGAGGACAACATAGAAGAATTCAGAGAAAGGAGGCACCAGGCCGGCGATGATGGCACTCACGAAGAAGTGATAGAAGGTGCTCCCCTTGTCCTCCGGCTGGGCGGAGCCGGCTCGGAGCGCAGTCTCCCCCATCTCGCTGCCTTGCGCCGCCGTCATCAGGCGCGTGAGGGCGAGATTCCTCTCCGTCATGTTTGGGGGATCCAGAGCTGGCGAGTACCAGGCCAGTGGAGCCTCAGCCGCGGTCTTAAAGGGCGCCATTGCTCGCTGGTGGAGAAAGGATGAGGCGGATCTGGAGATTTCGTAAGCAGGAGGGCAAGAGCAAGAAAGGGGATCTGGAGCAAGGCGAGTGGGAGCAATGAAGGTAGGCCTAACCCAGGACAGCCTTTTGTCAGACGGGCAGTTGCCGAGGCAGCATGGGGAAGCAAAGACGCCCACGTCCAATCAACCGCCACGCGGCGACCAAGGCCGCAGGCTGTTGGGGCCCGTGGCGCTCCGCACTTGCCCTTTGGCTTTGCTTTTAAGCCAAGTCCGAGCGCGCCTTGGGCCCGGGGGCTACTATCGGCATTCTGGGAACGGGGGTCCCCAAACTTGCCTGCTTGCGGCCTGCGGCGTGGCTTAAGGGGTGGCCCAGTACGACCCGTCTACATCAACCCAAGCTCAAGACCCTAGCGAGGGGCCAAGCCTCGCGGGGGGGGGGGGGGGGGGGGATGACGCAAGGCTTCCCCAGGGGCAGCCTCACCAGGCAGGCTCGCGAGGAGGCGGAGAGATCAAGGCAGGAGTACCTCACGAGGTACTCATGATGCATGCCATGACAATCGAGACCAGGCGGGCGCCAGCCTGCGCAGTGTCCTCGTTTCCTCTTTGGTGCAAAAGGGGGCAAGCGCAGGCGCGGAGTACCGAGGCATCAAGCAAAGGTTACCATATCGGTGCAACGAGACCAAGACCAGCAGAGCGGTAGGATGGAGGTCACCGTGGAGCCCAAGACAGCGTCATCGCCAGTGCCTTTGGCAGTCGAAGACCAACTTTAGTCAGGATAACTTGTACTAGTTGCTCCCCTTCAAAATGGCCGCTGTTGGCTCCCTTCCCGCTCAATATTTGGGAAGAGGACCAGGGCCCCTATAAAGAGAGATAGCCACCACCGTAGAGGGGGGGGGGGGTCGAATCGAGAGCTCATCTCATCTAGAGGCGATAGGATCCACCCAAGGAGAACATCGCACCAGCTCAAGAACACCTCTCGCAAGGCTGTTCTTCCTCTGTAATGTTCATCATCAGCCCCTGAGGCAATCCACCACACCACAAACTAGAGTAGGGTATTACACCACAACGGTGGCCCGAACTAGTATAAACCTTGCGTCCCTTGTGTTGTTCAACGAGTAGCTTAGATTCACAGCGAGGCGTTGGGACGTGGATCGGTAGGGGGAAGATCTACGTGCGCACCCCATAAATCGAACCTTAAGGGGTTTTGCTGGAACCCGATATCCGACAGACAGCCCATGTGTTAGCAGCCACATATAACAATAACGGCTCCTTATCAATGGGAGCAGCAAGAATCGGCGGCTCAGCTAGCTGTCTCTTCAAATCTTCAAAGGAAACATTAGCAGCATCACTCCAGACGAAGTCATCTGTCTTCTTCATCATTTGATACAGTGGTATGGCCTTTTCACCTAACCGGCTTATGAACCGGCTTAAAGCAGGAATATGACCCGCCAAACGCTGAACATCATTGATGCATGCTGGTTTAGCCAGAGAGGTGATTGCCTTGATCTTCTCCGGGTTAGCCTCAATGCCTCTGTTGGAAACCAGAAAACCCAAAAGCTTGCCTGCTAGCACACCAAAAATGCACTTGGCCAGGTTAAGCATCATCTTGTAGACCTGGAGATTATCAAAGGTCTCCTTTAGATCATCTATCAAGGTCTCCTTCTCTCTGGACTTCATCACAATGTCATCCACATAAGCATGAACATTGCGCCCAGTCTGATTGTGAAGACAATTCTGTACACACCGCTGATAAGTCGCCTGACACTCTTAAGCCCAAAAGGCATAGACACATAGCAGAAGGCTCCAAACGGAGTAATGAAAGCCGTCTTCTACTGGTCCTTAACTGCCATCTTGATTTGATGATAACCAGAGTAAGCATCCAAAAAACTCAAACGCTCACAGCCCGCCGTAGCATCAATGATTTGATCAATACGAGGGAGAGCAAAGGGATCGGCCGGACAAGCTTTGTTTAAATCCGTGTAATACACACACATATGCCAAGTGCTGTTCTTCTTAAGCACCAGCACCGGGTTAGCCAACCATTATGGATGAAAAACTTCAATAATGAACCCGGCTGCCAAGAGCCGAGCCACTTCCTCACCAATGGCCTTACGCCTCTCTTCATTGAACCGCCAAAGAAACTGCTTGACTGACTTAAATTTTGGATCAATATTGAGAGTGTGCTCAGCGAGTTCTCTCGGTACACCTGGCATGTCAGAAGGCTTCCATGAAAAGATGTCCCGGTTCTCACAGACGAACTCGATGAGCGCGCTTTCCTATTTGGGATCCAGATTGGCACTGATACTGAACTGCTTAGATGAGTCGTCTGGAATAAAATCAACAAGCTTGGTGTCATCGGTCGACTTAAACTTCATCACCGGCTCATGCTCTGTGGTTGGCTTCTTCAAAGACGTCATGTCTGCCGGATCAACATTGTCCTTGTAGAACTTCAAATCCTCTAATGCACAAACATATTCAGCGTAAGCAGCATTGCCTTCCTCACATTCCAAGGCTATCTTCCTGCTCCCATGCACGGTGAAGGTGCCTTTCTGACCCGGCATCTTGAGCTGCAAATAAACATAACACGACCACGCCATGAACTTAACATAAGCCGGCCATCCAAACAAGGCGTGATACGGGCTCTTGATTTTGACCACCTCAAAGGTTAACTTCTCAGCCCTAGAATCATGCTCATCTCCAAAGGCTACCTCCAGCTCAATCTTACCCACTAGGTACGCCAACTTACCAGGGACCACTCCATGGAAAAAAGTGTTAGAAGTCTTGAGATTTTTATCAGTCAAACCCATACGACGAAAAGTCTCATAATAGAGGATATTGATGCTACTACCTCCATCCATGAGCACCTTCGTGAATTTATATCCACCAACCTGAGGTGCCACCACCAAGGCCAAGTGACCCGGATTGTCAACCAGGGCAGGGTGATCTTCCCTACTCCATAGAATAGGTTGTTCAGACCATCTCAAATAACGAGGAACTGCCGGCTCAACAGCATTCACAACCCTCTTATGAAGCTCCTGGCCCCGTTTGCAGAAACTGGTGGTAAACACATGATATTGTCCACTATTCAGCAGCTTTGGATTACTCTGATATCCACCTTGCTGCTGCTGCTGACCACCCTGGCCAGATTGCTGATTATAACCACCTTGATTGCCCTGAGCGCTTTGAAAATTGGAATTTGAACCGCCACCCGGGCCATGAAAGACGCCGCCACCTGAGCCGCCACCCGACCCATGATTACCGTCGAACATGTTGGAATTCTTGAAAGCCTTCATGATCACACGGTCCTTCAACAGGTGAGTGGCCAACTTCTGTGGAGTGACGTGCCTTGGACATGGCTCATTCAGTAACTGCTCAAGCATGGGGCTTGACCCGCCGGACCAATGAGGTGGTCTCCCCTTACGCCGCTGATTGTTGCCCTGCGCATTGGTGTTAGCCACAAACTCCAAGGTACCATCAGCCTTATGTTTATTATTACCTCCTTGGTTTGCCGGGTTATGCTGAGGACCCTTGGCGTTGCCGTTCCTCTTTCCCTTCCCTGTCTTCTCATCATCAGACTCGGGATCCTTGGTACTATCGAAATTGGCGTATTTTACTAGAGCCGCCATCAGCTGGCCCATGTCATTACAATCGCACTTGAGCCGCCCCAACTTCATCTTCAAAGGCGCAAAATAGCAATTTTTCTCCAACATTAAGACTGCAGAGCCGACATCCATATTATCAGACGAATGTATTATGGCCTTGACCCGGCGCACCCAATGGGTTGTTGTCACATCCCTAGCCTTGCTATGCACCTGGTCTAGCTTGGTTGTTGCATCATGTCTAAATTTTATTAAGATTGAAATGGGGATGTCCAAACCCTAGCATTAAATCAACTCAACTAGGATGGATTAAAATCTTTTTCAACAAACCCAAAATGTCCTTAAGAAAAGTTCATGATTTCTGGTTAAGGTGGAAACCTCTGCCAAAAATGATGAATATATTCTTAGATCATTTTTGGATTTTTGAATTAAATCATAATGTAATTGAGTTTGGGCATTTAAATACTATAAATAATTTAAGTGCTCAAATAATTCTGAAACTAAATGTGGGTCACTGGAATAATCCAGAGAGAGTCCACAAATTATTTCAGGAGTTTACAAAATGGTTTAACATTATTACTAAATCAAAACAGAGAAACAAAACAGAAAACAGAAAGAAAAACTGAAGGAGAAAGGAACCCACCTGGCCCACCTGGCGGCCCACGTGGCCGGCCCAGCCCACTTACCTCCTCGCTCGTCGTCTTCCTCCTGCCAGTAGGCAGGAGCGAACACGCGCGCACCCGCGGAGCTCTCCACCTCCTACTTCGCGCTGGAGGCCGCCCCTTTGTCCTAATCGGCGCCACGGAGACGCCCAGCACCTTCGCCCTCACTTCCCCAACTCTCTGGTGCCTCTCCCCTCTCCCCCCGGACCTCTTCCCCTCCTCTACTCTCTTCGCGCGGCACCACCGACACACCCGCCGCCGCCGCCGAGCTACACCACAGCCGCAGCCACCCCCTCGCACCCTCTCCACATCCCTGAGATCCGCCATGACCCCGTGGAGCAACACACTCGACACACGCGACCAGAAGAGGCCCCAGCCGACCCGAGCATCGTCCTCTTCACCTCCGGTGCCCGGAGATCGACTCCGCCGATTCGGCGCGTCCAGAGCTTCCCCGACTTCGTCGTCTCCTCCGCTAGCCCATCCGTGAGCTCTCCTACGTTTCCCCTCTCTCCCCGTTGGTTTCCCGCGCTGTAGCCGTGCTAGCCACCGTACCGAGCGCCGCCGTCCGCCATGGACGCCGGGCATGGCACTGACGTGCTGCTGCGCCTAGTCCGACGAGCCTAGCGAGCTCCTAGCTGCCCCAGGAGTCCACATAGCCCCTCAGCCAGCCCCCTAGCGCTCCGTAGCCTCGCTCCGCCCAAACCCGAGCTCCGGCAGCCGCCGCAGGATCCACTCCGGCGAGCTCCGGCCACCCCGCGCCTCCCGCGTGCCTCCTCTGGATGCGCGCGAGCAAGGGCAACCCTCTGGTGCCCTTGGCTTGGCCCAAAACCGCTCATAGCGCCACTCCGGTGAGCTCCCGCCGCAGTTTTGGTCGTCGCCGGCCAAACTCCGACGAAGTCGACGTGTCACTTAATTAGCGCTAATGACCCAGCTAACCAACCCTCTTATAGCCACTGATAGTGGGCCCTACCCATGGTCAAACCTCAGTCAATGCTAGATTTGACCGGGTTTAGTTCCTGAGTCACTGACGTGTGGACCCCACACGTCAGGTTTGACCCGGTCAGCCCTGTTGACCTGCTGACGCAAGCATGACGCAGTAAGTCATTTTCTGGATTAATTTTAACTCAGGAAATTCCAGAAAATGCCCTAAACTTCTAAAATTCATATAAATTCAACTGTAACTCCAAATGAAATAATTTATATATGAAAAATGATCAGAAAAATCCAACCTATCTATCTGTACCATTTTCATGGATGATAGAACAACTTATGACTACTTTTTAGGACAATTCAATTAAATGGCATTTAAATAACCACATGTGGAGTTTGAATTTGAACCTAGGGTTCAAACCAACTCCATTTAACTTGTTGCTAGTTGCATTAGCTCAAATCACAGCATATTTCCATGTCATGATCATGCATCATATTGTGGATTGCATTGATTGTGTTGTTCCTTGCTTGCCGGTATTTGTCCCCTCTCGATAGACGTGATACCGACGATGAGATCGATGACACCGATGAAGAACTATTTCTATCTTCAGAAGTGCCAGGCAAGCAAAACCCCCTTGTTCATTCCGATACAATCCTACTCTCTCGCTCCTGCTCTCTTTTACTGCATTAGGACAACAGCGATTCATCTGTTACTTGTTGCGGTAGCTGAACCCCTTTATCCTCTGCATGACCTGTCATTGCCACAGCAAATAGATGAAACCCACTAGCATGAGTAGGAGTTGTTTGAGCCCTGATGTGCCTACTCATTCATTTTTGGTTGTCATGCCTGCTACTGCTTAGAGTTGAGTCAGGTCTGATTCATCGGGGATGAATCAGAGGTGTGTGAACATGTCCTACTGTTGAGAGCTAAGTGTGTGAACACGATTTGGTAAAGGTAGCGGTGAGAGGCCATGTAGGAGTACATGGTGGGTTGTCTCATTGCAGCCGTCCTCAGGAACTGAGTTCTGTGTTTGTGATCCATGAACAGTTACTACCACACATTGGGTTCCGGTAACTCGACCCCTCTCGGCTTATTAATCAACTCGATCTCTGTCCAGGAGTTGCAACTAGTTTCTGGTGTTTGTAGGTAGTGTTAGTAGTCTACCAAGTGGCACCCGGTACAGGTGGGCTTGGGACAGACTAGGCACAGTGGCACGGTGTACCAAGTGGCACCCGGATGGTGGGCTTGGGAACCCTGCTCACATCGTTTGGGGCCGTGAGCGACACCCCGGCCGGATCTCCTTGCGGATGGAACCCGAATAGGCGATAAACCTGGACGAGAGACTTGTGTGGTTAGTCAGGTCGTGGCCGACACCCTCGCTGGGCTTCCGCTTGAAGGTTGCCGAGTACATGTCGTGTAAACGGCGGTAAGTGGTGAGAGCGTGTGTGAAGAAGTACACCCCTGCAGGGTTAACATTATCTATTCGAATAGCCGTGTCCGCGGTAAAGGACTTCTGGGTTGCCTGTACAGTTCATAGACAAGTGAAAGTGGATACTCTAAAATACGCAAGATAAGCGTGAGTGCTATGGATGGCGTTCTCGTAGGGAGACGGGAGCGGATCCATAGTGGTGTATTGATATGGTGAATATGTGGACTCGTGTGCGCCACCTCAAAAGAGTTACTTGCAGTCGTAGTTCAGGATAGCCCCCGAGTCAAAGCTGGCTTGCTGCAGTTAAACCCCACCACCCCTTTGTTGATACTGATGCATATGTAGATAGATCTGATGTAAGTCTTGCTGGGTACATTTGTACTCACGTTGCTTAATTTATGTTTTTGCAGAGAGACTTCAGTCTCGCTAGTAGTACCGCGTGGACTTCGACGTTTAGCTTGTTACCTCAGCTACGATCTTGTGCCCTCGGCAGGATCTGGTAGATAGTCAGGCTTCTCAGCCTTTTTCATTTGTAGATGTCTGTACTCAGACATGTTAAGCTTCCGCTTGTGCTTTGACTTGTATGCTCTGAATGTTGGGTCATGAGACCATGTTTGTAATATCTCGCTCCTCGGAGCCTATTGAATAAATACTTGAGTTGTAGAGTCATGTTGTGATGCCATGTTGTATTTGCACATATCGAGCATATTGTGTGTATGTTATTGAAATGCTTGGTATGTGTGGGATCTGACTATCTAGTTGTTTATCCTTGGTAGCCTCTCTTACCGGGAAATGTCTCCTAGTGTTTCCATTGAGCCATGGTAGCTTGCTACTGCTCCGGAACACTTAGGCTGGCCGGCATGTGTCCTTCTTCGTTCCTGTGTCTGTCCCTTCGGGGAAATGTCACGCGATGAATACCGGAGTCCTGTTAGCCCGCTACAGCCCGGTTCACCGGAGTCCTGCTAGCCCAGTGCTACAGCCTGGATTCACTCGCTGATGACCGATACGTTCGATGCTGGGTCATGGATGCCTGTCCCTGTAAGTTTGTGCCACTTTGGGTTTACGACTAGCCATGTCAGCCCGGGCTCCTTATCATATGGATGCTGGCGACACTATCATATGCATGTGCCAAAAGGCGCAAACGGTCCCGGGCAAAGGTAAGGCGACACCCATGGGGATACCGTGCGTGAGGCCGCAAAGTGATATGAGGTGTTACATGCTAGATCGATGTGGCATTGAGTCGGGGTCCTGACAGCTTTGGTATCAGAGCTTGACTGCCTGTAGGATTACCAAGCCAAACTGGTCGAAGTTGAGTCTTGAAATGCTTTAGTTATATAAGGGAATTGATTGTGGGATGGAACGTAAGGCTCTTTTTACTCCTTATACCTTATGCCTTCTGATCCGAGTCATCTTATCTTTCCTACGGGGTTAAGAAACTAGGCTTTCTCTTCTTTCTATCAGGATCACGTGTTGCTAATCCGTAGACCTATAGGATTGATGGTTCTAAGCTTGAGTTCAGTTCCTACTACTTCTGTATGTTATCTGTTGATCTGGAAACCTTGATATTGTGCTTCTGAGTGGTTATGCCACCATTTCTGTAGCATGTCTCAAATATTTTTGAGCATTTACGGCCGTTATGCTATCCGAGTCGTCCCAGGTTTCTAAACAATCTGATGCATTTGCAAATCCCTTCTTTCCGTTCCCGATGTCCTCTCTGGCCAATTTAACCACACTAATCGGTGAGTTGAGGTACTCTGTTGCCTTAACATATATGTCGGAGCTATTATTATGACCTTAGATGTCTTAGGGGATCATCTAGTAATCTAGCCATGATTTGTGTTCCCAGTGTGATGATTCTGGCCATCATTCTCGAGAGCATCTCGTGATGCCACCTAGTAGTAGGTATTCTATTCCTGGGTTTTCGAACCAAGATCCACCCCACTTACTTCATGTTGATAGTGTTGCTAGTTCCTTTAGGTTATTAGTAACCTTTGCATTAGTCCTCGAGGTCCGTGGTATATCGTTCTTCCAAATACCATGAACTACTTATGGCAGTAGTTCCTTGTCGAACCGAAAGATCACAACCAGAGCTCTTGATGAGTTCTCGATTCTATGTTGTGACTCTGCCAGTTCTACCTTTCCGCATGGGTTGTCCAGAAGAAATATGTTGAACTCGTTTGATATGCTAATCCATGCATCCGCAACTCAGAAAATCATATGTTCTTTTGAGTTCTTCCCCCTTTAGTTGTATTCTGACCCGCGTCTATCAGTCGATAGTCTAGAGTATGTGTGCATTCATTCGTCGATGCCTATTATTCTTGTGGTCTGTTAAGCCATTCTATTCTGGAATGACTAGAAGAAACAAACTCCAGTACCTTATCCATATTTAGGATTGGGTCAAAGCAGTTGTATTTCACAGACCAAAATGCCAATCTAGCTTTTGCTCTGCTCTACCTTGGAGTGTTGCCATCTTTATGTCAAGGGTGTCATGAGAATTGCACCACCTCTTGTGAATTCTTGACGCGGTAATACTTCTTGCCACCATTGTTCATTTCTTGGTTCCGTCTTGTTGCAACCGGAATGCCGACAAGTGAACTATGATGTGTGAAATCAATACTCCTAGCAACTCTGTTGCTTGGTAGTTAAAGGACAATAATTTCATTCTTAGTGTGTTGGTTCTTGAATCATCATTCTAAGATAGATTGTGCTACCTAGTCCATTTTTCTGGTGTACTCTTTGATCGATGAGTTAGGATTAGTTCGAATCCTCGCTCTTTTGATCATATCATCTTGCCCTGAAAAGCAAGACTGCTCCCGAGCTTAATAACATATCGGTGGTTCGTGATTTTACGATTATGTCCTCGGAAGTATCACCAGGTTGTCACCTGACCGCTATGTTGAGTTCGTTAGCAAGTTGGTTGCTTGCAACCACCCCTTCTCCAAGAATCTGTGTTGCATACCCTTGAGCTGGTTGGTTAAGCTAAACAACAACTTGGAGAGTTGGAGGATAAAAGCTTGTCCGACTTAGCTCATTTCAAGGGATATCTTTGTGTGTGTGTGTTGAATAAAGATGATATCTTCACCGATTGGTCCCTATGACCAGTTAATGGACCTATCACCTTATCCAATCTTTGATTTGAGTATGGGCTATCGTCAAATCAAATCAGAACCAATGATATTCATAATGTTGTTTTACTCTTGGTTGGTCCCTCGAGCATACACCATTATATCTTTTGGGTCTGACCAATGCTATCACTTGTTCACACAATTATGGGATTCCATCTTCATGGAAACCTGGATGAATTGTTGTTGAGCCCATCAGCAACATTTTTGTCTCCTCCATGATTTGTGTTGAACATCCAGCTAGTGTTGGAAACTTGTGTAAGCATTTTCTTCATGCCCTGTTCATGAAGTATATGTTTGGATGAAAGAAGTGACTTCCTTTGATTCACGTGCATCTGATGTAAGTTGCCGCCGTGAATTCGAGAAAGTTTGTTTTGTTTCCTCTGTCACCGTCCCAAGTCATTCATGCATGTGCAAAGTATACTATGGTTTGGTAGATTAATTACCTCCACTCCATATGTATTCTGTAGCACCCCAAGCCACTGATTGATTTGTTCAAGGAGAAGGAGTTCCTTCATAAGAGCTAATCCGAACTTATGAAAGAACTTTGATATCCTCCATGATGATTCCCAATCAGAACTCGGTAGTGTTTCATTGAAAGACTACTATGTGGTCATGCTTGTCTAGGACATCGTGTTCACATGTGTGTAGCAGAACCAGCTCATGCCTTGGAGCTTGCTATCGTAGTTCATTTCCCAAGAATCTCGCAACATCATCTCGTCGATTTGTGTTGCAAACTTTCATTTTTCTTACTAGACTCGATGAGTCTGGAATATCCTGACACCAACCAGATCTGAATCTCAGGCAGATATGATGGTTGGAACATCTCCCAAGAACTATAATAATGGTCCCTCGATAACCGGTAAGGTGGATGTCGTGGCCAACACACCCAGCCGGAAGACCTACTATTGTAGTTTCTTGATTGAGAAAGTTGGCCACCTCCCCATAAGGATTTCGTAGGATTTAATCCCTAGTTGTTCCTTATGGATTTTTGTGTTCCCGAAGTCCGACCTTTTACTTGATGTTCTAGATATCAAACCATAATTATCTATGGATTACGCTAGCACATCAAGGAGAACCTTAGAAGCGGAGTGCTAAATGTCTCTCGGTCTATCATCCAGATTTTGTTTCCTTGGCCTCGCTAAGGTGAAATCTGAGAAGCTGTTATCTTCCTATGCATCTGCATCGTCCATCATTATCCATCATGGTAGTATGTTGTGTTGCCAGGATCCTTGACACGGATGTTGGTAAAACCTTGATGAATATGGAAATGCTCAAGTTCTTGAGAGCATGCGCAAGCAAAATCATCCCTTGTGTTGTTTTCAACAAGGTAATCCACATCATCATTCTAATTCGGGTATGCCATTCTATTGAAACCCTCTAAACGATCGCTCGAGAATTGCCTTAGGCTGGTATAAAGAGTTTCAATGATCTCTAAATCAAAGGTAATTCTTTTTGCCACTTAAGGGATATTCCTACGAGTCACCTTTCCTAAGGTGCCCCGTTATGGTATCATGGCAATTCAACTCCTCGCTACGTTGACAACCGATCACCACATTCTTAAGTCTGGAATTGTTGTCTACCTAGCGAGCCCTCGTCATCTCTTCCACTCCATCCCTCTAGATGTATGCCTCGTGTCTTAGCTCGGGAGATGCTGCTATGACTCATCCCATGAGTTGATCCTAAGTTGTTCGATCTTCGAGAAGATCGATCCTTCTAGAGTCTCCTTCTCCTCTCGTTGTCATGTTGGCTGGAGTTCTCAGAGCAAGACGACAAGACAAAGATGGTGATTGAATCAACGTTCATTTGAAGTGCAACCTGGATCGTGAAGATTGCGTTAGTTGCGTTTTCCCCTTCATCTTACCCTACGCCTGAATCTCGGGAGGAGATTCTTGTTTAGTAGGGGTGAGTTGTCACATCCCTAGCCTTGCTATGCACTTGGACTAGCTTGGCTGTTGCATCATGTCTAAATTTTATTAAGATTGAAATGGGGATGTCCAAACCCTAGCATTAAATCAACTCAACTAGGATGGATTAAAATCTTTTTCAAAAAACCCAAAATGTCCCTAAGAAAAGTTCACGATTTCTGGTTAAGGTGGAAACCTCTGCCAAAAATGATGAATATATTCTTAGATCATTTTTGAATTTTTGAATTAAATAATGTAATTGAGTTTGGGCATTTAAATACTATAAATAATTTAAGTGCTCAAATAATTCTGAAACTAAATGTGGGTCACTGGAATAATCCAGAGAGAGTCCACAAATTATTTCAGGAGTTTACAAAATGGTTTAGCATTATTACTAAATCAAAACAGAGAAACAAAATAGAAAACAGAAAGAAAAACTGAAGGAGAAAGGAACCGACCTGGCCCACCTGGCGGCCCACCTGGCCGGCCCAGCCCACTTACCTCCTCGCTCGTCGTCTTCCTCCTGCCAGTAGGCAGGAGCGAACACGCGCGCACCCGCGGAGCTCTCCACCTCCTGCTTCGCGCTGGAGGCCGCCCCTTTGTCCTAATCGGCGCCACGGAGACGCCCAGCACCTTCGCCCTCACTTCCCCAACTCTCTGATGCCTCTCCCCTCTCCCCCCGGACCTCTTCCCCTCCTCTACTCTCTCCGCGCGGCACCACCGACACACCCGCCGCCGCCGCCGAGCTACACCACGGCCGCAGCCACCCCCTCGCACCCTCTCCGCATCCCTGAGCTCCGCCACGACCCCGTGGAGCAACACACTCGACGCACGCGACCACAAGAGGCCCCAGCCGACCCGAGCATCGTCGTCTTCACCTCCGGTGCCGGGAGATCGACTCCGCCGATTCGACGCGTCCAGAGCTTCCCCGACTTCGTCGTCTCCTCCGCTAGCCCCTCCGTGAGCTCTCCTACGTTTCCCCTCTCTCCCCGTTGGTTTCCCACGCTGTAGCCGTGCTAGCCACCATACCGAGCGCCACCGTCCGCCATGGACGTCGGGCATGGCACTGACGTGCTGCTGCGCCTAGTCTGACGAACCTAGCGAGCTCCTAGCTGCCCCAGGAGTCCGCATAGCCCCTCAGCCAGCCCCCTAGCGCTCCGTAGCCTCGCTCCGCCCAAACCCGAGCTCCAGCAGCCGCCGCGGTCTCCACTCCGGCGAGCTCCGGCCACCCCGCGCCTCCCGCGTGCCTCCTCTGGATGCGCGCGAGCAAGGGCAACCCTCTGGTGCCCTTGGCTTGGCCCAAAACCGCTCGTAGCGCCACACCGGTGAGCTCCCGCCGCGGCTTTGGTCGTCGCCGGACGAACTCCGGCGAAGTCGACGTGTCACTTAATTAGTGCTAATGACCCGGCTAACCAACCCTCTAATAGCCACTGACAGTGGGCCCTACCCATGGTCAAACCTCAGTTAATGCTAGATTTGACCGGGTTTAGTTCCTGAGTCACTGATGTGTAGACCCCACACGTCAGGTTTGACCCGGTCAGCCCTGTTGACCTGCTGACGCAAGCATGACGCAGTAAGTCATTTTCTGGATTAATTTTAACTCAGGAAATTCCAGAAAATGCCCTAAACTTCTAAAATTCATATAAATTCAACCGTAACTCCAAATGAAATAATTTATATATGAAAAATGATCAGAAAAATCCAACCTATCCATCTGTACCATTTTCATGCATGATAGAACAACTTATGACTAATTTTTAGGACAATTCAATTAAATGGCATTTAAATAACCACATGTGGAGTTTGAATTTGAACCTAGGGTTCAAACCAACTCCATTTAACTTGCTGCTAGTTGCATTAGCTCAAACCACAGCATATTTCCATGTCATGATCATGCATCATATTGTGCATTGCATTGATTGTGTTCTTCCTTGCTTGCCGGTATTTGTCCCCTCTTGATAGACGTGATACCGACGATGAGATTGATGACACCGATGAAGAACTATTTCTATCTTCAGAAGTGCCAGGCAAGCAAAACCCCCTTGTTCATTCCGATACAATCCTACTCTCTCGCTCCTGCTCTCTTTTACTGCATTAGGACAACATCGATTCATCTGTTACTTGTTGCGGTAGCTGAACCCCTTTATCCTCTGCATGACCTGTCATTGCCACAGCAAATAGATGAAACCCACTAGCATGAGTAGGAGTTGTTTGAGCCCTGATGTGCCTACTCATTCATGTTTGTTTGTCATGCCTGCTACTGCTTAGAGTTGAGTCAGGTCTGATTCATCGGGGATGAATCAGAGGTGTGTGAACAAGTCCTACTGTTGAGAGCTAAGTGTGTGAACACGATTTGGTAAAGGTAGCGGTGAGAGGCCATGTAGGAGTACATGGTGGGTTGTCTCATTGCAGCCGTCCTCAGGAACTGAGTTCTGTGTTTGTGATCCATGAACAGTTACTACCACACATTGGGTTCCGGTAACTCGACCCCTCTCGGCTTATTAATCAACTCGATCTCTGTCCAGGAGTTGCAACTAGTTTCTGGTGTTTGTAGGTAGTGTTAGTAGTCTACTAAGTGGCACCCGGTACAGGTGGGCTTGGGACAGACTAGGCACAGTGGCACGGTGTACCAAGTGGCACCCGGATGGTGGGCTTGGGAACCCTGCTCACATCATTTGGGGCCGTGAGCGACACCCTGGCCGGATCTCCTTGCGGATGGAACCCGAATAGGCGATAAACCTGGACGAGAGACTTGTGTGGTTAGTCAGGTCGTGGCCGACACCCTCGCTGGGCTTCCGCTTGAAGGTTGCCGAGTACATGTTGTGTAAACGGCGGTAAGTGGTGAGACCATGTGTGAAGAAGTACACCCCTGCAGGGTTAACATTATCTATTCGAATAGCCGTGTCCACGGTAAAGGACTTTTGGGTTGCCTGTACAGTTCATAGACAAGTAAAAGTGGATACTCTAAAATACGCAAGATAAGCGTGATTGCTATGGATGGCGTTCTCGTAGGGATACGGGAGCGGATCCATAGTGGTGTATTGATATGGTGAATATGTGGACTCGTGTGCGCCACCTCAAAAGAGTTACTTGCAGTCGTAGTTCAGGTTAGCCACCGAGTCAAAGCTGGCTTGCTGCAGTTAAACCCCACCACCCCTTTGTTGATACTGATGCATATGTAGATAGATCTAATGTAAGTCTTGCTGGGTACATTTGTACTCACGTTGCTTAATTTATGTTTTTGCAGAGAGACTTCAGTCTCGCTAGTAGTACCGCGTGGACTTCGACGGTTAGCTTGTTACATCAGCTACGATCTTGTGCCTTCGGCAGGTTCTGGTAGATAGACAGGCTTCTCAGCCTTTTTCATTTGTAGATGTCTGTACTCAGACATGTTAAGCTTCCGCTTGTGCTTTGACTTGTATGCTCTGAATGTTGGGTCATGAGACCATGTTTGTAATATCTCGCTCCTCAGAGCCTATTGAATAAATACTTGAGTTGTAGAGTCATGTTGTGATGCCATGTTGTATTTGCACATATCGAGCATACTGTGTGTATGTTATTGAAATGCTTGGTATGTGTGGGATCTGACAACCTAGTTGTTTATCCTTGGTAGCTTCTCCTACCGGGAAATTTCTCCTAGTGTTTCCACTGAGCCATGGTAGCTTGCTACTGCTCCGGAACACTTAGGCTGGCCGGCATGTGTCCTTCTTCGTTCCTGTGTCTGTCCCTTCGGGGAAATGTCACGCGATGAATACCGGAGTCCTGTTAGCCCGCTACAGCCTGGTTCACCAGAGTCCTGCTAGCCCAGTGCTACAGCCTGGATTCACTCGCTGATGACCTACACGTTCGATGCTGGGTCATGGA
This sequence comes from Triticum aestivum, assembly GCF_018294505.1. Taxonomy (NCBI): domain Eukaryota; kingdom Viridiplantae; phylum Streptophyta; class Magnoliopsida; order Poales; family Poaceae; genus Triticum; species Triticum aestivum. Next base: position 245,542,754 of record NC_057813.1, read on the forward strand.
TGCCTGTCCCTGTAAGTTTGTGCCACTTTGGGTTTACGACTAGCCATGTCAGCCCGGGCTCCTTATCATATGGATGCTGGCGACACTATCATATGCGTGTGCCAAAAGGCGCAAACGGTCCCGGGCAAAGGTAAGGCGACACCCGTGGGGATACCGTGCGTGAGGCCGCAAAGTGATATGAGGCGTTACATGCTAGATCGATGTGGCATTGAGTCGGGGTCCTGACAGTTGTGGACTCACCCTCCTATTTCTTGCAATTAGTCAAATCCACAATTGACATGGGCTGCTTGCAAGTATCTTTGAAATTATGAATGAACTGGGCTTTTAACTCTGCCCATGAACCAATGGAATTAGGCGGCAGCCCCTTCAACCAAGTGCGGGCAGTCTCATCCAACATCATGGTGAAGTACTTGGCCATCGCAGCATCACTGACTTCTAGTAGTTCCATAGCCATCTCATAGCTTTCAATACCACGCCCCAGGCTATAAGTCGGCCGTGTAATTAGGCACCTTTCGAGGCCCCTTGAAATCTTTGGGCAAATGCTCGTTACGCAGAGCCGACACCAGACACGGGACACCTCCGGTCCTAGTGGTCATGCCTGCCTCAATAGAAGTCGTCGGGTAAACCGGAAAAGGTTGGTAAGCCGCCCGATGAGCCGCCCGCTCAGCCTCTTGACATATTCTATCCTAGTCAACCAAATTAAGAGCTCCACCATGCACCGGATCATGCCCGCCCGGCTGGTCACGGCGCAGGGCGTTGCTTGAAACGACCGCTGAATCCATGTGCCTGCTATAACTCGGGCTCCGGCTTGGACGAGGGGTCGAACGAATCATGTCTCGGCTATACGAGTATGCCTCCTGCTGTGCCAAAGCCGTCTGAAGAAGCTCTCTGATCCTGCGAGTTTGAACCGCCGTCGGAGAGTCGCCCTCCTCTAAGAGAGTCGCCAATCATGCCACCGCAGCAATCATGTTCTCCAAAGGGTTAGAATAATGACCCGGTGGTGTTGGTACATACTAAGGTGGATCCGTATTCATCCGGGGAGGTTCCATCATATGTGGCTGAACTGGCATTCCAGCCCCGGGTGCTGCAACCCGGTCTATCTCCAGCGGGTTACTGGGCCCTGCATCGGGTGTATGCAAGAGGTTTCGAGGATCGTAAACCGGAGGCAGACGGGATTGAGTCTTCCGGTACCTCCGCATCATAACCTCATTTGACGCGTTATGATCCTTCGTGAGCTGGAAAGCCTGGGATTGAATTCACTGCGCCTGGGCGTCTAGAGCCGCTCGCTCTGCGGTCATCCTGACGTTTTCCGCCGCCAGGTCTTCCTTAGCCTGCACTATATCCTGTTTTAACTGCGCCACTTCGGCATCATGTTGAGCTTGATCCGCCGGGTTGACTACGGCGGTTAATAGCGCTGTCATCTTATCTGTGAGATCCATCAGCACCTGAGCCGGCGGGCGCACATCGCCTCCTGCCCCGGCTGCCGCTGACCTGGAGGTTATTGCTGCCGCAGCCGTAGAGTTTTGAACGGGTCGCGTACCAGCCATGAAGATCCCAACTCTGCTCGGCAGCTCAAGGATGTCCGGAATACTACTGCCATCGGAACAGCCCCCAAGCCCGCCGTCTTGCAGTTGATACAATGAATCTGTCTCACCTGTGGACGACTCACCATCGGAGTGGCCGTCTCACCGGCAGACATAGATCCTTCAGAAAGTTCCCCTCCATGGATGCATCTCATGAAGGCACGCTTCATAGCAGGCTGAGCCCAGGCGGGTCTTGCATGCTGAGCCGTCTCGACAAGGTCGGTGCAGATGTCCGGCTCAGGGCCCAGCTTGTTGATCTTGCCAATGAAGACGTGGATTCTGCCAAAGGGGACCCGGTACCCGTACTCAATTGAGCCAGCGTCAGGGCCCCAGCCTGCATCGTCGATGTAGAGCTTGCTGTGATGACTCTCGGTCATCCGGCCCACAACGTATCCCTTGAGCCCTTCGAAGCTGCCCTTCAAAAACTCAAATCCACCGTGTGCTGGCCCCACGGTGGGCGCCAACTGTCGTGGAATTGTCACGTCAGATGTCCTAGTGGAAGGACTTAGTCGTGGAGCCATTGCAACTAGGAAGCTTGAAGGGGTTAATCAGGACAAAGGACACGGGGTTTATACTGGTTTGGCCCCTTATGGTGAAGGTAAAAGCATACGATCCGGTTTTGGGTGGGATTGCTTATGTCTCGATTACCAGGGAGAGAAATCGCTTGACCTAGCTCTCGTTCTGATGTTACCTGTCCTGAACCACCGCCAGGTCATCCCTTTATATACAGAGGTCGATGCCCAGCTGCTCACAGAGTCCCGGTTGGCTCATAAACAGTGCTCGGCTCGGTCTCTAACTATTCTTGCCTTACAATACAAATCATGTACATATGGCGGTTTATCTCTACGAGCAAGTCACCTTTAGGCTTTGGGCCCTTTAACTGGACCGCCATTTTCAGGCTTTGTCTTGGCTTCAAGAGTCTTCGTAGGTATAACCCGGCCCCTCCTGGGCGGGTCATACCTAATAGTTATATCCCTAACACCCTGGTTTGTGACTTCAAGTCACCAGAAGAAGACACAGTTGGATCTATTACAGATTACATGTCAAGCCTTCGAAGAAATTTTGGCCTAATTGAAATACTCAAGTTAAAAAGATTGCATTATTGAAGCATGATTGGCAAAACATGCACGAAGGCATGGAAGAACAGATAATTGTTTTCCAACTACCTATTACACGGCTACAGTTGAGCCCAAGGAGTTTTTGACTAAGTTTTTCCTGGAGTTACATCACTCCGTTGAGCCGGCATTAGCACCGTCTAGGATCTGGCCTGGCGGGTTGTTGTCGTCTTGGTGCCTTGAGGTATAGGCCTCCAGGTCATCCCGTGCCGACTCTTCCTCGTCTGTCATTGGGAGAGTAGACGATGTCCAGTCGATGATGGTTAATGCTTCAAAGGTAGCTTCATCGTTAAAGATAAGAGACTGATTGAGATCAAGAACAAAGGTATGCTTACGCCTTGGCGGGGTAAGGTCTACAACATCATGGGTTGGCGGCTTAATCTTGGCATTGTTGCTATCATAAGCCGGATGGTACTTGCTCAGATCCAGCTCCTGTGTAAGCTTGCACGCCAAGGGCCGCATCTCTCTGATGCACTTGTTGAAGTCTTCTTCAAAGATCAACCCGTCGTCTTTGAACTCTGGACACCCGGTGGCCATTTATTCCGGGTCTATCTTGGATTGGCATGCTTTGGCCTGGCTTAGAGAAACAATGGCTCCTGCGCGGGTGGCTGATAGTTTAATTTCTTCAATTTGAGCAGGCACCATTGAAAGTTGGTCCAGCATAGTCTTGATGAGGGTTGGAGGCTTTTTTCCATTTGACAAAGCTACAAGACTGCGTAGGGTTCCAGAGTATAGTTGCTCAGCCAGTGAATAAACCACCTTCATCTTTAACATCATATCTTGGCCAAGACTAGAAATTCTGGGGCCTGTTAAGATTTTGCGTAAGAGTCACCAGGAGGGTTAACAATATATATTATGAGTCACCAGGCGAGTTAAAGAATTTGACAAACAGATGATGAGTTGCATATTACACTTACCAAAGATGGTGGCTGTCATGTGAGAGATATGTTGCTTTAAGCCGGACAACTCTTTGGTCACCAGCTTAAGCTGAGCCTCAACATCTTCTGCACTTTTCAGTAGATTAGCCTTTTAAGGTTACAAGGCGGCTCTCTCTTCATCAAACTTAGCCTTGATCTTCTCAATGTCTTCCAATGATGACTTCAGGCTTAATTCAGCCTTGGCGTGTTCACTTTGCTGTGTCTCCAGACTTTTCTTCAACTCGGTGATATTTGACTCGCCCACACTCAATGCATCCTACAAAGAGTGGCGCATAATGTTAAGATGATCCATTTCACGATCAGCAATAGTATTCAATTCCCAAGCATATTGCAAGCAATACACTTGGCACTTGGGGGCTAATGTAAGTCATTTCCATCTATAAGACCCGGCTCATCTTATTCAGATGAGCCGGCCCTTGGGGGCTACAGATTGATTCTTATCAATGATTATAAGACCCGGCTCATCTTATTCAGATGAGCCAGCCCTTGGGGGCTATAGGTTCTGTTCTTAGCAATGAATATAAGACCCATCTCATCTTATTCAGATAAGCCGGCCCTTGGGGGCTACATTTTGGAGTTCTTTCACAAATATCAAGCATACTCAATACCATTCCTATAATTAAGACTTGGGGGCTACTATGGATATATGTGTGTGTGTTTGTGTGTGTGTGTGTGTGTGTGTGTGTGTAAGGCTAAAGAGAGGGTTGATGTGTTCATACCTCATACTTTTGCTTCATCAAATTGGACAAACCCAGCCTCCATGTCCCAGCTTGTGTGAAGGCGTCTTAAATAGCCTGCATATACTTCACCTGCATTGAAAGAGGAGTAACTCTACAAGTCCAATTTTGCCTTGCCTTTCTCCAGCGAAGGCGTTTCTTCCTTAGCCGAATGCTTGGTTAGGACTGTGGAGTCCTCAGGTGCCTTAAAGGAAGACCCGCTAGTGGTTATGTCGTCAGTATCAACAGTGGCATGGTCTTGTCAGTGGACTTGGCAGGAGTGGGTGGCTTACGACTTGGCGGGTCTTGATGGGCAGCCGAGTTAATATCAGTGTCCATTGGCTCAAAGACCGCAATGCCAGTTTCCGATGGCGGGTCATTAACAGGCTCTTCGGGGTCTTGGATGGGGGCCTCAGTAGTTTCCATTTCTTGCTTCTCTAGCTCAGAAACTTCAGGGGCTTTGGAAGAATCGCCCAACTTCTGCTTCTTACCAGTCTTGGCTTTGGCCCTATGACAAAAATAGCAAAGTTTATGAGTATATCACCACAAGTGATTTATCAACAAAGGAAAATATTTACCCATGGGCAACAATGAAGGCAGGCATTTGGGTTCCTCATGAGTTGCCAGATGATGGTGGTGTTCCCTGATATTTGAGTCAGAAGGGGTAAGAGGCTAACACATGAGACCGGCCTTTGGAAGAGACAGGGTCGGGCTGTGGGGCACTGATATGTCTCCGTCGTATCTAATTTTCCTAATGTTTTTCCTCTTGTTTTGGACTCTAATTTGCATGATTTGAACGAAACTAACCCGGACTGACATTGTTTTCAGCATAACTACCATGGCGTTGTTTTTTGTGCAAAAATAAAAGTTCTCGGATTGGAATGAAACTTTGCGAAGATTTTTTTATTCAATAAATAAGAATTTCTGGAGTCAATAACCACCGGAGGGGGGCACCTGGGTGGGCACAACCCACCAGGGTGCGCCCCCCTCCAGGCGCGCCCAGGTGGGTTGTCCACACCTGGTGGCCCTGCAGACTCCAACCCTGATACTATAAAATCACATATTTGGAGAGAAAAATCAAGGAGAAAGAATTATCGCGTTTCACGAGATGGAGCCGTCGCCACCTCCTGTTCTTCATTGGGAGGCCATATCTGCAGTCTGTTTGTGGCTCCGAAGAGGGGGATCTTCGATCTTCATCATCACCAATCGTTCTCCATCGCCAATTCCATGATGCTCCCCACCGGGAGCGAGTAATTCATTCGTAGGCTCGCTGGTCGGTGAGGAGTTGGATGAGATTCATCATGTAATCGAGTTAGTTTTCTTAGGGCTTGATCCCTAATATCCATTATGTTTTGAGATTGATGTTGTTATGACTTTGCCATGCTTAATGCTTGTCACTTTGGGCCCGGGTGCCATGATTTCAGATCTGAACCATTTATGTTATCACCATTATATCCATGTTCTAGATCCAATCTTGCAAGTTATAGTCACCTACTACGTGTTATGATCCGGCAACCCTGGAGTGACAATAGTCGGGACACTTCCCGGTGATGACGGTAGTTTGAGGAGTTCATGTATTCACTATGTGTTAATGCTTTGTTTCGGTTCTCTACTAAAAGGAGGCCTTAATATCCCTTAGTTTCCAATAGGACACCGTTGCCACGGGAGGGTAGGACAAAAGATGCCATGCAAGTTCTTTTCATAAGCACGTATGACTATTTATGGAATACATGCCTACATTATATTTATGAACTGGAGCTAGTGCCGTATCGCCCTAGGTTATGACTGTTATATGATGAATATCATCCAACGAATTCACAGATCCAATGCCTACGAGTTTCTCTTATATTGTTTCTGCTAAGTTACTACTACTGCTGTTACTATTGCACTTGCTACAAAATCATTGATATCACTGTTACCGTTACTATTGCTATTGCTACTACTATCAAAGCCATAATACTACTTTGCTACTGATCACGTTGCTGCAGATAATTAATCTCTAGGTGTGGTTGAATTGACAACTCAGCTGCTAATACTTGCAAATATTCTTTGGCTCCCCTTGTGTTGAATCAATAAATTTGGGTTGAATACTCTACCCTCGAAAAATGTTGCGATCCCCTATATTTGTGGGTTATCGAGACCTTTTTCTGGCGCCGTTGCCGGTGAGCATAGCTATATTTGTTGAGTCACTTGGGATTATTATCAAATTATCACTATGAAGAATCTAAAGGATGCTAAGACTGAGATTTTTCCCTCTAAGACGAGGGGAGGTAAGGAATTGCCATCTACTCACTGCACTTGATTCACCTTTTGTTATAAGTAAACTTGTAACACCACCACTTGCTATTAATTCTGATATGTGGCAAGTTATTGATGATGCCACTTCTGCTATGAATGCTACTCATGATGATCCTGGTACCTTGCTTTATGATAATGTGTCACTAGGTGAATTTCTTGATGAACAACTTGCTAGAACTAAATCATTTGAGAATGCTGAAACTAATGAAATTGTTGAAACTAATGATGAGCTTGAAAATGAAAATCCTGAAACACCTATTACACCTAGTTCTCCTAGATATGAATTGCCAATGGTACCGGAAGGTTATGTTATGGATGAGGAGGCAACTAAAGACATTCTTGCTTGTAAGGATAGAGATGATATGGAAAAATTATTATGCAAGTATAAAGAAAAGACTTTGAATGAAAAGGAAATGTGATCCTAAGTTTGCTACTTCACCTATATTTGTTGATGATAAGGATTATGAATTCTCTGTCGACCCAGAGTTAATCACTTTGCTTGAATCCAATCCTTTCCATGGTTGTGAAACTGAAACTATTGTGGCACATCTTAGTCAGTTGAATGACATAGCCACTCTTTTTGCTCATGATGAGAAAATTTGCTATTATTATATTCTCAAGTTATTTTCGTTCTCGTTAAAGGGTGTTGCTAAGACTTGGTATAATACTCTTGCTCCTGGTTGTGTGCGTAGTCCCTAGGATATGATTTATTACTTCTCTGAAAAATATTTTCATGCTCATCAGAAACAAGCTGCCTTACAGGAAATATTTAACATTGTGCAAATTGAAGAATAGAGTCTCCCATAAGCTTGGGGGAGGCCTCTCCAATTGCTTAATGCTTTGCCTAATCATCCTCTTAAGAAAAATGAAATACTTGATATCTTCTATAATGAACTAACCGATGCTTCTAGGGATTCCCTAGATAGTTGTGTTGGTTGTGTTTGTCGGCGTTCTGGGAACGGGGGTACCTAGACTTGCCTGCCTGCGGCCTGCGGCGTGGCTCAAGGAGTGGCCCAGTGCGGCCCATCTTCATCAACACATGCTCAAGACCCTCGCGAGGGGCCAAGCCTTGCGGGGTGGACGACAGGAGGCTTCCTCAGGCACGGCCTCATCAGGCTGGCTCACGAGGAGGCGGAGAGATCAAGGTGGGGTACCTCACGAGGTGCCCGTGACGCAAGCCATGACGACCAAGACGCAGGCGGGCGCCGGCCTGCCCAGAGTCCTTGTTTCCCCTTTCGTGCAAAGGGGGCAAGCGCAAGAAAGGGTATCAAGCAAAGGCAACCATTTCGGTGCAACAAGACCAAGACCAGTAGGACGGCAGAACGGAGGTCATCGTGGAGCCCAAGCCAGGGTCATTGTCAGGATCTTTTGGCAGGCGAGGACTAACTTTAGTCAGGATAAGTGTACTAGATGTTCCCCTTCAAATTGGCCAATTGTTGGCGCCCTTCCCGCTCAATATTTGGGAAGAGGCCCGGGGCCTTTGCCTATAAATAGGACTAGCCACCCACAAGGTAGAGGCATCGAGAAATCAACCAGAGAGAGAGAGAGAGAGAGAGAGAGAGGTGACTGAACTACCCCTAGCAGTCGTCCCAACCAAGAACAGACCCTCGCGAGGCTGTTCTTCCTTTGTACCGTTCCTCATCAGCCCCAGAGGCAATCCACACACCACACACTAGAGTAGGGTATTACACCACAATGGTGGCCTGAACCAGTATAAATCTTGTGTCCCTTGTGTTGTTCTTCGTGTAGTTTAGATCATAGCGAGGCGGTGAAACACGGGTAGGATGAGGGTGTGATTTCCGTGCGCATCCCAGTGTTCGAACCTCAAGGGTCTGCCGGAACCCGAAATCCGACATTTGGTGCGCCGGGTAGGGGTGTGCCAGAATCTGCCTTCCGTCGCCTCGTGTTTTCACCGCCCGTCCCATCCATGTCAGATGCGCATCATGCCCGCGCAGAGCGCCGGGCCGCCCTCGGTGCTCGCGTCGCCCAGACGGCCCCCGTAGGCGGGCTTCCCCGTCGTTCCCCATCACCTGCCATCAACGCCGCCACCGGCCCGGCAGGGAATGAGCAGCAGGTGTCGTCCTTGCATCCATCGGTGCGGCGAGAAGGCCACACCGCCATCCCGTCACTGACTCCGGCCGACTCATCGTCCCACGCCCGCCGCGCCCCAGCGGACACGCACGCCGCGCTGCTCCTGGCACGGGAGCTCCTGCACTACCGTCCCGTCGACGACCTCTACAACGAGTGGCTCGCCCGCATCACCGAGCTCGTCAGCGCCGCTGGGGGCTCCCCTGCACCATCCCTCTCATTGCACCGCGCACCGCCCTACGCGGGCGACGAAGCTCCGAGGGCGCCTCAGCCGCCTCCACCTCAAGAAGGCGCCTTGGCTCCAAGGCGCATGGCCCCTGGGCAGAACCCACTCCGTCCGGCTCCAGCACAGCAAGAGAAGAGCTGCCAAGAGATCCCTCATCCCTGGGAAGCCGCTCGCGTGCTCCCCGCACCGGCTCGGCATGAGCACACGCCTGCTCCGGCGCATCAAGACCCTGCGCTACACCTCACCACAGTGCACGGAGACCCGCAAGATCAAGCTCTCCGTCACCCAAGGGCTCCCGCAGCCACCGCAGGCTGCCGTGCTTTCTTCGCCGAGCTGCGCAGTGTGGCCTGGCCGGGCAAGTTCAAGCCAGACCTGCCCCCGCGCTACGATGGCACGGCTGACCCTGCTGAGTTCCTCCAGCTCTACGAGCTGGGCATCGAAGCCGCCAACGGAGACGAGAAGGTCATGGCGAACTGGTTCCCCATCGCGCTCAAGGACGGCGCCTGCACCTGGCTCCTGAACCTGGCTCCTGGCACGATATCCTCCTGGGACGAGATGCGCACCCGATTCACCGCCAACTTCCAAGGCACTCGCAACCGGCCCCCGGCCATGAGTGACTTGCGCCGCATCAAGCAGCAACCAGGGGAGACCCTGCAGAAGTTCATCCAGCACTTCAACAGCGCTCATCTTAAGATCCCCAACGTGTCTGAGGAAGCCATCATCTCAGCCTTCTCCGACGGCGTGCGTGACGTCAAGATGAAGGAGGAGCTCGCAATCCATGAAGACTTGTGCACCTCCCTGGAGCTGTTCAACCTGGCGACCAAGTGCGCCAGGGCTAAGGAAGGGCGCCTGTCCCTCCTCGAGCTGCCAGCTGCTGACCCAGAAGAGAAGAAGCCCAAGACCAAGGACGTGAAGCGCAAGGGGGCTGCAGTGCTTGCAGCAGAGCCAGACACCTAGCAAGGCATGGACCAGCCTGAGTCATCCAAGGGCAGCCGGTACTGCGTGTACCACGACCTCCACACCCACAACACCAACGAATGCCATGAGCTCAGAGCCGTGCGAGATGTGTGTGCCGGCCGACGCCCCGAGCGCAGCGACAGGGGCTATGGCCGAGGAGGAGGAATAGGTGGAGGACGATGGGAAGACCGTGGCCCTCTCCAAGGGTGGCGTGACCGACCTCGCGAGGACAGCTGGCAGGACCAGCCTCGTGAGGAAGGTTGGAGGGACCCACCTCACGAGGGGGGTTGGAGAGATTAGCCTCGCGAGGATCTCCCACAAGGCAATGCGGGCCTCCCTCCTCTGCCACCACAGCCAAGGAGGAATGAAGACCATCACCAGGACGAAGGGGTTGGAGGCTTCCAGGAGCCGCGCGCAATCGCTTGCATCTTGGGCGGCGCACAAGCCCCGGCCTCTCAGCGCATCTTCAAGCAGTTTGCCCGCGAAGTGAATGCAGTCCTCCCCAAGCTTGAGGCCACACGCCCTCTCAGGTGGTCATCCTGCGCTATCATGTTCAGCTCAACGGATCAGCTCAAGTGTGCCGCCACAGCAGGAGTCCTCCCGATGCTTTGTTCCCCAATCATCAGCAACGTGCAAGTCACCAGGACCCTCATTGACGGCGGAGCAAGGCTCAATGTCCTATCCATCGAAATGTTCAACAATCTCCAAGTGCCATATAATCAGCTGCAGCCAACCAAGCCCTTCTCAGGAGTCACCAACGGTTCCACGGTTCCGATAGGGCAGGTCCGCCTTCCTGTCACCTTCGGGAACCGCAACAACTACCGCACGGAGCTCATTGACTTCGACGTCGCTCACATCCGCCTGTCGTACAACGCCATCCTCAGGTACCCAGCCCTGGCGAAGTTCATGGCCGTGACCCATCACGGCTACAATATCCTCAAGATGCCAGGAAGCGGCGGAGTCATCACTGTGCCTTGTGAAGAGAGAGACGCTGTGTGTTCCCTGGAACATGCCTTCCAAGCCGCATCAATTGAAGACCCAGATCACAGGAACGGGAGGCCTCCCGAGGCTGCTCCTATGAAGAAGAAGACATCGCCTGACCCGACCCCTCGGGAGGCTAGCCCCTCAGGGTCAGCACCCTCTCAGGGAGGACCTCCATCTGTCGCATAGGGAGGCACGCCCGGCGCCCTCCTCGAGCAAGGCTCGGGGGCTCTCTCCTGGAGGGCCATCGACTTTGCTAAGATTACGAGGGAGGCGCTCGGGCACCACTTTCCCTCAGGAGGAAGCAAGGCAAGGAAGACCAAACCCTCAGGAATTCATCATCGAGATCATTCAAGAGTTGCAGGAGTCAAGAGTCATGAGTGGCAGCCGCCGCTTGTCCGCCGTAGCTCCCCATCAAAGCGAGGATGGTGGGCTGCGCGTCTGCATCAACATACCAGGACTCAACCGAGCCGCCTCTCAGGAGCGCCTTTGGCCCTCACGCGTGGGGCGCTACAGAGGCCCACCTCAGAGCTATGTTCGCATGCCTCACGGCCTGCCGAACGTGGCTGCGGCGCATCAGCGCCTCATGAGGGGCATCTTGGAGGCTCAGGCAGTCAGGCATTCCGCGGTCCTGGCGGAGATGGAGATGGTTCGCGAGGAGCCGCCAGCGCCTCTGGAGCCTCTCGAGGCCCCTGGGCCTGGGGGCTCGTGAAGATCATCTCCCGCAGCGCACGCCATCCGCTACTTCAGCATCCCTCCATCTTCAGCATCATCAGGTGACATCCTACGAGTTTCATATTCAGCTGGGAGCGCCCCCCCAGGGCTGCATCATTCCCAGGCCGCCTGGGTCCGTCCCTGCAGCGTGTATCTCCTTTAGTTCATGTTTTCAGCTTCGGGGGCGCCCCTCGGGCTGCATTATCCCCAAAGCCGCTCGGGCCTGACCCAGCGGTGATCGTTTCTTTCTGCGCCCGTCTAAATGGATTTGCTTCTTCATGGCTAACGTGCTTGGCCTAATCGCCCGCTCGATTGACACCAACTGATGGAGCTGCTCCCTCACGGCATGACGCTTGCACATGGGTCCATCCCTGCAACGTCGACAAACCTGGACGGCTGAGCTCTGGCCACGGCAACCCCACAGGACGCCACCTCACCAAGCCTTCAGTGCCTAGTCACCCTCCTAGAGCAACCAACAGCTGGCCGGCAGTTGTAGCGGCAAACCCTCGTTTTTCTCATGATGAACTCACAGGATCGTTTTAAGGAGCAGCGTCCGGCGCGGCTCCGCAGCGTCTCCTTCGCCCTTGTCCACGCGAACCGCTTGCACGTTAAAGGGGGGGGGGTACCTGAGCATCGTGACTCATGGGCTCTTACCGGCTCTTCAGCGCTCACCCTCTGGCCTTGTGCACGGCATCGCGACCTGGCATACCAGCGACGGCTGAGCCCCGCTCGAGGGCCGGGACCTGAGGACGTAGAGCACGAAGGCGAGCAAAGATAAGGGGGAAGAGGCACGTAGGGGACCTCGCCAGGCAACTCCTTAGCTGCCAACACGCGGGCCTGGTGCCGCGCCAGGGAACGGTCCTCGACCCCAGATATAAGTCACCCTCCGGAATCACTAGTTGTCACAGCGCTGACCTCGCACCTAATACAGTTCCGTTTTTGGCGGCATCGCACTCCTTTCTCACCGAGCGATGGCTGCTTGAGCACTAAAGGGGACCTCCTAAGCATCGCGACTCAGGGGCTCTTACTGGACCCCGGGCCGCTCACCTCCTAACCTTGACCACGACATCGCGATCTGGCATACCAGCAACGACTGAAGCCTGCCTTGGGACCGGGACCTGTCAGCGCAGAGCATCAAGCCCTCGCGAGGTTCGAAAGGGGGAGCTAAGCTAAGACGGGACGAGCACCCCTCACCACTTCATGATAAGGATCATATTAACAAATGGATCTACATGCATCTTACAAACCCCCGCGGGGTGTGTTCTTCGATTCCTCGCAGGGAACAAAAGGAGTAGATCCTAAGGAGTGCTAACTACGCGTGCCCCCACAAGAGACGCCATCATCAACAGTGGGCCGTCAGCCACGGCGCCAACCCTATACGGATCAGTAGCGGCGGCGGCCCGACGAGCCCTCCCTGCTTCGGGAGCGACGCAAGCTCGAGGGCTCGTAGCTATCGTCGCTCGTCTCCGGGGTCACGAGGAGCTCGGCGGAGTCACTAGATCCTCCGACACCTCCGCTGCTTGAGGAGTTGCTGGGGAAGCGGTTGATGCGCCTAGTCCTTGCCGGAGCAGGGTCCCGTCCGCCTTTCTCAGGGCAGCACTCCAGCCGGCGTCCCTCCGTGTCGAAGACCTTGAAGAACATCAGGGAGGCGCCATCGCACTCGAGGCGGATTGCGAGGGCGCCACCCGTCCTGCCACCTGAGCGATCTCGCCCCAGCCTCGGGTCAGGTAGACCCTGCCCGGAGTGACGACCTCAACCTCCGCTTCGTTGGCAGGGGCACTACAGCCAGCATGCTGCAGCCAAAGATCGATAGGCCCCTCGGCGGGATCTCGAAGGCGAAGGAAAGAGGGAGGCAAATCCAGTACTGAGGAGGCGTGGCGGCATGAAGCATGAGCTCGCGAGCAGAGCCCATGGCGTGGACCCCAGGTGGAACGACGCGCACCACCGTGATCCGCCGACGTCGACGGCGCCTCTGGCGATGCTCCTCGGCGCCAGCACCTTCAGGGCCCACAATCCGTGCGTACAAGGGTAGTGGGAACCCCAGCGGCGGCCGCTCAAACCACGGCCTCGACACCTCCTGCCAAGCACCTCCATCCCCATGGCAAGAGGCGAGCCGTTTTTTCGGAGGTAGCAGGATAGGACTCTCTCGGGGGGCCTTCCCTTTCTGTTCGGCAGAAAACCGACGAATCGGTGCCATTGGCGAAGGGAGGGGCAAGGACGAAGAGGAAGATGAAGAGTAGCGGGAAGAGATGGGTCAGAAAGGCTCGCACCATTCCGTACGTATAGTCGAGGGAGGCCAACCGTCGACCTCCACGATCATAGGTAATTATGACCCGTTTTGCATGCAGGGACTTGTCAAATCATGCAGTTGTCGAGGCATCATAGGGAGCCAGGACGCCCACGTCCAATCAACCGCCACACGGCGCCCAAGGCCGCAGGCTATTGGGGCCCGTGGCGCTTCGCACTTGCCTCTTCGCTTCTCTGCTAAGCCAAGTCCAAGCGCGCCTTGGGCCCGGGGGATACTGTCGGCATTCTGGGAACGGGGGTACCCAGACTTGCCTGCCTGCGGCCTGCGGCGTGGATCAAGGAGTGGCCCAGTGCGGCCCATCTTCATCAACACATGCTCAAGACTCTCGCGAGGGTCCAAGCCTCGCGGGGTGGACGACAGGAGGCTTCCTCAGGCACGGCCTCGTCAGGCTGGCTCACGAGGAGGCGGAGAGATCAAGGCGGGGTACCTCACGAGGTGCCCGTGACACAAGCCATGACGACCAAGGCGTAGGCGGGCGCCGGCCTGCCCAGAGTCCTTGTTTCCCCTTTGGTGCAAAGGGGGCAAGCGCAGGAAAGGGTATCAGGCAAAGGCAACCATTTCGGTGCAACAAGACCAAGACCAGCAGGACGGCAGAACGGAGGTCATCGTGGAGCCCAAGCCAGCGTCATCGTCAGGATCTTTTGGCAGGCGAGGACCAACTTTAGTCAGGATAAGTGTACTAGATGATCCCCTTCAAATTGGCCAATTGTTGGCGCCCTTCCCACTCAATATTTGGGAAGAGGCCCGGGGCCTTCGCCTATAACTAGGACTAGCCACCCATAAGGTAGAGGCATCGAGAAATCAACCAGAGAGAGAGAGAGAGAGAGAGAGAGGTGACTGAACTACCCCTAGTAGTTCATCGTCCCAACCAAGAACAGACCCTCGCGAGGCTGTTCTTCCTTTGTACTGTTCCTCATCAGCCCCAGAGGCAATCCACACACCACACACTGGAGTAGGGTATTACACCACAATGGTGGCCTGAACCAGTATAAATCTTGTGTCCCTTGTGTTATTCTTCGTGTAGTTTAGATCCTAGCGAGGCGGTGAAACACGGGTAGGCTGAGGGTGTGATTTCCGCGCGCACCCCAGTGTTCGAACCTCAAGGGTCTGCCGGAACCCGAAATCCGACAGTGTTTTCAGGGATCAAACTATTGGACAAGCTGAAGAATTATTGAATAACATATTGAAAAATTATGCTGATTGGACTCTTCCTGAACCACCGCTTAAACCTACTCTGAAGAGGATGGGTATCTTATATCTCAGTCCTGAAGATATGCAAGAGGCAAAGAAACCAATGAAGGAAAAAGGTATTAAAGCTGAGGATGTTAAATATTTACCTCCTATAAAAGAAAAACATGGAATGGATACACCACCACCACCTAAGGTGGTAGAGGTAAATTCTCTAATGAAATTCAATGAAAATGATAATCCTCACAACATGCATCCTAGTCAATGCCTTAATGAGTTTGAAAGTTACATTAGAAAGCAAGATCACTTCAATGCAAATGTTATGAAACAATTGAAATACAATTCTGATATGATTGCTCGCTTGAGTGACTTGTTATTTAGAATCTCAAATGATGTTAGAGGTGTAAGAAAACATGCATCTATGGTTCAAACTCAACTAGAACAAGTTGCTAAATCTCAAAGAGAATTGCTTGATGAAATGAACAATAATATAAGTGATTTTTGCTATTAGAGTAGCAACTAGAGGAGGTAAAAATGACTCAGGAACCACTTTATCCTGAGGGACACCCAAAAAGAATTGAACAAGACTCTCAAAGAGTTAACATTGATGCACCTAGTCCTT
The DNA here is from genome assembly GCF_018294505.1 of Triticum aestivum. Classification (NCBI taxonomy): domain Eukaryota; kingdom Viridiplantae; phylum Streptophyta; class Magnoliopsida; order Poales; family Poaceae; genus Triticum; species Triticum aestivum. The sequence goes on from NC_057813.1 coordinate 245,558,488, forward strand.
CTAAAAAGAAAAAGAAGAAGAAAATTGATAGGACTTTGCATGCCTCTAGTGAACCTGAAGTAGAAAAACCTCCTGATAATGATAATGAAGTTTTTATCTCTGATGCTGAAACTCAATCTGGTAGTGAACACTCACCTTATGATAATGAAAAATATAATGATGAGGTTCATCAAGATACTCAAACAAATAATAAAGAACCAGTCAATGAAGTTGAAATAGAACCAACCGTTGATCTTGATAACCCACAACCCAAGAATAAAAGATATGATAAAAGAGACTTTGTTGCTAGAAAACATGGAAAGGAAAGAGAACCATGGTTCAAAAACCTGTGTCCTTTCCACCTAAGTCAACCAAAAAGTAAGATGATGAAGAATTTGAATGCTTTGCTACAATGATTAGGCCAGTCTTTTTGCGTACTCGCTTGACTGATATCTTGAAAATGCCTCCTTATACAAAGTGCATGAAAGACATCATCACCAACAAGAGAAAAATACCGGAAGCTGAAATATCCACCATGCTTGCTAATTATACTTTTGAAGATGGAGTACCTAAAAAACTTGGAGATCTGGGAATCCCCACTATACCTTGCTCCATCAAAAGAAACTATGTGAAAACTGCTTTATGTGATTCCGGAGCTGGTCTTAGTGTTATACCTTTCTCTTTATATAAAAGACTTGATTTGAATAAACTCACACCTACTAAAATATCTTTGCAAATGGTTGATAAATCAACTGCCATACCTATAGGTATTTGTGAGGATGTGCCCGTTGTTACTGCTAATGTTACTATTTTAACTAACTCTGTTATACTTGACATGCCCAAGGATGACAACTTGTCGATTATCCTTGGTAGACCCTTTTTGAATATTGCAGGGGCTGTTATTGATTTCAATAAAAGCAAGGTCATTTTTCATATCAATGGTAATGAGCATATGGTGCACTTTCCAAAGAAACAATTCCAAGTGAATGGTATTAATGTTATTGAGACACCTCCGACAATCACTATTGCAAGTTTTCAACTACCCCTACCTACTGTTAAAAAGAAATATGAAATGCTTATTGTTGGGGACATTCATATCCCCATTGAGGTAACTTAGTGATTTGCAAAAGTTTTTCGGTTTCGTGCTAATCGAAAGTGGTTGTTAATAAGACTTGATCAACCTTATTAATGGATAATTTTTGAGAGGTATGAAGTTGATGAATTTAGTGAGCACTACCTTCTGTCCCTACCTTTTGTTTTCTATTTTTATTAGTTAACTAAAATAAAACGCCATGTTTTGTCAGTTTTCTGAATTTCCCGTGCAATAAACAATGACCCAAAAATAAAAGTTCTCATAATTCTTTGAAAATTAAATATGATTTTTCTGAATATTTAAGAATTTTTGATGCAAATAACATCAGAGGGGGTGCACCAGGTGGGCACAACCCACCTGGGCACGCCGGGACCCCCAGGCGCGCCCTAGTGGGTTGTGGTCCCCACGTGGCCCCCCTCACTTATCTCTTGATCCCACATCACCACCTATCTCCATAAAAAAATCACCATTGCTCTCTCTCTCTCTCTCATGTCCTTGCTCTCAAACCCGCGGATTTCGATCTCTTTGCTCGAAGCTCTGTTTTCGAAACTGTTCCGGGGGATTGTTGCTTGGTATGTGACTCCTCCGTTTGTCCAATTAGTTTTTGCTTTAGTGGTTTATATTTTGAATAATTAGTTACTCTTGGTGCTGCTGTAGATGAGCTTGCATGTTGAATTCTTAGAGTTCTAAGTAGTTTGAATGCTTAATATGGCCTCTATGCATACCTATGAGTAGTTGTTATCAATCTTGTAAAGTTTTGTTAACAATTTTTTGTGACCCAAATTTTTTCATAAAATTGTACGTGAATATGATGAACCTCTTTGGAAGGAGTTCTTTGAGGAGGAGATCCTCGGAGGCATCTTCTAGTAGCAGCTCCACTCGTCGGTCTTATGTTGAACCAAGTGAAAGTTCCATACGAGATGCCGCCACCAAAACATGCTTATGGCCATGCAACGATTATATGGTGTGTGTGGGCATTAGGGATGATTATATGGTGCGTGTGGGCATTAAGGAAGAATTTGAGCAATATGTTCACAATGTCGAGTTCGGTCCCTACATTTCAGAAAAGTGCAACCAACACCTCAACCTCACTGAATCATTTACCAAAGGATTTAAATTCCATCCCCATGAGTTTAGGGTGTCATTTAAACTGAAGTAAAATCCATTTACCATATCTTTAGAGAGATTTTCCCACTGATGCAAAATCCCATTCTGGGGTTCGCTTGACGAACCACCAAGATCTGAGTTTGAGATATTCTTGACTAGTCTTTGCTATGGTGAGACTAGGGGAGTGATGCAAGGTAGAATAAAGAGCATTTATTTTCCCTTAATCCAGTACTTCGCATTATTTAGTGGAAAATGCATTGTAGGCAAATAAGATTGTAGTACACTTTCTGCCCCAGACTTGAGCCTCATACGCATCGCTCTCACCGATGACAAAAGTTATAATCTTGGAGCAATTGTTGCACGCAGGTTGCAACACAACGCTGGTAGTGGATATTTTTATGGTGGAATTTATGCCACATGCTTAGCAAGAGAGCTGGGTGTTTCACCTTGGCCTTATGACCCTATTTTACCCACGCAGTATTTAGACTCTGATGCTATGAAATGTCATAAGATCCTTAGTGGTGAACCCCATAATTTCACTTATAACCTGTTGTTTAATAAAAGTTCCATTGTAGACATATATTTGCCCGCACCTGCTCTCTTTGATGTTCACAATAAGGGAAGATACTATGTTCTTGAGAGCGAGGCCCGAGCTCATAACGCGGCAGTTGTGGCTGCATGGTGGGCTGAGATATCTGCACCTAGAGCCTCTGTGAGCTATCACTCCGACCATTATGCAGGCTACTGACTGATTACCAAGTTAGGCCAAAAGCCTAAGCTTGGGGGAGTACATGTTTTCACTGACATTACATTCATGTTCACACATTTCATTCCAGTTGTTGGTGTCCACACTTTTTCATTGTATTATCCATGCTAGATTTATTTCCTCATTTTCTTCTTGTGTATTTGAATTTTTTTGAGAAAATCCAAAAATATTTCCTACTTCTTTTCAGCTTCTCTTCCTAGTTTAATTTGTTGGAGTACTAAAAAGAAAACACAAAAAGTTTTCCTTGTTCTTCTTCTACTTGTTGGGAGCTTTCTCGTGTAAATAGTTTTTCTCATTTTTTGTTTTTCCCATTTATTTGCTTGTTCAAGAAAAACCAAAAACTCCAAAAAAATCAGCAGTTTCTCTGAATTTCTTTTTCTTTTTATTGAGTCATACCAGGAGAAGACCATGATGAGAATGTTGAGTGGCTCTCATATGCATTATTGTTGATCTAACAAAGAGGCCATATTACTTTGTCTCCACCTTTTGAATAAAATGTTTGTAGATTCCAGCTTAGTCCACGACACTCTTGCACTATTATTATTTTCAACTTTTGGTCGTGCAAGTGAAAGGCAATAATGATGATATTTGATGAACTGGCTGTGGCAGAGAGAAATGGTTATGAACTCAACTTGTTCTGTTTTTGTAAATATGTTTAACCTAGTATCCATGATTCAACCTATTATGTTCAAACAGGTTTGCAATGACAATTAGAGATTATAGTTTACCATACCATGCTTAAGTAGCTAGGAGTGGATAATAGTTTATCTTGGATGCTAACGTTGCATTAAAATGATTGTGATGTAGTATGATGATATGGTATCCTCCTCTGGACATTCGAGTGGCTTGACTTGGCACATGTTCATGCATGTAGTTGAATCAAAACCAACATAGCCTCTATGATATTTATGTTCATGGTGTTCATATCCTACTCATGCTAGTATCCAATGTTACTTATGCATAATGCATGTTCATGATTGTCTTTGCTCTCTAGGTGGCCGCTTCTCAACCTATTTGCTAGCCTTCACCTGTACTAGGTGGGAATTCTGCTTGTGCATCAAAAACCTGAAACCCAAGTTATTCTAGATGAGTCCACCATACCTACCTATATGCGGTATTACCCTGCCGTCCTAAGTAAATTTGCATGTGCCACCTCTAAAAACTTCAAATAAATATCCTTTTTGTGTGCCTGGATTGTTCATAGAGCGACAGGAGGTAGTCAGTATCTTCCATGCAAAGCGGGTTATTCTCATGATGAGTGTTTATTCACTCATCCTTGCATGAGAGGGGCGCTAATAAGGATTCCCATTCCCGAACTCAAATTGCAAATAATTAAACAAAACTCCCCCAGGATTGTTGTTGGTATGATGACACATCTTGTTTCGGACAAGCTGTGGAGTGTGATTGTTGGTGGAGGGGGAGTAAACCTTTACTTTTATCGCTTGGGAACCGCCACTGATGTGTTTAACATGGAAGATACCGATAAATAATGGTCGCAAAGAAAACAAGAAGGGTGCATTTCTCACAATTTCATTTACCTCTATTTTAAAACTTGAGCTCTCGCACCGCAACAAATAACTGCTTCCCCCTATGAATGGACTATCTATTTACTTTTATGATGTTTCATCGCCTTCTCAAAAAAGCACCAGAACCTCATAGCACAATTGTCATCGTCATGCATTGTGTGTAGCTAATTGTCACGGGTAACCACTGCCACCTATGGAACTAGAGGGTCCCTTGCTGGTTCGGTAGGGGGGTCGCGTTGCACAAAGACCACCTGAGCGTGGGGCAGCACGACAGAGACCACACAGGCAGTTTTACCCATGTCCGGGCCGCCGCGAGGCATAAAACCCTACTCCAGCTTTGGTGGATTGATGGTGGAATAATGGTGGTGGAGCGTAGTACACTTGCCCAGCAAGGGCGGCAGTGGCTACGCGCGTATGGGGGTGTGAGTGGTCCTACCTTCTAATCCTTTCTACGGTTGCCATGGGCCTCCTTTTATAGGTTAAGGGATCACCACAATGGCAAAGTGGTCATTATGCACTGATAAGATAGCAAACAATGCTATCATACCTAACTCTGCAGGCTGGCAGGGCGCATTAAATGCACCGCTCAACATCACATTGTTGGTTGCCAGGCAAGCCTTGCCGGGCTATCTTGCTAGCTCCACGCCTGCTTGCTTGACACATCACAGGACGGGTGTCGTCTGTAGGTGTCTTCTATAGAGAAAAGCTGCCATGTGGCGAATGGCTGCCACTAAGTCACTTTGCGGCCTGACACCGCACGAATTGATGACGTGGGTCATGGCGGAGTAGTTGGTGAGGTGATTTTGCCATCGTGAACCCCGGCAGGCTCTGCTGGGATGCTTCGGACACCTCCTTCCAAGGGTGGCCCCGTCCTTGTCGAGCTCACCTGCCCGACAAGAGAGGCTTTTCTCTTGGTGGTGTCTTGCTGTTCTGGCTTGATCTTGGTCCTATTAATCTGCATGTTGGTTCTTCAAAGCTTTTGGTTCCTCCTGCATCTTGGCTCGGCCTTGGCTTGTTCATGCACGAGTCAGGGGAATACATATACCCTTGTCTGTTTTCCCCGACATAAGCCCCGGGGCCTGAGCCACACGTGTCGCGTGGCACGTTGGGTTAGGCCCCAAACAATGCGCGGACACGTGGTAGGCGAGGGCTGCTCACGCCGATTTGCCACGAAGACTAGTCAATCCAATGTCCACTTTGTGCAATTACCGCACGTCGTGGGATCATGAGACTGTTGCAGTTAAGATAAAACGGTAACTTTCTGAAGCTTCACGCCCCTACCTCGCACTTCCCCCTTAAGAGTAGGGAAAAACGGAGCGACATGGTTCACCTGTCTTTTGCCCCACTCTCCCATCTTCTTCCTCCGCAAGCCAAATGATAGTTCCTTGTCTTGTTCTCCCGTTCGCCGCTGCCCTTCCCACTGAATCCCTTCTCCTTCCACATCGCCACCGCGGAAATGGGGAAGAAACCCACAGAGAAGGGAAAGCAGATGGCCGCGGCGAAGGAGGCTGCTGCCGATGGAAGCAAGAGGGCAGCGGAGCTGAATGATAAGCAGAGGGAAGACGTCGTCTTCATCCCGTCGACCTTGAGCGGCCCGGTCCTTTAGGTGAGTAATGGGTATCTGTGGGGAGGCCCTTTCCGAAAGGGCACGGGGCACCCAAAGTCTTTGCGGCAGGGAAGGAAGATCCGCCAGACTCATATCGAGTCTTCTGCGCTTACTTCATTTGTGGCCTCTGTTCCCCCTTCTCCGAATTCTTCGAGGCGATCATGAACATCTATGGATTCCACCTCCTCGATTTCATGCCAAATGCAATGGCGACCATGGCCATTTTTGCGCACTTGTGCAAGAATTTTGTCGGAGTCAAGACCAACATGGATTTGTTCCGGCATTATGTCATCCCACGACTGGAGAACAAGGGTCACCGCTCTGGGAACATTAGCTAGATGCCGCGGATGGCAAGGAAGATCTGGGGTTACATCCCTGGGAACAGAGGTGGGATGAACGGAGAGGGGATTGGTGTTGGATTCAAGATGAGGAAGCCCCCAAGTTTTGTGAAGCACGGAAGGAATGTGTTGAGCACGGCAAGGAATGGAGCGCCAAAGGCCTTACTGAAGATAGGTTGAGCCAGGAAATCAACAGGATTACCCATTTGAAGGCTGCTAGGCTACATCGAGCATGTGGCGGCAGATTTACTTCTCCACCAGATTTCACTGCTGCAGGAGAGGGACAGACTCGCCTGGTTGTATGGGGACGCTGCTGATAGGATGAGGCTACTCCTAGGGTTGGCCAACAACTTGTCAGTTTATGGCCATGGATGGTTGTGCGACCAATTGTTCGGTCGCTTTGAACTATTCAAGATGCCGACAACTGTTATTCCTCTGAACATCAATTCAGCCCGGGATCAGATGCTGAAGTGGATGCCGGACTGGAATGCCGAACGGGTAGCAAGCACTTGGCAGCTACCCACCCTGGATGAAGAGCTCCAGTGGTCAAGCACCCTGGAGGAGAAGGCCACCAGGGTTGAAACTAGGATGTACTAGCGCACCTCCTCTATGGAGGTGGCATATATCTTGAGGAGGGTCGAGGAGCACAAGGCTGCCCGCCTTGCGGAGATAGCGAAGGGCGGAAAGGCCGGGAAGGGAAAGGGAAAGCCGAGGATGAAATTTCTTCCCATGGCGGTAGCGAGGCACAGGCCACAGAAGGGGCTTCCAAGGAAGAACTTGCCGGGGATAGCCTTACCGGGCTAGAGGCCCTAACCATGGCAACAATGAAGCTTTACGAGGAGGAGGATGTGGGCGAGGTGGGGGAGCTCAACAAGGAGTGGCTCGCAGCTGGGCCTCAAGCCCTCGAGCCAGTCCCAGACCAGCGCACCCGCAGGCGCGCTGCCAATCGAGGGGCGGCGGCCTCCAATCCAGTGCCAGCCGTCAAGAGGGTGAAGAAGACCAGTACCAAGGCAACCAAGGGCAAGGTGGCATGCCGCCAATACCCTCGCCTTGCTCATACTAAGTCTTCCTCTGCCAAGCAATCGATGAATGTGGAAATGGGCTCCAACTCCCACTCTAGATCGAGTTCCTCACATAACTCGTCCTCCCCGGAGCTCCTGGCGCCACGCCAGACACCCGAGCTACCAGGAAGTTCTGCCCCTCCATCTTCAAAGAGAATAAGGGAGTCCCCGCCTCCCATGGAGTTCAATTTGAACTCCATGCTTATTGAAGAAGAGCAAGGAAGATATTCCCTGCCCTTTGTAAGTATCTTCGATATGCTCAATTACTTTTTACTGACTGACCTTCCACTTTGCTGTTGCCGTCAGGGAAGTGGAGGAGGACGTGGAAGCCCTCATTTACCGTTCACGAAAGAGGCTCTGCCGTCTTGGGTCATTGACGGGCGCAGGGAGCCTGGCCTTGGCGGGGGTTGATGCAGAGGACCACATGCCGAGCTCCTAGTCCAACCCTCGGCCCGGGGATGGAGATTTGGCCCCATTCACCAGGGGCGACGAGGATGGCCTCCCTGTTCCCTCGGTCGGAGGGGGAGGTAAGTCGATGCAGGGCGAGCCCTTTCCAGAGGGGCGCGCTTCCCCTGCCACTCGAGCCGAAGAGGCCCCCATGGGTCCCTCTGTGGATGAGGTTGCGCAGAAGGCTGCCACGGCTACCATGGCAAAGTGCGAAGTCCATGACCCGGCAACAGATGTTGCCGGCAAAACTGAGCTACCCGCCCGGCAGACTTCTCCAGGTACTCCACTTATTTCCTTTCTCCTTTCTTGTTTTGATCGCTTCGCCTGATATTCCCGTTTTCTTAAAACTTCCGTTTCTTTATTGCTCGCCAGACCTTTCATGCGCAGTCCCCCAAGCCGAGGAGCCAGAGCAGCTGGAGGTGGTGGCCGATATTGGAAGGGCTGCCGTAGATGAGGCCGTCGAGATCGTCGCCGCAGAGGGGCATGACCTTACTGTCAGGGATGCACAGGGCTCTTTGGTGGTGGTGGAGCGCTCTTCGGAGGATGTCCCGGTAGAGGAAGTGGTCGTCGAGGTGAAAATTCCCCTCCATACTATGGACCCACTCCCCTCCTTCGGGACCATCGCTGAGAATCCGCCACCCTCCTAGAGCACTCTGGCCATGGTGTTGTCGCCGCCTGGAACTGGAGCCCTCGACCTGTCCCTGACGACGGGCGCTGAGCTCGACAAAGAACTTCAACGCCTCCTGGCTCCGTTTTATCACGGAGCTGGAGAGGCCGATGACTCAGCCACCGTCGCAATGGACTTGTCCTTCATGGAATCCATGGCGGCGGGCGTGAAGGAGATGCAGGCCTGGCACAACCAGAAGTGGCAGGCGCTCAAGGAGCGGCGCGAGTCTGCCAACAAGGTGGACCAGAAGCTGAAGGACAAGATTCTGGAGTTGCGGAGTGGAATGACAAGCAGTTCAAGGTGCTCATGAGGAAACAAGAGGTGCTCCTAATGGCGAGGGAGGATGTCATGGCTCAGGAGGCGCGCCTGGCAGACCGCAAGGCATCTCTGGATGCCAGAGAGCAACAGATCTCTCTCCGGGAGGAGAAATTTGAAGCTACCCTCCAAGCCAATGATGAAGATCTGGAGGCCCTTGTGCGGCAAGGCACCAAGGAATTGGAGGACAAGCATGGAGCTTCCCTGGATGCCCTCGCTGGTGATTATGCCACTCAATTGAAGAAGCTCACCGATGACCTGGCTTCCGCGTCCACTACCAAAACTAACCTCAATCGACAGGTGGCTAACCTGACGGAAGACCTTGCCGGGAGTGCCAAGGAGGTAACGGCTCTCAAAGAGGAAGCACGGAAGGCAGAGGTCCTCTTGGCCGATGTGCAGTCGCAACTCTCCTCCAACACTCAGAGTCTTGATACTGCGAACGGCACCATCAAAGACATCAAGGCCAGGATCAGCACATTGGAACGCTCGGCGGAGTCCCTTGAGTCCCGCCAGCAGTTGCTGTCCAAGGATCTGGATACCGCCAAGCATCTCTGATAAGATGCGGAGGACTAGCAGAAGAATCAGTCCGAGCAGGTCGACCTCTGGATCAAGAGCCTGATTGATATCGCGGAGCATCTTGGTGCCCAAGCTGCGGTAATGGGCATGGATGGCCCGGTCTTCTCGGCCAGCAAGCAAGAGGTCCCAAGCGTCAAGCTGGGAATCTTCTTCAACGAGCTGATTGAGAAGCTGAAGGCACATGAAGAGGGGAGGGTCGGGCGCTTTGTGACCCAGTCCCGGAAGCTTGCCCGTGATGCCCTCATGATCTTGATTAATATGGCCTGCCGCCATCCGGACCTCGACCACGACGACGGATTCAAGAAGCCACCGGCGAGCATTGATGTCGTAGCCGCCAAGGAGAAAGCTGCTCCCCAGGCCGACATGGTCCTTCACGTCTGAATGGCTCCATTGAACCATCTGACCAAGTATCGGGCCGCTGTTGCTCCTGCGTTGCCCTGTAATGAAGACATAACATAAATTTTGTGTTTAGTCACTTCATCTCTAGTGTCCGCGTGGAATTGATATTCTTAGCTGGATCTTAAATGCATCTTTATCCCTTTGAGCTTTATATGTTTGGGTTCGTATGATCAATCCCTGTGTATGCTCTGGACGCCTGCCGGTATCATATTTCCGCGATTGTCGTAAGGGTCCGACCCTTAACAGTCATCTTGGCGTGGATGCGTCCCGACAGGTTTTTCCTAAGTAGCTCTCGGCACAGCCTCTCGACCTACGAGCATGGCTCAGGACAGGACGATGGTGCGATCAAAGAAACTAGCCAAGGTTCCATCACACGAGGGTTTTCACGATACGAACACTCACTAAAGTTAAGGGATAAACAACTGCAAAAATATAAAAATGCATCAAAAAAGAAGTGATAAAGTAGACATAGCTTTCGTTTTAAGCTCCTTCCTCCTCTGCCGGTTCGCACGCGCTTGGCGCGCTCGTGACGCATGGAAGAACTGAAGCCTAATCAGGCCATTCTTTTGTTCCCAATAGGGATCGGCGTATATCTCGTGCGGCTGGCGGGCATCGGGGTTCGGTTTCGGGCTCCTTTGGTCCCTCTCCCCTTTTCCCCCTTTCCCTTCGAGTCAGCCGAGTAGCCACCATCGCGTGGATCATGCCAACGCAGGCAGCCTTGTCGAAGCACGCCTGCCGGAGCATCAATCAACGGATTCATACCAGCGCTTTACTTAGGATTTGACCAAAATAGGGGAAATACTCGACGGAGCATCACACGGTAATCATCGACATTGACGACGTCAGGGCGAAAGCGGGTCGACTGCTGACGAAGGGAAGGGACAGGAAAGAGGGAGCTCGTGCCCGCACGGTTTGTCCCCTTTATCCGAACGGCGGGCACACCATCTAGACCGCCGAGATGAGCATATTGCCACCAGCAGCGATCTTCGCCACAACCATGGCTACAGTGAGGCGTGGAGATTAACGATGTGGCGCGGGGATGACCCCGCTTAGTTTCCGTGTCTTCGTGGATGCTGCAAACGCCAGAGGCTCCGAGCGAGCGACCACGGGCAGAGCATGCTGCACACGCCTTTAGGTTCATGCAAGCGATCCCCCTACCTGGCGCGCCAAAGATGTCGCGGGAAACCACGGCGACCTATGGGAACAGAGGTTCCCTTGATGGTTCGGCAGGGGGGTCGCGTTGCACAAAGAGTAGGCGAGCGTGGGGGCAGCACGACAGAGATCACACAGGCAGTTTTACGCAGGTACGGGCCGACGTGAGGCGTAAAACCCTACTCCTGATTTGGTGGATTGATGGTGGAATAATGGTGGTGGAGTGTAGTACACTTGCTCGGCAGGGGCGATAGTGGCTACGGGCGTATGGGGGTGTGAGTGGTCCAACCTTCTAACCCTTTCTACGGTTGACATGGGCCTCCTTTTATAGGTTAAGGGGTCACCACAATGGCAAAGTGGTCATTATGCACTGATAAGATAGAAACAGTGCTATCATACATAACTCTGCAGGCTGACAGGATGCATTAAATGCACTACCCAAAGTCACATCGTTGGTTGCCTGGCAAGCCTTGCCGGGCTATCTCGCCAGCTCCACGCCCGCTCGCTTGACATGTCGTAGGACGGGTGTCATCTTTAGGTGTCTTCTGTAGAGAAAAGCTGCCATGTGGCGAATGGCTGCCACTAAGTCACTTTGCGGCTATTGACACCACACTCATTGATGACATGGGTCATGGCGGAGTAGTTGGTGAGGTGATTTTGCCTTCATGAGCCCCGGCTGGCTCTGCCGGGACGCTTCGGATGCCTCCTTCCAAGGGTGGCCCTATCCTTGTCGAGCTCGCCTGCCCGACAAGAGAGGCTTTTCTCTTGGTGGTGTCTTGCTATTCTGGCTTGATCTTGGTCCTCTTGATCTACATGTTGGTTCTTCAAAGGTATTGGTTCCTCCTGCATCTTGGCTCGGCCTTGGCTTGTCCATGCACGAGTTAGGGGGAAACATATACCCCTGTCTGCTTTCCCCGACACTAATGTTGGGCGCGTCATGACTGGATCTTTTCTAGCATGAATTACAATGTTTAGTCGCTGCTTGAACTTTGGAGGTGCTTTGCATTTACGTTTTGCGGTCTCAGAAAGGGCTAGCGAGATACCACTATTGTCATATTATATCATGATTGTCTTTGACAATGTGTTATTGTTTGAGATATCTTATTATTGCTCGCTAGCTGATTATGTCATTGATATGAGTTAATATAATTTTTAGGAGTTCTTGTCGACATGGTTAGTTATGATCTTGGCTGAAAACCTGGGTGTTGTTTAAGCTTATTTATGTAAGAGCAAAAGAGTTCATAAAAGTTTTTCTTTTTCACTTTCAGTTTATCAACTGAATTGCTTGAGGACAAGTAAAGGTTTAAGCTTGGGGGAGTTGATACGTGTCCGTCGTATCTACTTTTCCTAAAACTTTTCCTCTTGTTTTGGACTCTAATTTGCATGATTTGAATGAAACTAACACGGACTGACGCTGTTTTTAGCAGAACTACCATGGTATTGTTTTTTGTGCGGAAATAAAAGTTCTGGGATTGGAACGAAACTTTGCGGGGATTTTTTATTCAATAAATAAGAATTTCTGGAGTCAAGAACCACCGGAGGGGGCACCTGGGTGGGCACAAACCACCTGGGCGCCCCCCTCCAGGCGTGCCCAGGTGCATTGTTCCCACCTGGTAGCCCTGCGGACTCCAACCCTGATATTATAAAATCACATATTTGGAGCAAAAATTCTGGGAGAAAGAATTATCGTGTTTCACGAGACGGAGTCGCCGCCACCTCCTGGTCTTCATCGGGAGGCCAGATCTGGAGTCCGTTTGGGGCTCTTCGTCATCACCAACCCTTCTCCATCGCCAATTCCATGATGCTCCCCATTGGGAGTGAGTAATTCGTTCTTAGGCTCGCTGGTCGGTGAGGAGTTGGATGAGATTCATCATGTAATCGAGCTAGTTTTGTTAGGGCTTGATCCCTAGTATCCATTATGTTCTGAGATTGATGTTGCTATGACTTTGCCATTCTTAATGCTTGTCACTTTGGGCCCGGGTGCCATGATTTCAGATCTGAACCTTTTATGTTATCACCATTATATCCATGTTCTTGATCCGATCTTGCAAGTTATATTCACCTACTACGTGTTATGATCCGACAACCCCAGAGTGACAGTAGTCAGGACACTTCCCGGTGATGACCGTAGTTTGAGGAGTTCATGTATTCACTATGTGTTAATGCTTTGTTCCAATTCTCTATTAAAAGGAGGCCTTAATATCCCTTAGTTTCCAATAGGACCCCGCTGCCACGGGAGGGTAGGAATAAAGATGTCATGCAAGTTCTTTCCATAAGCACGTATGACTATTTACGGAATACATGCCTACATTATATTTATGAACTGGAGCTAGTACCGTATCGCCCTAGGTTATCATTGTTATATGATGAATATCATCCAACGAATTCACTGATCCAATGCCTACGAATTTCTCTTATATTGTTTCTGCTAAGTTACTACCACTGTTACTATCGCACTTGCTACAAAATCATTGCTCTCACTGTTACCATTACTATCGCTGTTGCTACTACTATCAAGGCTGTCATACTACTTTGCTATTGATCATGTTGTGGCAGATAATTAATCTCCAGGTGTGGTTGAATTGATAACTCAGCTGGTAATACTTGCAAATATTCTTTGGCTCCCCTTGTGTCGAATCAATAAATTTTGGTTAAATACTCTACCCTCGAAAACTACTGCAATCCTCTATACTTGTGGGTTATCAGGCACCTCATTACGACGCTTGCGAGGAGCCGGTGTATTGGGTAAGCCGGCGACAAGATCTTCAGAGCCGCCACTCCAGGTCGGGTGCTTTGATTCGTGCTGCTGTTTCTTCAATAGAAAGTTGGGATCCAAATAAGCAAGAGGGTGTGAAAATCTTGCTTTCCGGATGACCCGCCATGTTTTCTTTCTTGGCAAAGGTTCTAAGTCGAAGGAGACATGAATTACCTTTGCTGCATCGGCATGACTAGTCTCCACTTTGTCCTGAGAGGAATCAACATAAATAAGTTGCATAAAGAAAAGGCCAAGGGAGTCAAGTTCTACCTCCGACTCCTCTAGCTCAAGGAGCTCTTGTGATGATGCTTTCTTGCGGCGATTAGTGCCACGAGACTTAGCTGCCCTAGTCTTCTTGGTGGGCTGGGCGGTGTTTACTTTCTTCCTCCAGAAAGGAGAGTAGGCCTATACACATATGAACATAAAGTAAAGGTTAAAAGGATATGAAGCACAAGAGATAGATAAACATGATGAAGGTTTGTATGGTTACAAAAGGAGCCGGGTTAAGGGCACAGAAAGGGTTCAGACCCGCTTTCTTGCAGTTTTCCAGTGACTCCCCGAGCAACGACTTAAATGTGTCATTGATTTCTTTATCAGTCAGTCGTGTTTGGTTGAAGTGTTGTAGGTATTTTGTATCGCCAGTATATTGGCACATTAAGCCGCCACGCCGCTTAGTGGTAAACTCTCTAGGCAACCCAGCAGCGGACCAGATCATTTCCGGTTAAGCCATTGGCGATCAAAGCCCTTATTTATGAAAAAGTAGTAGCATATTAAACGCGTTCTGCGGCAGTCAGCCGGCCTGGAAGCACACCATTGGTGGTGAGCCGGTAGGGGCGCTAACCCTACAAGGGATTCTCTCCAGCTGAGGATGTGTCTCTGTAGTAGAACCAAGTATAGTTCCAGTCCTTTGGATGGCTAGGCAGTGCGGCAGAAGGAAAGGTTACGTCTCTCCGCCTTTGAATAGAAACACCTCCAAGCTCAAGACTAGGCCCATCTAACATCTCAGTCCGGCGGTTGATGTAAAAGTAATCTCAAAAGAGGTCAACAGTGGGCTCCTCTTGAAGGTACACTTTGTAGAACACTTGAAAGTGACATAGATTTGAGACGGAATTGGGTCTGATGTCTTGGGGGTGAAGGTTGTAAAAATGCAGAGCATCTCGAAAGAATGTTGACCCAGGCAGTGAGAAGCCACAAAGAAGGTGATCCGCAAAGATGCCAACTTCACCCTCTTTGGGTTGAGGAGTATTTCAGCACCTGGAACCCGCCAGTGGATGACATCTTTGACTGGTAAGATCCCCATGTCCACATATTCATTCAGTGAAAGCTCAAAGACTCTAGAAGCAACCCACTCGCATGAAGTGGGACCCTTAGTCATGATTGATTGAGTGAAAAGGCTGTAGCCAAGGAGTAAGAGTGTGGCGGGTCAATATTACAATTTGAGAAGTTAAAGAGATTATGAGCCACCCTAACTATTGAGTGAAGTAAATCAAGCTATGAAAGCATGGCGGGTTAAGTTGTTAAAGTATGAGCCGACAACATGTTGGCGGGTTAATTGAAAGGAGCAATTTCTGAAATTCATTGGCAAGTTATAAATACAGTGTTAAGCCGCCCACAAGATGAAGGGTGGTTCAATGGTTTATGGATCTAAGGTTGCTGGATTTTTGCTAAGTGTGGAACAAACGGATCTCACAATTTATAGCTATATTTTTCGGAATTACGATAACTCAAAAAAGGAGGATAAATGATAGATCTAACAGGCGGTAGCAGAAGAACTAGAAGACTATATATTCATTCTAAGGAAAAGGGAGATCTATCTAACATGCGAAATAAGGGTTAAAATGCTACCCTCTGGTCCTACTCTATTTTCGGATTGAATACGACTTCCAGGCAGGGGATGGATGAACTAGGATGAACTTGAACAAACAACGAGGAAATCTATAAACTTGAATGCCCTAATGTGGATCTGGAAAAGGAAAAGAATGATACCTGACGGTGCTGATGAAGAGTGTAGGAGTGCCGCAGATCTCTGGTCCCAACAGGTCGATGTAGCGGCCTTGATGGAGTGGTCAGCAAGGTTCGCTTGGTGCGGCGGAGCTCTGGTCGCAGCTGAGGTCGCAAGGAAGAAGAAAGAGGTAGGGCGATGGGGGTAAAAGGTGAAAAGGAAGACCACCATGCCTATTTGTAAGGGAAAGTGAAATAGTGAAGCGGCATGCCCAAAGATCGAGGTGGCGTCATAATTATCATAACAAAGGAGGCGCCTCGATTTTCAGAATGGTTGGTTAATGCAAAGATCCGTTGTGACGTCATGAGAGTGTTTCTTAATTTAATAATATGACGTCATCTTTTCTTATGGCAGGCCATGAAGATTTATTCAAGGTCAAGCTTTAAGAAGAGTTGAAGAAGACTCGCCAACTAGAAGATGAAGATTGACATGAACAAGTTCAAATCAATCTGGGGCTTAATGTTGGGGATATTACCCCACAGTGTGAGCCGCCCAGGAGGGGCTGGGTTACAATGTTGGCGACTCATAAGTGAAAGCCTAAATTTGGCCCAGGAAGATAAGATATGACGACTAGAGGTGGCTTACAAGGCAGGCCTGTTGAAGGCCCAAGACCCAGAGATGGTGCCATAACCCGGAGGTGTGAGCTGCCCGATGGCGACTTGCCTAGCAAGGCAAGGCGACTTGGAATTTGGGCCGGTCATGTTATATGATCCGACTTGGACTCTTGTAAGCCTAGGGGATCGACCTGTGTATATAAAGGAGAGACCCTACGGCGGGTAAACTCAAGTTACAATCAATCGAGAGCTAGGCTAAGCGATTCCGCTCCCTTGTAATCGATACTCAATCAATACAACACAAAGCAGGAAGTAGGCTTTTACCTCGTCGGTGAGGGCCGAACATGGGTAAACTCATGTCTCTCATCCCACTCAACCCTGATGATCCACAAGTATAGGGGATCAATCGTAGTCCTTTCGATAAGTAAGAGAGTCGAACCCAACTTGGAGCAGAAGGAAATGACAAGTAGTTTTCAGCAAGGTATTCTCTGCAAGCACTGAAATAATAAGTAGCGAGTAGTTTGATAGCAAGATAATTTGTAACGCGCAAGTAACGGTAACGGTAACAAAAGTGCAGCAAGATAAACCAATCCTTTTGAGGCAAAGGACAGGCCAAAACGGTCTCTTATGATAAGCAAAGTGTTCTTGAGAGTACACGGGAATTTCATCTAGTCACTTTCACCATGTTGGTTTGGTTTGTGTTCGCTAATTTGATAATTTCATATGTGGGTGGACCGGCTCTTAGGTGCTATTATTACTTGAACAAACCTCCTACTTATGATTAACCCCCTAGCAAGCATCCGCAACTACGAGAAAAGTATTAAGATAAAATCTAACCACAGCATTAAACTTTTGGATCCAAATCAGTCACTTACGAAGTAATGCATAAGATAGGGTTTAAGCTTCTGCCACTCTTGCAACCCATCATCTAATAACCACTCCACAATGCATCCCCTTAGGCCCAAATATGGTGAAGTGCCATGTAGTCGACGTTTGCATGACACCACTAAGGGAATCACAACATACATACCATCAAAATATCAAACACATATCAAGTTCACATGATTACTTGCAACAAGATTTCTCTCGTGACCTCAAGAACAAAAGTAACTAATCACAAATGATAATCATGCTCAAGATCAGAGGGGTATTAAATAGCATATAATGGATCTGAACATATAATCTTCCACCAAATAAACCATACAGTAATCAACTACAAGATGTAATCAACACTACTAGTCGCCCACAAGCACAAACCTAAGGTTCTGGTACAAAGATTGAACACAAGAGATGAACTAGGGTTTGAGAGGAGATGGTGATGTTGCAGATGTTGATGGATATTACCCTCCCCCAGATGGGAGAGTTGTTGATGATGATGACGACGATGATTTACCCCTCCGGGAGGGAAGTTCCCACGGCAGAATCGCTCCGCCGGAGGGCAAAAGTACTCCTGCCCAAGTTCTGTATCGAGTCGGCGGCGCTTTGTCCAGAAAGTCCTATCCTTATTTTTCTAGGTAAAAATGACTTATATACCAGAAGAGGGACACCGAAGGTGGGCCGAGGAGGGCACAACCCACCTGGGCGCACCTGGGCTCCCTGGCACACCCAGGTGGGTTGTGCCCACCTGGTGGGCCCCCTCTGGTAGTTATTTGCTCCAATAATTCTTATATATTCCATAAAAACATCCCCGTGAAGTTTCATATCATTTGGAGTTGTGCAGAATAGGTGTCCTGACTTAGCTTTTTCAGGTCCAGAATTCCAGCTGCCGATATTCTCCCTCTTTGTGTGAACCTTGCATAATATGAGAGAAAAGGCATTAGAATTACTCCAAAAAGCATTATTATGCATAAAAATAGTAAAATAATAGTAGGTAAACATGATGCAAAATGGACGTTTCAAACCCCTTTAAGCTAATCACCGTAGCCATGACCTCGCACCTAAGTCCTTTCACGAGGGCATCTGCCGTGAAAAAACCACGACAGGATCAAAATTAGACTGAAGATGAGTGGTGGAGAAACAGTAAGAGTTGTGGGACGCGCGCATGCCCGACCCTGCTGGTTTGCATGAGACTGCGGGAGAAGGCGTGCCAGATGGCCTAATCCAGGTGGCTTCATGGTGTTGCCCACGGTAACATCCTTAGCGGCAGTGCGTCCCGCGACCGCGGCGCCCCTGCCTGATTTGGTTGGCATGGTCAATGAGATGTAGCGCTTCGCCCTCTCATGCTGCATCATTGTTCTCCCTATCTCGACACCAACATTGTCCATGGCCACAACAAAATCGATGCCATCGTCTTTCTGCACCAACGTCAACCTCTGAAACTCTAGGTATGTACAAAAGTACAGTACCCACGTTGGTTGCAGAAGAGATCGAGCAAGGGAAGGAGAATACCATGAATCCTCGTCAGGTGATGACGTCATTGCTAATTATTAGAATAACTCATGTGAGAAGGAAATGTAACAAGGGAATGAAGCGGTGCCTTTAGCTGTTACTCATAAACTTGTTTCATGGAGAAGTTGAGTATTAATGAGATCGTGGGGATGTGGATAGCCAACCGCTTATGCTGCTTCTTTTTGCATGGACGAGATGTTACGGTAGTTTAATTGCATGCTTGCTGATATTGCATGATAGCTGAGTTGGCATGTGTGCATGTCAATATAAATAGAGTGGTGGGATGACTCTCTTCCAGTGCGTTGCTATGGTAACTTTGTATAAGCTTGAAAAAAAGTATAAGCTTGAAAATCAATAAAATAAAGTGTCTAAAATAGAATAAACACTTTTGAATTACAGTTAAAAAATGTCATTTCAAGGAAAAATGTGAAGGATGATGATACGTCTCCAACGTATCTATAACTTATGAAGTATTCATGCCATATTAGCAATAATTGTATATGGTTTTGGTTTATTTTTATATGAGTTTTATGGACTAACTTATTGATTCAGTTCCCAGTGCCAGTTCCTCTTTTTTGCCTATCTTTATTTCACAGAAAATCCTTATCAAACGAAGTCCAAATGCGATAAATTTTACGGAGATTTTTTTGGAATATATGTGATTTTTGGGAAAAAGAATCAACATAAGACGATGCTCCAGGGCTCCAGAAGGCAACATGGCACGACCTACCCCCTGGTCGCGACCCCTCACCTTGTGGGCACCTCGTAGGTCGGTTGGAGCCCTTCTTTTACCACAAGAAAGATAATTTCCAAATAAAAATCTCCTCAAGATTTCAGCCCAATCGGAGTTACGAGTGTTCCGGAATATAAGAAACGGTGAAGGGCTCCAAAAATAGTCGCGAGAAACAAAAGACAACAGAGAGATCCATTCTAGGGGAGAGCTCGCTCTCCCCATGGAGGGCCAAGGAAGAAGAAGGAGGAGGAGGGGGACCCTTCCCTCTCTCCTCTAGTGGTGCCAGGACGCCGCCGAGGACATCTCCTCCATCACCATCACCACCTACTTATCCTCCGTTCTCATGGTGATGTGTGAGTAGTTCACCCCCGAGGCTGAGGGTGTGTACTAGTAGCTATGTGTTCGATCTCTATCTCTCTCTCTCTCTCTCTCGTGTTCTTCATTTGGCATGATCTTGATCTACCATGAGCTTACTTAATATAGTTGGATCATATGGTGTCCTTCCCTCTCTATCTTTGTTGTGACGAATTGAGTCTTACTCTTTGACGTTCCATTATATTGGAATGAATATTGGATTTCACATCACTTGATGTATGCCTTGCATGTGGATACCCATGGTAACAATGGGGTATTCTATTGAGTCACTTGATATATGTTTTGGTAATCAACTTGCAGATTCCCGTGGTGACATTGGGGTAATCTAGGCACAGGTTGATACACACTTTTGTCATATGTTCTACGACAGAAACTTTAGAGTGATTCTTTGTCGCATGTTGATGGGTTGTTAAATCTGAAAGATTCAATTGCAAGAAACTAAAATATTTAATTGCAAGAAACTTTAGAGTTATGTTAGCACTGTTGAGGGATTGCACTAGTGAAAGGATGAACCCTAGACCTTGTTTCCAAGCATTGCAATATCGTTTTTGCTCAATTTAGTTACTTCTTACCTTGCTGTTTATATTGTTTGAGATCACAAAATCCTATATCTTCTATCCATACTACACTTGCATCGTCATCTCTTCGCCGAACTAGTGCACATATACAATTTACCATTGTATTGGGTGTGTTGGGACACAAAAGATTTGTATTTGATTGCAGAGTTGTTTGAGAGAGACCATCTTCATCCTACACCTCCCACGGATTGATAAATCTTAGCTCATCCACTTGAGAGAAATTTGTTATTGTCCTACAAAACTCTGCGCTTGGAGACCCAACAAGAGTCTACAAGAAGAAATGTTGCATAGTAGACATCAAGCGTATTTCTAGCACCGTTGCTGGGGAGGTAAGTGCTTGAAGATATATCTTTAGATCTTGCAACTGAATCTTTCAGTTTCTTGTACTATCACTTGTTTGGTTTATAAAACAAACCTATAAAAAAATGGAAGTGAGGTTTCCTCAAATTCTTCATCTTTATAAAGTGTTCCTTGAAGATGATGGATCGAAAATTTGTGCCAAAGTGTTAGAAGAAGAATTCAATAAAATGCATGGCATATAATCTTTGAATGATAAGCATGATTGCAATGTTGCTAGTATGAATTCTTTGAATATCCATGATGCTAGTGATATGCAAAGCCATTAGCTTGGGGATGCTATGTTTGATGAAGATGATCGTTTTAGTCCCCCTACTTTTGATGAGAAAATTTATTATGATGATAGCATGTCTCTTATTTATGATGATTACAATGATCAAAGTGGGTTGGGAAGAGTGTCAACTCTAGTTAATAATAATCCCACTATTTTTGAGGGTGTTGAATCTTATTGTAATAATCATGAAAGTGGATTTGGAGAGGTCACGACTTTATTTAATGATGATTCCACTACCTTGGAAGAGGTTTCAACTGATTATGATAACAAAGTTGCTATCTATGATGATTATTGTGATGACATGTATGCTATAAAGAGCAACCGTAACCGTGAAAAGTGTCATCACTATTTTAATGTTTAATTTGATTATGTCAATCAAGTATCTCTTAATAGTTATTTTGTTGAGTTTCCTCCCACTATTATGAATAAGAAGAAAATTGCTTATGGGGAGAGTGATAAAATTTATGCTTGTGGATCATGAAAAGAATGCTTTGTGTGATAGTTACGTTGCTGAATTTCTTCATGATGCTACTGAAAATTATTATGAGAGGGGAAAATATGCTTATATCACTAGTACACGTCGGTGCTAAACAAATGGTTTTAACCCCTTTCTGCGACGGCATTTGGAACCATCGCCTAGTGAGTGATGGCGATAGGGGGTCCTTCCCACACGACCCAGAAACCGTCGGGGATATGCCCTCCTGGCACACACGCTCAGCAAAATGAGGTTGTGTGCGACCGCCGAGCGCTCAAATACGGAAATACATATAGTAGAGCTAAAACATACAATTATACAGGCGAAATTGTTTCCGGTCGCAAGTACATCCCACACGGTCAGTCCTCGCTGAATGTTTCCATTCGTATGTACATCCCACAAAGTCGCTCCAAGGAAAACGTTTCCATTCATAGGTACATCACACACAATTTTTCCCGTTAATTCGTTTGTGATAGCGTTGCCATTGCACATGATATTAACAATTTTATCGTTTGCGTTATTGAATGCATCACACACGGTCCGTAGAAGAAACTGTGTGGCAAAGGATATCCATCACACACAGTTTTTATGTGGTAACCATTTGTGCAAGGTGGCCTAACGCAAACAGTTTTCAAGAGAAAGTCGTGTGTGATTGTTCATTGATCCAACACAGTTTATTTCTAGAAATTATGTGTGTTTCCTGAGGTCATCGCCCACGGTATTTTTTCAATAACTGTTTGAATAGCAAAACCCAATTAGCACGCTAATTCGCCATTAGCAGGCTAATTTCCCTATTATTAATGATCCATTTATTAATCTAATTGACATTCATATTAAGCACATAATGTATTTCATTTCCATATTAAGGAAGCAGAATTTCATAATTGAAATACATCAGAGTACAACATGATATAGCTTCAGCACTCAACTACCCCATTACACAACTGCACTAGCACCAAGTTTCACATGCAACATGTAGAACCTTTCAAAATTAGCATCGTAGACGGTATATAGACAGATGCATCTCATCTGGAAAACTGCTGAAGCGGAAGGCGAATATTGATCCTTCATTCATGTTGAAGGTCTTTGCAACTTTAGGCCAATGCTTGTGGATGATTGACCGTCCGTCCTTTATCCTCTTCAGAAACACTTCAATATTGAACCGTTGGTGTTGTATGAAAACCTTCCTCACCTCCTCACCATAGAGGTGGTTTGAGAGGTAATCATCAGTGAACTACTTTGGAAAGGCCCGAAAACAAGGATGTGCATAAATATCTTCTCTATATTGGAAATGGGGTAAAGGAATAAAAAAGGCAAGGTATAATATTTAGTACCATCTTGTAGTGAACTGATGTCTTCTTCATTGTGCAGACAAAGATCTTGTTGTTTTTTGTCACTAATTTCATTATCCTAACAATCTTCCTGAGTTTCTTGACTTGATTGATATTCATGGAAACTTATTTCCCCATATGCAAAAAGGGTCGAACAGTGGGTCAAAACCTCTGACAGCAGAACCTACATGTGCAAGACCAAATTGTTAAAAACCTAAATATTAGAATGGTTTCTGCAATTGCACAATAATGTGCTATTAGACAATGGACCATGCACGTGCAGTTAACTAAACACAACAACAAATGAACCAAACGTTAACTGAGCACCACATTGCACAATATAACATACTCCTAATAGAAGATCAGACAGTTAACCAACCAAGCATGCTTAACAGCTTGGAAATATAGCAATTGTATTTGTTTCTCATGTATTTAGTACAGCCAAATTCGATTTATTTATCACATGGTATACAATAATAGAATGCACTCACAACAATTGAACATTGCATTGCAGAATTGAACCACGCAATTAAGTATAGACCACAACAAATGAACCAAATGTTAACTGAGCACCACATTGCACAATATAACATACTCCTAATAGAAGATCAGACAGTTAACTATTACGTCTCCAACGTATCTATAATTTATGAAGTATTCATGCTATTATATTATCTGTTTTGGATGTTTAATAGGCTTTATTATACACTTTTATATTATTTTTGGGACTAACCTATTAACCGGAGGCCCAGTCCAAATTGCTGTTTTTTTTTGCCTATTTCAGTGTTTTGAAGAAAAGGAATATCAAACGGAGTCCAAACAGAATGAAACCTTCGGGAGAGTGATTTTTAGAACAAACGTGATCCAGAGGACTTGGAGTGGACGTCAAGAAAGAAGCGAGGCAGGGAGGCGATCCTGCCCCCCTAGGCGCGGCCCCCACCCTCGTGGGCCCCTCACAGCTCCATTGACCTACTTCTTCCTCCTATATATACCCATATACTCGAAAACATCCGGGAGCACCATAGATCGGGAGTTCCGCCGCCGCAAGCCTCTGTAGCCACCAAAAACCAATCGGGGCCCTGTTCCGGCTCCCTGTCGGAGGGGGGATCCATCACCGGTGGCCATCTTCATCATCCCGGCGCTCTCCATGACGAGGATGGACTAGTTCACTCTCAGGGCTGAGGGTATGTACGAGTAGCTATGTGATTGATCTCTCTCTCGTGTTCTTGATTTGTCACGATCTTGATGTATCGCGAGCTTTGCTATTATAGTTGGATCTTATGATGTTTCTCCCCCTCTACTATCTTGTGATGGATTGAGTTTTCCCTTTGAAGTTATCTTATCGGATTGAGTCAATAAGGATTTCAGAACACTTGATGTATGTCTTGCATGTGCTTATCTGTGGTGACAATGGGATATCACATGATCCACTTGATGTATGTTTTGGTGATCAACTTGCGAGTTTCGTGACCTCGTGAACTTATGCATAGGGGTTGGCACACATTT
Source organism: Triticum aestivum (assembly GCF_018294505.1). Lineage (NCBI taxonomy): Eukaryota > Viridiplantae > Streptophyta > Magnoliopsida > Poales > Poaceae > Triticum > Triticum aestivum. The sequence goes on from NC_057813.1 coordinate 245,582,848, forward strand.
TTGTCTTGAATCTCCGGTAGAAACTTTGGGGCACTCTTTGAAGTTCTTTGTGTTGGTTGAATAGATGAATCTGAGATTGTGTGATGCATATCGTATAATCATACCTGTTGATACTTGTGGTGACATTGGAGTATCTAGGTGACATTAGGGTTTTGGTTGATTTGTGTCTTAAGGTGTTATTCTAGTATGAACTCTATGATAGATCGAACGGAAAGAATAGCTTCGTGTTATTTTACTATGGACTCTTGAATAGATCGAGCAGAAAGGATAACTTTGAGGTGGTTTCGTACCCTACCATAATCTCTTCGTTTGTTCTCCGCTATTAGTGACTTTGGAGTGACTCTTTGTTGCATGTTGAGGGATAGTTATATGATCCAATTATGTTATTATTGTTGAAAGAACTTGCACTAGTGAAAGTATGAACCCTAGGCCTTGTTTCCTAGCATTGCAATACCGTTTGTGCTCACTTTTACCTACCTTGCTGTTTTTATATTTTCAGATTACAAAAACCTATATCTATCATCCACATTGCACTTGTATCACCATCTCTTTGCTGAACTAGTGCACCTATACAATTTACAATTGTATTGGGTGTGTTGGGGACACAAGAGACTCTTGGTTATTTGGTTGCAGGGTTGTTTGAGAGAGACCATCTTCATCCGACGCCTCCCACAGATTGATAAACCTTAGGTCATCCACTTGAGGGAAATTTGCTACTGTCCCAACCTCTGCACTTGGAGGCCCAACAACGTCTACAAGGAGAAGGTTACGTAGTAGACATCATTAACCAAACCAAGCTTGGGGATGCCCAAGGCACCCCAAGGTAAAATTCAAGGACAACCAAAAGCCTAAGCTTGGGGATGCCCCGGAAGGCATCCCCTCTTTCGTCTTCGTTCATCGGTAACTTTACTTGAGGCTTATTTTTATTCACCACATGATATGTGTTTTGCTTGGAGCGTCAATTTATTTTGTTAGGATTTTATTGATGTTATTTATAATAATGTTTTGCATCTATATTTTCAATAAAAATGTCAAGCATAGCCTTTACCATGCTTATTTTGCAAGTATGCATGTTGCTGTTTCAAAACAGAAAGTTTACCGCTGTTGCAAAAATTCCCTAGAAAAGTCAGAATATGATAAATTATTGAAACCTTCTGGAAAATAAGATCTGATAAATTTTCTACAGTTTAGTATTTTTCAATAATTTTTGGAGTTAGGGAAGTATGATGAATCTTGCATTCTTTACAGACTATACTGTTTTGGCAGATTGCTGTTATGTTCGCATTGTTTCCATATGTTTGCTTGTTTAATGATTCTATTTGAGGATAGGAGTATTAAATATGCAGAGACATTTAGTATGCAATGTTGAATAATAATTTTTGTGATTTATTACAGTAGAGAATGATAAAGTTTTTGCATTGGTTTATACTAACTTATCTCACGAGTTCTTGTTGAGTTTGGTGTGGATGAAGCTTTCGAGATTTAGGAAATCGAGATATAAAAGGAATTAAGGAGACACAAAATCTCAAGCTTGGGGATGCCCAAGGCACCCCAAGATAATATTTCAAGAAGTCTCAAGCATCCAAGCTTGGGGATGCCCCGGTAGGCATCCCACCTTTCTTCTTCAACAATTATCGGTTAGTATCGGTTGAGCCTAAGTTTTTGCTTCTTCACATGATGAGTGCTATCCTTGAAATGTCGTTTTATTCTCTTTTGCTTGATGTTTGAATAAAATACTAAGATATGAAATTCTTAAATGATAGAGAGTATTCACATAGCTACATAATTATTTAACAACTCATTGATCTTCACTTATATCTTTTTGGAGTAGTTTGTCATTTACTTGTGTGCTTCACTTATATCCTATGAGTAAATGGTTGAATGATTTGAATATCATAAATTTGAAATTATATATGTTTCATATGCTTATCCCATGGGGAATAATGACTTCACATATAAGAAGTAGAGGTGGTAAATTTATTGAAGGTTAGCAAACATTGTATTGGTCACGTGAACAATTCATGAAAGAATATTGAAGGAAGAGAGATTTCACATATAAATATACTATCTTGGACATCTTGTCTGATTGTGAGCCCCATTAATTATTTTCAAACCTGAGCAAATTAGTTGAAGTTGGACAAGCAAGACAACATAATGAGTTATGCTTGAGTATATTTTTATAGAAGTTATATTGTTATGGATCCTCTAACATGTGGTGCTTATTATTTAGAATCCTTTGCTAGCCAAAGTTTCTGTACTAAGCGAGAATACTGCTTGTGCATCTAAAATCCTCGAACCAAGTTTCTGCCATGAGTGTCCACCATATCTACCTATATGCGTTATTTACCTTCCGTTCCAAGTAAATTTGCATGTGCCAAACTCTAAACCTTCAAATAATAATCTGTTTTGTATGCCCGAATCGCTCATGTGGTGACAAGGGGCTGTCAACATCTTCCATGCCAGGTGGGTTATTCTCACGATGAGTGGACTCCACTCATCATTCACGAGAAAATGGCTGGTAACTGGGATGCCCAATCCTATGATCAAAAGATCAAAAACAAAATCGCAAAAAATAATTTAAACAAAACTCCCCCAGGATTGTTGATAGTTGGACGACACCCGTTGTTTCGGACAAGCCGTGGAGTGTGATTGTTGGTGGAGGGGGAGTAAAAACTTTACCATTCTGTTTGGGAACCGCCTATAGTGTATCTAGTATGTAAGATATTGGGAACTCTTGATTGTTATGTTGACAATGAAACCATACCTCTCAAAATTATTTTCATCTTTGTTTTAAAAGCTTCGAGCTCTGGCACCTCTGCAAATCCCTACTTCCCTCTGTGAAGGGCCTATCTTTTACTTCTATGCAAGAGTTAGTAGTATTCCTTCTCATTCCAACCTACTCTTTAGTTGGCAAGCATCATGTGATGGGGAAAAATCTAAGCATATATATGGCCATTCAAATATATTTGATCATGAATTATTATTGTTGACAATTATCTATATGATAAGTAAGTTGGGAGGCGAAACATTAAGCCCCTATCTTTCTCTGTGTTTGATGGATTCTATTTGTTCTAAAAATATGCTTTGAGTGGTAGCAATCATGGAAGACTATATGATAGTTGAGTATGTGGGATTTGCTAAATCAAAGCTCTTACATAGACCCTTCCTGAAAATAAGATGATTGAGAACTTAGTTTGTTAGTTTTCAACAAAGTTTATGGTCTATGCTTTAACATGTGAATAGCTGGTTACTTGATCATGAGAAGTTTTATGAGATGAGCCACTGTTATGACATATAATGATGCTAGAAAAGGTGATTGAAATTATCATTGATCAAACTTGTGCACCTGCTGGCGTTCACACTTCATAAATTCTTTCTTTTATTATTTACCTACTCGAGGACGAGCAGGAATTAAGCTTGGGGATGCTGATACGTCTCCAGCGTATCTATAATTTATGAAGTATTCATGCTATTATATTATCTGTTTTGGATGCTTAATGGGCTTTATTATACACTTTTATATTATTTTTGGGACTAACCTATTAATTGGAGGTCCAGTCCAAATTGTTGTTTTTTTGCCTATTTCAGTGTTTTGAAGAAAAGGAATATCAAACGGAGTCCAAACGGAATGAAACCTTCGAGAGAGTGATTTTTGGAACAAACGTGATCCAGAGGACTTGGAGTGGACGTCAAGAAAGAAGCAAGGAGGCCACGAGGCAGGGAGGCGCGCCTGCCCCCTGGGCGCGCACCCACCCTCGTGGGCCCCTCGCATCTCCACCAACCTACTTCTTCCTCCTATATATACACATATACCCCGAAAACATCCGGGAGAACCATAGATCGGGAGTTCCACCGCCGCAAGCCTCTGTAGCCACCAAAACCCAATCGGGACCTTTGTCCGGCACCCTGACGGAGGGGCATCCATCACCGGTGGCCATCTTCATCATCCCGGCGCTCGCCATGACGAGGGGGAGTAGTTCACCCTCGGGGCTGAGGGTATGTTCTAGTAGCTATGTGTTTGACCTCTCTCTCTCGTGTTCTTGATTTGGCACGATCTTCATGTATCACGAGCTTTGCTATTATAGTTGGATCTTATGATGTTTCTCCCCCTCTACTCTCTTGTGATGGATTGAGTTTTCCCTTTGAAGTTATCTTACCGGATGGAGTCTTTAAGGATTTGAGAACACTTGATGTATGTCTTGCATGTGCTTATTTGTGGTGACAATGGGATATCACGTGATCCACTTGATGTATGTTTTGGTGACCAACTTGCGAGTTCCGTGACCTCATAAACTTATGCATGGTGGTTGGCACACGTTTTCGTCTTGACTCTCCGGTAGAAACTTTGGGGCACTCTTTGAAGTTCTTTGTGTTGGTTGAATAGATGAATCTGAGATTGTGTGATGCATATCGTATAATCTACCCGTGGATACTTGTGGTCACATTGGAGTATCTAGGTGACATTAGGGTTTTGGTTGATTTGTGTCTTAAGGTGTTATTCTAGTACAAACTCTATGATAGATCGAATGGAAACAATAGCTTTGTGTTATTTTACTACGGACTCTTGAATAGATCGAGCAGAAAGGATAACTTTGAGGTGGTTTCGTACCCTACCATAATCTCTTTGTTTGTTGTCCGCTATTAGTGACTTTGCAATGACTCTTTGTTGCATGTTGAGGGATAGTTATATGATCCAATTATGTTATTATTGTTGAGAGAACTTGCACTAGTGAAAGTATGAACCCTAGGCCTTGTTTCCTAGCATTGCAATACCGTTTGTGCTCACTTTTACCACTTGTTACCTTGCTGTTTTTATATTTTCAGATTACAAAAACCTATATCTATCATCCATATTGCACTTGTATCACCATCTCTTCGCCAAACTAGTGCACCTATACAATTTACCATTGTATTGAGTGTGTTGGGGACACTAGATACTCTTTGTTATTTGGTTGCAGGGTTGTTTGAGAGAGACCATCTTCATCCTACGCCTCCCACAGATTGATAAACCTTAGGTCATCCACTTGAGCGAAATTTGCTACTGTCCTTCAAACCTCTGCACCTGGAGGCCCAACAACGTCTAAAAGGAGAGGGTTACGTAGTAGACATCATTAACCAAACCAAGCATGCTTAACAACTTGGAAATATAGCAATTGTATTTGTTTCTCATGTATTTAGTATAGCCAAATTTGACTTATTTCTCACATGGTATACAATAACAGAAGGCAGCCACAACAATGAACGTCGCATTGCAGAATTGAACCAAACAGTTAACTAAACAACACAACAAATGAACCAAACGTTAACTGAGCACTACATTGCACAATATAACATACTCCTAATAGAAAATCAGACAGTTAACCAAACCAAGCATGCTTAACAACTTGGAAATATAGAAATTGTATTTGTTTCTCATGTATTTAGTACAGCCAAATTCGATTTATTTCTCACATGGTATACAATAACAGAATGCTCCGACAACAATTGAACATCGCATTACAGAATTGAACCAAACTGTTAACTAAACACCACAACGAATGAACCAAACTTTAACTGAGCACAACATTGCACAATATAACATACTCCTAATAGAAGATCGGACAGTTAACCAAACCAAGCATGCTTGACAACTTGGAAAATTGCACCCTGAAGAATTGAACATCACATTTGCAGAATTGAACCAAACAGTTAACTGAACACCACATTGCACGACATATAGAACATATACTCTAGATCAGAAGATTGCATGGTAAAACTAGATAGCACAATTCACTAGAATTTGTTAAGGAAAGGCAGTAGCTAGCAAACTAAACATGGGTCCTTATAGTGAGCTAATAAGACAAGCTACTCCTCATTGTCAGAGATATCAATGATGATTGGCTCCTTGGACATGGAAGAGGGCGAGGCCTCCACTTTGTGGGTGCCCTCGTCGTAGTGGTGAGTTGCCTGAGCCGCTCCGGGCACCAACCTGCTGGCTCTCGAGATGAGGTAAGCACGAGCACACTGAGAAAACACCTCGTAATCTTTGTCGAAGGCACCGACAGTGGCCTCGAGAAAACGCCAACTATCGTTTAAAGCAGTCAACTACGTCGTGGCATCAGCGTGTGAGGCGTCGACGGTGGCCTCGACGGCGAGGTGCTCCTCCAAGATCTGGGGGTCGGCACGAATTGCAGCCATCGCGACCTCATCCGCACATGCAGCCACGATTTGCTTCTCCGCTGCCAAATGCTCCTTGAGATCCTGGCTATACAGCATGCACCATGGCTTAGGGCGGTGCTTATTTGGTGGAGGGGTCGGTGATTTGGGTGGAAGGTGTCGTGCTCGCGCCGGTGGTCGAGGCATGTGGGATGTGGAAGGAGGAGGAGGATGGGGGTCGGGTTTGGATTACCTGCGTTGATAGGCGAGGCCGAGCAGCGTGAAGGAGGGTCGCCGGCGAGGAGGCGGCGCTACAAGAAAGGAGTGAAGGTTTCAACTTGGAAAGGAAGGCGGAAACAGGGGAAATGTGGCTTTTGCTAAGGGGGAGGGGGCGGGGAGGTACATATTTCCATTGAAGCCGAAAATCTGGAATCGCTTCAATGAAAAACTGGCTCGCAAAGTGTCATCAGACACGGTCCCTCATTCAGAACTGTGTATGATATGTGAACATCACAAACGATTCAGATAGCTTATCCCGTGTCTGATGAGTTTGAACGTCGAAAATTTTGGTTCGAATTTCCCTGGTTACAGTGGTTATCCACGCCATTGCATAATTTGGGTACACAAAGGAGACTGCAGCTCACCCACACTTCTTAATCGAGCAAGTTCAGCAATTAAACAGAGCTAGCTGACCTAAACATTACTCTAACAAATTAAAGACTGACACTCTTAATTAAACAAAACAAAGAGTAGTGGTACTACAGCTGGTGCTCGTCGATCTCCGCCGCCGCCTCCATGTCCAGCTCGCGCCCGACGGTCTCCTGGGGAAGGGGCTCCATGGCATCCATCACACCATACTCAGCAAGCATCTCGCCATCCACGTCTGCCATCTCTTTGGAAAAGGCCGCCACGAGCTAGGCGTGGGTGCGCGCAATCTGGGCTTGGACGGGCTCCGTTGTCGCAAGGTATGCGGCGAAGGAACGGACGGCTGCTCGAACGCTCTCGGTGATTGCCAGCTCTTCGGCCGTTGGTTGCCGACCGTTGTCGGAGAAGCTTCGTTCGATTTGTGTGATGACCGCTAGGAGCTGGGCATGGGTGGCCACCATCAGGGCTAAGGCCGCCGCTGCGGAACGGATAGCTGTTATGCCGCATGGCGGCTGCGGCCGCACTCTTGCCGGAGTGGGCCACCAAAGTTGCCCTCATGACGCGGGTCCACGTGCCCATCTTTGACGACGATTGAACAGTGAAATGGTATTTGGGGAGCGAGCTAGTGTGCTTGAGACGCTGGCTGTGGACTGTAGCCGACGCACCTTCTCGCGTAAGCGATAGGCGTACTGTACACTGATGGTACTCCAAGATATTTTGTGCTGCATCTCACACGGTTGGTGATAATAAACTGTGTGCGATCTACTTGATTTTTCATCTTGATTTGAATTACATAATGGGGTCACAGCGACAATGGACGGTGTTTGAATTGCTAGACCTTTTATCTGCAGTGAACATGCAACTATATGTATGTCATAAAAGAATTGGAATTATTCAGGGTTTGTTTGAACATTTTATACATTAAATTGGTTTTGTAGCCATTTCATGTGCACAATTCAAAATTAAACTACATGCATATGCTCCGGTGCACCAACATGGGTTGTAAACTCATATATGTGTCCATGGGTTTATGCTTATGCCCCATGCAAGAAATGGGGATGAAATTCGAACACCACGACACCGTGGCTCTCCGGCAAATGTCGACGTACTTGCTTTTGTAATCCTAGTAAATCCAAAATTTGTCTGAAATTCATGAAACTTGGCATGCTATCATGGAGTGGCATCAACATGTCGTGGTAAACTTTTTGTCCCATTTGAGGTTTGGGTATAAGCTTCTCATAAACCAGAGCTTCTCACAACAAGTGTGATGGTTTCGGTAGGGAATGTTTCACCTTTCTGGACGAAACGATATCCGTTGCCTCTTCTCGATTGCAAAAATTTTCCTAGTGTCAACATAGAACAACAGGAGTGTTGTGTCAATTTTTGGGATTTTTTGGGGTTTGCTTGGACATCTTTATACATTAACTGTGTTTTCTATGCATTCATGTGCATAATTCAAATCTGAACTACAGGCACATGCTCTAATGCATATAAATTAGTTGAAAATTCGAATTTGTATCCTTGTTTGCCTGCTTAGGTCCCATGCAAGAAATGGGAATGAATGTCAAACACCCTACCACCGTCACTCGGCCGCAAACATTGAGATACGTGGTTTTTAAATTCTAGTAAATCCAAAGCTCGTCTGAAATTCATGAAAGTAGGCATGCTATCATGGAGTGGCATCAACATGCCGTGGTAATTTTTTTGTCCCATTTGGGGCAGGTTTCGGGATATGCTTCTCACAAACAAGAGCTTCTCACAACAAGCCTAATGGTTTCGGTAGGGAACATCCCACCTTTGGGGACGAAACAATATCCATTACCTCTTATTGCTTTCAAAAAATTTCTCGTGTCAACATAGAACATCAGGAGTGTTGTGTCAATTTTTGGGATTTTTCGTGGTTCTTTGGGACATTTTTATGTATTAATTGAGTTTTCAATGCATTTATGTTCATAATTCAAATTTGAACTACATGCACATGCTCTAATGCATATAAATTGGTTGAAAAATCAAATTTGTGTCCTTGGGTGCATGCTTAGGTCCCATGCAAGAAATGGGAATGAATGTCAAACACCCTGCCATGGTCACTCGGCCGCAAACATTGAGATACCTAGTTTTCAAATTCCAGTAAATCCAAAGCTTGTTTGAAATTCATGAAACTTGGCATGCTATCATGGAGCGACATGAACATGCCGTGGTAAATTTTTTGTCCCATTTGGGGCAGGTTTGGGGATATGCTTCTCACAAACTAGAGCTTCTCACAAGAAGCTTGATGGTTTCGATAGGGAACGTCCAACCTTTCGGGACGAAACGATATCCATTGCCTCTTATTGCTTTCAAAAAAATTATCGTTTCAACATAGAAAAACAGGAGTGTTGTGTCAATTTTTGGGATTTTTCGTGGTTCGTTTGGACATTTTTATGCATGAATTGAGTTTTCAATGCATTTATGTGCATAATTCAAATTTGAACTACATGCACATGCTCCAATGCATATAAATTGGTTGGAAAATAAAATATGTGTCCTTGGGTGCATGCTTAGGTCACATGCAAGAAATGGGAACGAATTTAAAACACCCTGCCACGGTCACTCAGCCGCAAACATTGAGATACCTGGTTTTTAAATTCTAGTAAATCCAAAGCTCGTCCCCAATTCATGAAACTTGGCATGCTATCATGGAGCAGCATCAACATGCCATGGTAAATGTTTTGTCCCATTTGGGGCAGGTTTGGGGATATGATTTTCACAAACAAGAGATTCTCACAATAAGCTTGATGGTTACGATAGGGAACATCCCACCTTTGGGGACGAAAGGATATCCATTGCCTCTTATTGCTTTCGAAATTTTTCTCGTGTAAACATAGAACAACAGGAGTGTTGTGTCAATTTTTGGGATTCTTCGGGGTTTGTTTGGACACTTTCATGCATTAATTGAGTTTTCAATGCATTTATGTGCATAATTCAAATTTGAACTACATGCACATGCTCTAATGCATATAAATGGTTGAAAAATCAAATCTGTATCCTTGGGTGCATGCTTAGGTCCCATGCAAGAAATGGGAATGAATTTCAAACACCAGGGTACCGTTGATTGCCGGCAAAATGTTGAGATACTTTGTTTTAAAATTCTAGTAAATCCAAAACTCGTCTGAAATTCATGAAACTTGGCATGCTATCATGGAATGGCACCCGACATGATGCGGTATTTTTCGTGTCCAATTTGAGAGAAGGCGCACTCGAATAAAAGCCAACAAAGGCATTTCGAAAAAATAGCTACCACTTTAATATCTCAAACGTTTGTATACTTCTAATCGTGTGCGTTCTGTTAACCATTCACGTGATGCCACGTGTCTTTGTTTTAATGGCTATAGGAGGTGTCATGTGGACAACTGCTTGACCTTGACTGAACGGGAGGCGTGCATGCGGCGTCCGGTGCGCAGGCTGACCGAGAGGCGTGCAAGCTGTCCTCCAATGCGCAGGCTCACCGGGAAGCGTGCGAGTTGTACATTGCGCAGGCTCACTGAGAAGCGAGCCCTTTGACTTCCATGGACGCCCGCCTTCCTCTCCATTAATGGTGCCCGAGCCGCTGTTTAATACGGGCGGCCTTACTGTTTGCCTGCCATTCCCCTTCCTCCCGCAGACCTCCACCAACGCCATGGCGCAGAATGATCATCTGCCACTAGTCTTCAAGTTTGGTGAAGTCGACTCCGAGCCAGAGGAGATAGAAAATAAGGAGGAATAGGGCCTCATGGACATGGCCTAGAACGAGCTAGCTGCGGCGGTTGCTGCCCCCGGTCCCGCTCCAGCTCCCATACCGGCGCCCACGCCAGCGACCATCCCCATAGCATTAACGGGCTGGTCATCGAGCACTATCGCAGAGCTAGAAGCCGCGGGCGTCAGCGAGGTCTCCGCGGACCCGCTCAAGCTCTTGCACATGCCAGCGCCAGGGCCCGTGCCTGTGCGTGCCCCTCCACCCTCCATTGCGCCGGCCCCCGTTCGTTTGGCTTCACATGTCGCGCCCGTGCCCCTGCCCGTGTGTGCCCTCCACCCACCGTGGTGCCAGTCCCTGTGCGTTTGGCTACACCCGCCACGCCTGTGCCTGTGCACGCGCCCCCCTCAACGGCATGGGACGCTGTCGTCGACCGCTACCTCTTAGTGGTGCCAGTTGCCGTCCTCCCGTGCCCCGCCCGTCGATCGCGCGACATGATGTTTGATTTACAAGTGAAGAACATTTTGTGCTGCCTTTAAGACTTCAACAACGGTGTCCCGGAGGATGACAACGAAGGCCCGGCACGCCGCCTCCGCCGCCACCGGAAATAGTTTTTTTGGGTTTAATACTGTATCTCGAATTCTCGATCATATGAATATAAATTTGCAGTGTGACTGAATGAAAGATATGGTTTGAACAAACTTGAATTTTTCTCTCTTAATGTGCAGACTTATCAAACGATTTTCTTTTGAAAAAACATCAATGTTTTTTAAATATAAAACAGTCATCGCAAACGTTTTAGTTAGAACACCCATATGCAAACCGACAGCTTCCCCACGAAGCCAAGGGAAAATTTGTCGACCAGGATTTCTGCAGCTCTTGATCACAAACGTTTTAGATAGAACACCCACATGCAAAGTGAGAGCTATGGTCTTCCCTCGCAGTGCAGGATTTGTGCATCCCTTCAATGCAAACGGTTGTTTTGCATGAACCATGTGCAACCACGTAGAAATAATTGGGTAAGATTTGCATCTGTCATTTTGGGTATGTTGCCATTTGTCAAACTGGAAAGATTGACATTTGTTTATCTAGTAACATTGCGAGTTGTCAACCTTGTAACACTGCGATTTGTCAAAATATGCAGCTAAAAATCACTAGCACTATCTAATCTTTGCAAGTAAAATCACTAGCATTGTTCATATGGACACCACTAGCAGGCGTGAGTTGATGGACATATATGCAAATGTACCATTGATTACATACAACAAGTCATCAACCCACAACGACAATGAAGATACACGTTGGATTATAGATCATTTACAACAAAAAATTCTAGTAAAGTAAAGTTTTTCTCACACAAAAAATAACAAAGCTATGATATGAACTTCAGCTCAACCACTCGTCGGCGTTGGAAACGCTTGCTTTGAACTAGAAGTGATTCTCTGGGAAGAGCCAGCTACTGTCAATCTCGATACCAACGCAGGACTGACCATCCAGGACCCATATTGTGATGGTAGGGAAGCATAGCAATGACCGAGGTATAGATACAGTTGCTTCTCATAAATGGTAGTAATGTTGTGTCAACAACAACTGGATCGCCTTTCACCATCATTGGATAGTTTTGTCCAAGGAAGAGCGAGTTTCCTCCAAGACTTTCAATATCGAACCAGGGAGAAGGTGTTGGCGCTAGTACACTAGTATCCATCCCGAATACCCTGCAACGGATGTTGGAATAGGTCCAGAGAGTGCGACCATGCGAGACAACACCTGCTTCCTTAGTAACATCAGTAGTGCCCTGTATACAGACAAGACGAGGTGATCCGTTGGAATAAGTTGCTAGGCGCCACTAAGTATGTGGGTCATGCTCGTCCTCATGCTCATGATCATCAGCATCGTCATCTCCCCGTTGATTATAAATTTTTTCAAGTATAGGTGGTGGAATGTTCAGAGGACCTTGGAAACACAAGAAGGTTAATTAGTAAAGGAAACTAGCTAACCCACATGCATGTGGATGAAAAAATTATAATTACGGTGGAAGACAAACATACCGAAAGCATGATAATTCCATGCAAAAACAATGCCACGAGTGCTGGCAGCAAACACAAGACCCTCGTATTTAATTGCATCACAGTACTCATCCGTGTAGAAAAATTGATTTTGAGCAATATTCATCGAGGCATGGAAGTAAGGACGGCAACAAGCTTGTCGAAGATAGCAGCAACTTCATAGTTCGTGTAATCCCAAGAGCGATTGGGAACTCGACAAATTGCTATCTTCCATAGACGACAGTCACAATGATCGTATTTGAACTCACGTAGATCATTTGTGTGCTCAACCTCTAGGCAGTCTGAGATTTTTGGAAGTGGAACCCAGTGATGAGTGTACACATTCACAAGTTACCAGTCGCAGTTGTACCCAATATAAACAACCCAATCTTCATTTGCGCCTTCCCAAGCCTTGCCCTCAAGCAATGGCATCTTAACATCACATGTATCATTATCAAGCGACATAAACTTGCACAAGGTGAGGGTTCCATCATGCCCGCGCCAGTCAGCAGGGTCACGTCGAAGAAGATAGGGAAGATCAAACCGCTACTAGACCCTTGGGTTGCTTGTAATGATGTTATTAGTTGAGTCGAGAATGGTCTTGAATGAACCTGCCTTGCTAGCTGAGGTGATGACGTCACACTGATCAATGAGTTCCCCCACCACGTCATCTTTCAGATCGGGGCAAGAATAACTGGGTCGTTTCCGGCATGTTCCCTCCATGGAGAAGATGATCGAAGAATGGCAAAAGGAAGGGTGAAGGCAAATGGAGGGAGGAAGAGCGTGCGACAGCAGTTCCAAATTGTGAGGGGAAGGCGAAGAGGCGGCGGACGGTTGCCACGGTACAAGAAGAGGCTAGTGGGGAGCTAACGGTTCCCACAGAGGTCACACATTGACGACAAGGCCGAGTGAACTGCATGACGTATATCGCACACACCTTGATCTGGCTAACCGTTTCTTTTGTGTTGCCTAATCACAAACAGTTCATCCGAGTGAACCGCATGTCGTATATCGCACACACCTTGATCTGGCTGACCATTTGTTTTGTGTTGCCTAATCACAAACAGTTCATCCGAGTGAACCGTATGCTGTATATCACACACAACTTCATCTGGCTGCCCGTTTCTTTTGTTCCTCCTCGTCGCAAACAGTTAATTGAACTGAGCCGTATGCCTTGCATCGCACACGCAACTAAAATCTGAACCGTGTTTGATGCATCCGTCATCGCAAACGATTTGCACCTTTTTTGACGGTTTTTTACACCACCTTTTGTGATTATTGCATCGGACACAGTTTCGTTGAAGGGTGTCTGATCGTAGTGTCACATTAGCAGCATCCTGCAGTAGTGTATATATTTCAACAACATCAAGTTTCCTCTTTTTTTGAAAGTTTTGAAGTTGCACTTGTTTTGACTTCCTATGCTAGCTGATTCTTGCTCCCATAAATTGTTTGCTCACAAAATCCCTATGCATAGGAAGTGGTTGAGGCTTAAATGTTCTAGTCATATGCTTCATGATGCTCATATTATGTTTCAATTCTTTACTTTTATGTGAGCATCATTGAAATCATCATGCCTAGCTAAAAAGGCATTACAAAAGTGCTTGTTGGGAGGAAACCCAATATTTCTACCTACTATTTTGTGTGTTAACATGATTAAGATGAAGTGCCAAGTCAAGCCTTTGGGATAGTGTGGATGATAGTTGACTTGATTTTGTGCAAAAACATAAACTTTTGCAACCAGTGCACAAATTCCTATATTTTACTAGAATGTGATTTTGATCTGAAATTCTTACACATGATTTATATACAAATTGTCGAAGTTTTCCTAGTTTTTTAGAATTTTTGGAGTTACAGAAGTATGGTCTTTGTTCAGATCATTAAAGACTGTTCTGTTTTTAACAGATTTTGTTTTCAATGCATAGTTTGTTTGTTTATAGTTTCTATGGCTTATATTGGTCAATATAAATTATGGAAATGATAAAGTACAGTCGGAATTGTGTGAGAAAAATTATGAGTCTTGTCTTGATAGTACCAGAGTGAATGATTTATACATTATCATACTAACCCATCTCACGAACTTCCATCATGTTTTGTGTGACTGAAGTTTTCAGGTTTTGGGTGAGATATCGATATGAGGAGAATAAGGAGTGGCAAGCCACTAAGCTTCTGGATGACCAAGGCACCGTAAGGTAATATTGAAGGAAGACTTAAGCGTTTAAGCTTGGGGATGCCCCGGAAGGCATCCCCTCTTTCGTCTTCAACATTATCGGTAACCTCACTTAGAACTGTATTTTTGTTCGTCACATGATATGTGTTTTGCTTGGAGCGCCATTTTATTTTGTTTGTGTTTGCTCGTTGTTATTTAGAATTATGTTTTGTATCATTTATTTGATTAAAAGTGTCAATAATAGCCTTCACCATTCTTTGATTGCACGTCCATGAGTTGTTGTTTCAAAACAAAAGGTTTTCCATTATTGCTTGAATTCTCCAGGAAAGTAAGAATGTGATAAAAATCTTTAAATTTTGGCACTATAAGCTATGATAAAATTTCTACAGTGTGGTGAATTTCCAAAATTGTTTGAGTTAAATAAGTATGGATTTTGATTCATCCTTTATAGACTGTTCTGTTTAGAAAGATTTGTGTTATGTTTGCATATGTTTGCTCGTTTAATGATTCTATTTGAGGTTAGCAGTATTAAAAATGCAAAGGCATACAGTATGAAATATTTAATTATAATTTTAGTAATGTGTTACAGTAGAGAATGATAAGGTTTTGAGTTGATTTGTACTAACTTATTTCATGAGTTCTTGTTGAGTTTTGTGTGGATGAAGTTTTTAAGATTTAGTAGAAGCCATGATATGAGAGGAATTGAGGAGACACAAGAGCTTAATATTGGGGATGCCCAAGGCATCCCAAGTTAATATTTCCAGAAGTCTCTGTAGGAAATATGCCCTAGAGGCAATAATAAAGTGGTTATTATTATATTTTCTTAATCATGATAAAGGTTTACTATTCATGCCAGAATTGTATTGATCGGAAACTTAAATACATGTATAGATACATAAAAGAATACCTTGTCCCTAGTGAGCCTCTACTAGACTAGCTCGTTGATCAAAATATGGTTAAGGTTTCCTAACCATAGACATGTGGTGTCACTTGATAATGAGATCACATCATTAGGAGAATGATGTGATGGACAAGACCCATCCGTTAGCATATGCATATGATCGTTCAGTTTATTGCTATTGCTTTCCTAATGTCAAATACATATTCCTTCGACCAGAGATCATGCCATTCCCGGATACCGGAGGAATACCTTATGTGCAATCAAATGTCACAACGTAACTGCGTGATCATAAAGGTTCTCTACAGGTATATCCAAAGGTCTCTGTTGAGTTGGTGTGAATCAAGATTGGGATTTGTCACTCCATATGATGGAGAGGTATCTCTAGGCCCTCTTGATAATACACATCACAAGGAGCTTGCAAGCAAAGTGACTAAGGAGTTAGTTACAAGATGATGTATTACGGAACAAGTAAAAGAGACTTGCTGGTAACGACATTGAACTAGGTATAGAGATACTGACGATCGAATCTCGGGCAAGTAACATACCGGCAAACAAAAGGAACTACTCATGTTGTCATAAAAGTTTGACTGATAAAGATCTTCGTAGAATATGTAGGAACCAATATGGGTATCCAGGTTTCGCTATTGGTTATTGACCAGAGAAGCGTCTCGGTCATGTCTACATCATTCTCAAACCCATAGGGTCCGCACGCTTAACGTTCGTTGACAATATAGTATTATATGAGTTATGTATATTGGTGACCGAATGTTGTTCAGAGTCCCGGATGAGATCACGAACAAGACGAAGAGCTCTGGAATGGTCCGAATGTAAGGATTGATATATAGGATGATATGGTTGGGCCAAGGGGTAAGGCCCATGGGGCTTTAGATCAGTGCAAAAGGAAGTTTTGCGGAGGTCAGGGACTAGACGCCGAGGCCCATGGCGTGTGGGCAGATGACGAGGACCGTGGTGTCTAGTACTGGAAATCGAGTAGGACTCTTCCTTGCATTCCAAACCGACTTTGAGGAGGCTCTTTCTCCAAGAAACGACCCCAGGGCTCAACGTAAAAATAGAGGAGCAGGGCTAGCCCCTGGGGGACACCACGATTCACCAAGCCGTGTGTCGTCGCCCCCTCTCCCTCTAGTTCGTCATCTATCCTAAATATGTTGTGCTTGGTGAAGCCCTACAGAATATTTTACCATCTCTATCACCATATTGTCGTGCTGCCGGAACTCATCTACTACTTCGCCTTTCTTGCTGGATCAAGAAGGCGAGGACATCGTCAAACTGAACGTGTGCTGAACACGGAGATGTCATATGTTCGGTGCTTGATAGGTATGGATCGTGAAGTTGTACGAATACATCAACCGCGTTGATAAACGCTTCTGCTTAGCAATTTACAAGGGTATGTAGATGCTCTCCCCTTCTCATACCTATGCATCTCCATGGATAGATCTTGCGTGTACGTAGAAACTTTTTTGTTTTCCATGCAATGTTCTCCAACAGTGGCATCATGAGCCAGGTCTATGCGTAGATGATATGCATGAGTAGAACACAAAGGAGTTATGGGCAGTGACGTTCACATTGCTTTCCACCAATGTCTTATTTTGATTTGGCGGCATTGTGGGATGAAGCGGCCCGGACCAACCTTACATGTCCACGCACATGAGAGAGGTTCCACCGACTGACATGCAACTTGTTTTGCATAAAGGTGGATGGCGGGTGTCTGTTTCTCCTACTTGAGTTGAATCGGATTTGACTACGGTGGTCTTTGAAGAAGGTTGAATAGAAACTTGATAATCACTATTGTGGTTCTTGCTAGTTGCCCGTAGCAGCCATGTAAAACTTGCAACAACAAAGTAGAGGACGTCTAACTTGTTTTTGCAGGGCATGTTGTGATGTGATATGGTCAAGATATGATGTGATATATGTTGATGTATGAGATGATCATGTTTTGTAATAATTTCACGACTTGCATGTCGATAAGTACGACAACCGGCATGAGCGTTGGGGTTGTCTTTAACTATTGTATGACCTGCGCGCGTGTCAATCACTTAAGTGCCATGTAATTGCTTTATTTATCGCTATGCGTTAGCAATAGTTGTAGAAGCAATAGTTGGCGAGATGACCCCGATGCAACGATGGAGTTCAAGGTGTTGTGCCGGTGACGATGGAGATCATGTCGATGATTTGAAGATGGAGATCAAAAGCACAAGATGATGATGGCCATATCATGTCACATATTTTTGATTGCATATGATGTTTATCTTTTATGCATCTTATTTTGCTTAGAACGACGGTAGCATTATAAGATGATCCCTTCACTGAGTTTCAAGATAAAAGTGTTCTCCCTGAGTATGCACTATTGCCAAAGTTCGTCATTTTGAAGAATCTCGTTATGATCGGGTGTGATGGATTCTACGTTCACATACAACGGGTGTAAGCCAGTTTTGCACATGCAGAATACTTGGGTTAAACTTGACGAGCCTAGCATGTATAGACATGGTCTCATAACACTGGAGACCGAAAGGTCGAATGTGAGTCACATAGTAGATATGATCAACATAGAGATATTCACCATTGAAGACTACCCCATCTCCGTGATGATCGGACATGGGTTAGTTGATTTGGATCATGTATCACTTACACAACTTAAAGGGTGTTGATTTAAGTGGGAGTTCATTAGTGACTTGATTAATTGGACTAATTGTTGCACAGGAGAATCCAGGAATTATCCTCATTGTTGCACAGGAGAATTATGACTTGATTTAAGTGGGAGTTCATTTGATGATCGGACATGACTACTCAATAGTTCAGTGTGCCATGCTTTATGGCTTAGAACCGGGACATCAAAAGCGCTTTGAACGCCATGGAGCATATGAGATTTTCCAAGATATGAAGTTAATATTTCAAGATAATGCCTGGGTTGAGAGATATGAAGTCTCCAACAAGTTCTTTAGTTGTAAGATGGAGGAGAACAGTTCTGTCAGTGAACACATACTCAAAATGTCTGGGTATCATAACCACTTGACTCGGCTGGGAATTGATCTTCCAGTTGAGAGTGTTATTGACAGAGTTCTTCAATCACTACCACCAAGCTACAAAGGTTTTGTGATGAACTATAATATGCAAGGGATGACAAAAATGATTCTCGAGCTCTTCTTGATGCTGAAATTGGCAGAGGTAGAAATCAAAAAGGAGCATCAAGTGTTGATGGTTAACAAGACCACTAGTTTCAAGAAAAAGGGCAAGGGAACGAAAGGGAACTTCAAGAAGAATGGCAAGCAAGTTGCCACTCCCATGAAGAAGCCCAAAGCTGGACCAAGCCTGAAACTAAGTGCTTCTACTGCAAGGGAAATGGTCACTGGAAGCGGAACTGCCCCAAGTACTTGGCAGATAAGAAGGATGGCAAAGTGAACAAAGGTATATTTGATATACACGTTATTGATGTATTCCTTACTAATGCTCATAGTAGTGCCTGGGTATTTGATGCTGGTTTGGTTGCTCATATTTGTAACTCAAAATAGGAGTTGTGGAATAAACGGAGATTGGCTAAGGACGAGGCGATGATGCGCGTCGGAAATGGTTCCAAGGTTGATTTGATCACCGTCTGCACGCTACCTCCACATCTACCTTCGGGGTTAGTTTTAGACCTGAATGATTGTTATTTGGTGCCAGCGTTGAGCATGAACATTATATCTGGATCTTGTTTATTGTGAGACAGTTATTCATTTAAGTCGGAGAATAATGGTTGTTCTATTTATATGAGTAATATCTTTTATGGTCATGCACCTTCGATTAATGGTCTATTCTTGTTCAATCTCGCTCGTGGTGATACACATATTCATAATATTGATGCCAAAACATGCAAAGTTTATAATGATAGTGCAACATACTTGTGGCACTGCCGTTTAGGTCATATTGGTGTAAAACGCATGAAGAAACTCCATGCGGATGGCCTTTTGGAATCACTTGATTATGAATCATTTGATACTTGCGAACCATGCCTCATGGGTAAGATGACTAAAACTCCATTCTCCGGAACAATGGAACGAGCTAATGACTTATTGGAAATAATACATACTGATGTATGCGGTCCAATGAGTGTTGAATCACGCGGCGGGTATCGTTATTTTCTAACCTTCACAGATGATTTAAGTAGGTATGGATATATCTACTTAATGTAACACAAGTCTGAAACATTTGAAAAGTTCAAAGAATTTCAGAGTGAAGTGGAGAATCATCGTAACAAGAAAATAAAGTTTCTACGATCTGATCACGAAGGCGAATATTTGAGTTACGAGTTTGGCCTTCATTTAAGACAATGTGGAATTGTTTCACAACTCACACCACCTAGAACACAACTGCGTAATGCTATGTCCAAACATGGTGACCGTACTTTATTAGATATATGGTGCGTTCTATGATGTCTCTTACTGATTTGCCTTTATCATTTTGGGGTTATGCATTAGAGACAGCCACATTCACATTAAATAGGGCACCATCTAAATCCGTTGAGATGACACCCTATGAACTATGGTTTGGCAAGAAACCTAAGCTATCGTTTCTTAAAGTTTGTGGATGCGATGGTTATGTCAAAAGGCTCCAGCCTGATAAGCTCGAACCCAAAACGGAGAAGTGCATCTTCATAGGACACCCTAACAAAACGAATCGGTATACCTTCTACCACAGATCTGAAGGCAAGATTTTTGTTGCTAAAAATGGGACATTTC
This sequence comes from Triticum aestivum, assembly GCF_018294505.1. Taxonomy (NCBI): domain Eukaryota; kingdom Viridiplantae; phylum Streptophyta; class Magnoliopsida; order Poales; family Poaceae; genus Triticum; species Triticum aestivum. The sequence goes on from NC_057813.1 coordinate 245,603,183, forward strand.
TAGAGAAGGAGTTTCTCTGGAAAGAAGTGAGTGGGGGAAAAGTAGAACTTGATGAGCTAATTGTACCTTCTCTCGAATTGGAAAGTAACACATTAGAGAAAACCGTTCCCATGATGCCTATACCAACTAGAGAAGGAGCTAATGATAATGATCATGAAACTTCAGATAACGTTACTACTGAACCTCTTAGGTCGACCAGAACACGTACCGCACCAGAGTGGTATAGTAATCCTGTCCTAGAAGTCATGTTGTTAGACAACGGCGAACCTAAAAGGATCGAGAAGAGGTGTCTAGAGGGGGGTGATTAGACACTAAGTACCAAAAGTTGCAGTTTTTAACTTCTTTAAGTTCAAGTGGAGTTTTGGCACAAGTTTAACACTCACAATACATAACAAGCAAGCATGCAAAGAGTATGAGAAGCGGAAAGTAAAGCATGCAACTTGCAAGAATGTAAAGGGATGGGATTGGAGAATTCAAACACAATTGGAGACACGGATGTTTTTGTCGTGGTTCTGATAGGTGGTGCTATCGTACATCCACGTTGATGGAGACTTTAACCCACGAAGGGTAACGGTTGCGCAAGTCCACGGAGGGCTCCACCCACGAAGGGTCCACGAAGAAGCAACCTTGTCTATCCCACCATGGCCGTCACCCACGAAGGAATTGCCTCACTAGCGGTAGATCTTCACAAAGTAGGTGATCTCCTTGCCCTTACAAACACCTTGGTTCAACTTCACAATCTTGTTGGAGGCTCCCAAGTGACACCTAGCCAATCTAGGAAACACCACTCTCCAAGGAGTAACAAATGGTGTGTCGATGATGAACTCCTTTCTCTTGTGCTTCAAATGATAGTCTCCCAAACACTCAACTCTCTCTCATAGGATTTGGATTTGGTGGAAAGAAGATTTGAGTGGAAAGCAACTTGGGGAAGGCTAGAGATCAAGATTCATATGGTAGGAATGGAATATCTTGGTCTCAACACATGAGTAGGTGGTTCTCTCTCAGAAAATGTAAGTTGGAAGTGTAGGTTCGTTCTGATGGCTCTCTCCACGAATGAAGAGTGGGTGGAGGGATATATATAGCCTCCACACAAAATCTAACCATTACACACAACTTGCCAATCTCGATGGGACCGAATTGAGAAACTCGGTCGGACCGATTCAGCAAATCTAGTGACCGTTAGGATTTTCGGTGGGACCAACATGCAACTCGGTAGGACCGATATGGTTAGGGTTAGGGCATAACGTAATCTCGGTGAGACCGATTACACAAACTCGGTGGGACTGATTTTGGTAATAAGCTAACCAGAGAGTTGGTGAGGCAAACTCGGTGGGACCGATTCACTAATCTCGGTTGGACCGAAATGTTACGAAGAGGAACAGGGAGTTTGCATTGTAATCTTGGTAGTACCGATTACTCAACCTCGGTGAGACCGATTTTGGTAATGGACATACATAGAGAGATTACAATCCCATCTCGGTGAGACCGAGATCCCTATCGGTGAGACTGATTTGCCTAGGGTTTGTGGCAGTGGCTAAGACATCTGAACTCGGTGGCGCCAGATAGAAAGAATCGGTAGGGCCGAGTTAGACTTTTGGTTTAGGACATATGTGGATGTGAGAAATCTAGTTGAGGGCTTTGGAGCATATCACTAAGCACTTTGAGCAAGTAAGCCATTAAGCAACACCTCATCCCCTCTTGATAGTATTGGCTTTTCCTATAGACTCAATGTGATCTTGGATCACTAAAATATAAAATGTAGAGTCTTGTGCTTGAAGCTTGAGCCAATCCTTTGTCCTTATCATCTTGAAGGGGTCCCACATCCTTTAGTCCATGCCACTTCATTGTTGAACTTATCTGAAACATACTAGGTAAAAGTGTTAGTCCAACAAGAGATATGTTGACATTAATTACCAAAATCACCCAGGGAGCACTTGTGCTTTCAGAACCTTCAAACTATGAAGAAGCTATGATGAGCCCAAATTCTGAAAAATGGCTTGAGGCCATGAAATCTGAGATAGGGTCCATGTATGAGAACAAAGTGTGGACTTTTGTGGACTTGCCCGATGATCAGCAAGCCATTGAGAATAAATGGATCTTCAAGAAGAAGATGGACATTGATGGTAATATCAATGTCTACAAAGCTCGACTTGTCGCAAAAGGTTTTTGACAAGTTCAAGGGGTTCACTATGATGAGACTTCATCACCAGTGGCGATGCTTAAGTCTATCTAAATCATGTTAGCAATTGCGGCATTTTATGATTATGAAATCTGGCAAATGGATCTAAAAACGGTTCCTTAACGGGTTTCTTAAAGAAGAGTTGTATATGATGCAACAAGAAGGATTTGTTGATAATAAAGGTGCTAACAAAGTGTGCAAGCTCCAGTGATCCATCTATGGATTGGTGCAAGCATCTCAGAGTTGGATTTTACGCTTTGATGAGGTGATCAAAACATTTGGTTTAATATAGACTTACCAGGAAGCATGTATTTACAAGAAAGTGGGCGGGAGCTCTGCAGCATTTCTAGTGTTATATGTGGATGACATATTATTGATTGGAAATGATATATAATTTCTGGATAGCATAAAAGGATACTTGAATAAGAATTTTTCAATGAAAGAGCTCGGGGAAGCTGCTTATATATTAGGCATCAAGATCTATAGGGATAGATCGAGACGCTTAATAGGACGTTCACAAAGCACATACCTTGAAAAAGTTCTGAAGAAGTTCAAAATGAACCAGTCAAAGAAAGAGTTCTTGCTGTGTTGCAAGGTGTGAATTTGAGTCAGACTCAAAGTCCGACCACGGCAGAAAATAGAGAGAAAATGAAAGTCATTTCCTATGCCTTAGCCATAGGTTCTATTATGTATACCATGTTGTGTACCAGACCTAATGTGTGCCTTGCCATAAGTTTGGCAGGGAGGTACCCAGTTAATCCAGGAATGGATCACTGGACAGCGGTCAAGAATATCCAGAAGTACCTAAAAAGGACCCAGGATATGTTTCTCGTTTATGAAGGTGACGAAGTGATGTCGCTTGAAACTGCATTGGTATTTCCCCAAAGAGGAAGGGATGATGTAGCACATCAACGGTAGATATTTCCCTTAGTTATGAAACCAAGGTATCAATCCAGTAGGAGACTAAGCAAGACTATGTAAACAGTACCTGCACACAAAGAACAAATACTTGCAACCGACACGTAAGAGGGTTTGTCAATCCCTCCTCGGTAAAAAGATAAATTGTTTTGTGATAGATTGGATAAATATATCTCGATAAAACGCGAAATAAAATAAATAGTAAAAAATTGCAGCAAGGTATTTGTGGTTTTTTGTAAATATAGATCTGGAAATAAAAGTGGCAAATAATAGATCGGAAAGCAAATATGATAAAGAATAGACCCGAGGGGCATAGATTTCACTAGTGGCTTCTCTTGAAAAATAGCACACTGTGGGTAAACAAATTACTGTTTAGCAATTGATAGAAGATCAAATAATTATGACGATATCCAAGGTGATCATCAATATATAGGCATCATGTCCAACATTAGTAGACCAACTCCTCCCTGCATCTACTACTACTGCTCCACACATTGATCACTATCCAGCATGCATCTAGTGTATTAAGTTCATGGAGAAACGGAGTAATGCAATAAGAATGATGACAAGATGTAGACAAGATCTATTCATGTAGGAATAGACCCCATCTTGTTATCCTTAATAGCAATGATACATGTGTGTCTTGCTGCCCCTTCTGTCACTGGGAAAGAACACTGCAAGATCGAACCCATCACAAAGCACCTCTTCCCATGGCAAGTAAAATTGATCTAGTTAGCCTAACTAAACCAAAGTTTCGAAGAAGAAATGCGAGGCTATAAATAATCATGCATATAAGAGATCAAAGAAGACTCAAATAATATTCATGGATAAAATCTGACCATAAACTCAAAACTTCATCGGATCCCAACAAACACACCGCAAAAAGTCATTACATCAAATAGATCTCCAAGAGACCATTGTATTGAGGATCAAAAGAGATAGAGGAAGCCATCTAGCTACTACCTACGGACCTGTAGGTCTATGCTGGACTACTCACGCATCATCGGAGAGGCACCAATGATGAACCCCTCCGTGATGTTGTTAGATTGGATCTTGTGGTTCTGGAACTTGCGGTGGTTGGAATTGTGTTTTGTCGACTCCCCTAGGGTTTCTGCAATATTTGGGAATTTATAGGGTGAAGAGGCGGTGCGGGAGACCTCTGTGGGGCCCACAACCCACCTAGGCGCCCATGGGCTCCTGGGCGCGCCCAGGTGTCTTGTGGTCCCCACGGGATCCCCTCTGGTACTTTCTTGGCCCCCAAGTTGTCTTCTAGTCCAAAAATATCTCCAAAAAGTTTTGCTGCATTTGGACACTGTTTGGTACTAATATTCTACGAAGTAAAAAATAGCAAAAAAACAGCAACTGGCACTAGGCACTATATCAATAGGTTAATGATATAAAGTTGCTATAAAATGATTGTAAAACATCCAAGAATGATAATATAACATCATGGAAGAATCAAAAATTATAGATACGTTGGAGACGTATCAGCATCCCCAAGCTTAATTCCTGCTCGTCCTCGAGTAGGTAAATGATAAAAACAGAATTTTTGATGTGGAATGCTGCCTAACATGTTCATCACATATTCTTTTCTTTTTGTAGCATGGATATTTGTACTTTTATATGGTTCAAAGGAATAGTCCAGTTTTACATGAAGATTTCAATACTCAAGCATATCAACAAGCCACCATGTCTTCAACATATCAACACTAAAGAAAGTTATCCTTAGCCCATCAGGCTCAAGCATTGATCCATTTATGAAACACGGTCGCATATTAGCTACATCCTATGCTCAAGTATGATAATAGTGAAGCACCTAGAGTAATTCTAATAAATCATAGCTTAATTTGGCTCTCTCAAATAGGTGTGTCTAGAAAGGATAGATGAGACAAACTAAAAAGCAAAACAAGCAAAGACTCATATAATACAAGACGCTCCAAGCAAAACTCATGATATGTGACGAATAAAAATATAGCTCCAAGTAAAATTACCGATGGTGGTTAGAAGAAAGAGGGGATACCTTCCGGGGCATCCCCAAGCTTAGTTGCTTGGTTATCCTTGAATATTAACTTGGTATGCCATGGGAATCCCCAAGCTTAGGCTCTTTTCACTCCTTATTCCTTCATCCATCGTGATCTCACCCAAAACTTTAAAACTACAATCACGCAAAACTTAACAAAACCTTCATGAGATCCATTAGTATAATAAAGAAAATCACCACTCTAAGTATTGTTGCAAACCCATTCATATTTTATTTTTGAATTATACCTACTGTATTCTAACTTTACCATGGCTTATACCCCCCCCCGATACAATCCATAGATTCATCAAAATAAGCACACAACTCAAATAAAAAAGAATCTGTCAAGAAACGGAACAGTCTGTAGTAATCTGGCAACTTCGTATACTTCTGTAACTCCAACAATTATGAAAAATTAGGACAACATAGGAAATTTGTGTACAAATCTTGTGTAAAAATTCATAATTTTGTCATGCTTTTGTAAATTTAAACAATTCTGCTACTGGGCGCAAAAGTTTCTATTTTTCAACAAGATCAAATCAACTATCACCCAACATAATCCCAAAGGCTTTACTTGGCACAAACACTAATTAAACATAAAAACACAATCATGCAGTAGCATAATTATGCAAACAATCAAGAACAGGAAGAAAATGGCAAAAATAAATTTTATTCATTGGGTTGCCTCCCAACAAGCGCTATTGTTTTATGCCCGTGGCTAGGCATTGATAATTTTAGTGGTGCTCATATGAAAGACAAGAATTAAAGCACAAAGAGAGCATCATGTAGCATGTGAAAAAACACATTTCAGTCTAACATACTTCCTATGCATAGGAATTTTATAAGCAAACAACTTATCAAGACAAGAAACATCTAGCATATGCAATGGAGAGGAATATAACATTGACAATATTAACATAACGAGAGGTAATTTAGTAACACGAAAATTTCTACAACCATATTTCCCTCTCTCATAATAATTACATGTGGAATCATATTCAAATTCAACAATATAGCTATATCATAACATATTCTCTACATGATCCACATGCATGCAAAGTTGACACTCTTCCAAAATAGTGGGATTATCATCAAATAAAGTCATAACCTCTCCAATCCCACTTTTATCAAACATTTCATAGGATTGAACACTCTCCAAATGTGTGGGATTATTTTTTCCTAGAGTTGACACTCTTCCAAACCCACTTTCAATATTTTTGCAAACATATTCATCATGAGGTTTAAATAAATTTTCAAGATCATAAGAATCATTATCACCCCAATCATGATCATTGCAATAAGTAGTGGACATAACAAAACAAGCATCCCCAAGCTTGGGGTTTTGCATATAACTAACACAATTGACATTAATAGAATTTATAACAACATCATCGCAATCATGCTTTTCATTCAAGAAGCTATCTTGAATCACTTTATAAATTTCTTCGTTTAACACTTCATCACAATTTTTAGATTCATGAATCTCAAGCAAAACTTCATAAAGATAATATAGTGAACTCAATTCACTATCAATTGGTTCATCATAATTGGATCCTTTGAAGAGATTAGCAAGTGGATAAGGATACATATCAATAGATTTTTAGCAAGCGAGGATGCAAGCAAATAGAAGACACATGGAAACATAAGCAAAGAGACAACAAGAAAAAGGAAAACTAAAAATATGGCAAATAAAAGGGCAATTTTTTGTAAAGTGGGGGATATGAAAACGAGAGGCAAATGGCAAATAATGTAAATTGAAAGGATATGAGATTTGTGAGTAGGAACCAGATAGATATTGATGATGTCTCCCGCGGAAGAGATTGGCACAAGAGATCTCCTTGACTTGATCCTCCCCGGCAACGGCACCAGAAATTCCTTTTGATGTCGCTTGAAACTGTGTCGGTATTTCCCCAAATAGGAAGGGGTGATGCAGCACATCTACGGTAGGTATTTCCCTCAGTTATGAAACCAATGTATCAATCCAGTAGGAGGACAAAGCAAGACTATGTAAACGGTACCTCCACACAAAGAACAAATACTTGCAACCCAACGTGTAAGAGGGGTTGTCAATCCCTCCTCGGTAAAAACATAATTTTTTTTGTGATAGGTTAGATAAATAGACCTCGATAAAATGTGAAATAAAATAAATAATAAAAAGGTGCAGCAATGTATTTTTTGGGTTTTTGGAAATATAGATCTGGAAATAAAGTGGCAAATAATAGATCGGAAAGCAAATATGATAAAGAATAAACCCGAGGGTCGTAGATTTCACTAATTGCTTCTCTCGAGAAATAGCACACGGTGGGTAAACAAATTACTGTTGGGCAATTGATAGAAGATCAAATAATTATGATGATATCCAAGGCAATGATCAATATATAGGCATCACGTCCAAGATTAGTAGACCGACTCCTGCCTGCATCTACTACTATTACTCCACACATCGACCGCTATCCAGCATGCATCTAGTGTATTAAGTTCACAGAGAAATAGAGTAATGCAATAAGAACGATGACATGATGTAGACAAGATCTATTCATGTAGGAATAGACCCCATCTTGTTATCCTTAATAGCAACAATACACGCGTGTCTTGCTCCCCTTCTGTCACTGGGAAAGAACACCGCAAGATCGAACCCATCATAAAGCACCTCTTCCCATGGCAAGAAAAAATGATCTACTTGGACTAACTAACCCAAAGATTAGAAGAATAAATACAAAGCTATAAATAATCATGCATAGAAGAGATCAAAGAAGACTCAAATAATATTCATGGATAAAAATCTGATCATAAACTCAAACTTCATCAGATCCCAACAAACACACCGCAAACAGTCATTACATCAAATAGATCTCCAAGAGACCATTGTATTGAGAATCAAGAGAGAGAGGAAGCCATCTAGCTACTGCCTACGAACCCGTAGGTCTATGGTGGACTACTCACGCATCATCGGAGAGGCACCAATGACGATGATGAACCCCTCCGTGATGGTGTTAGATTGGATCTCATGGTTCTGGAACTTGCGGCGGCTGGAATTGTGTTTCGTCGACTCCCCTAGGGTTTCTTGAATATTTGGGAATTTATAGAGCGAAGAGGTGGTGCAGGAGACCTCCGTTGGGCCCACAAGGCCACAACCTAGCTGGGCGCACCTGGGCTCCTGGGCGCGCCCAGGTATCTTGTGGTCCCCACGGCGATCCCCTCTAGTGCTTTCTTGGCCCACAAGTTCTCTTCTGGTCCAAAAAAATCTCCAAAAAGTTTCGCGGCGTTTGGACTCCATTTGGTACTTATATTCCGCGAAGTAAAAAATAGCAACTCGCACTGGGCACTATGTCAATAGGTTAGTCCCAAAAAATGATATAAAGTTGCTATAAAATGATTGTAAAACATACAAGAATGATAATATAACAACATGGAACAATCAAACATTATAGATACGTTGGAGACGTATCACGTAGAGCTCGTCGTAAAGGGTTACGTTGATGCTAGCTTCGATACAGATCCGGACGACTCTAAGTCACAAACCGGATGCGTATTTATATTGAATGGTGGAGCTATCGGTTGGTGCAATTCCAAGCAGAGCGTCGTGGCGGGATCTACGTGTGAAGCAGAGTACATAGCTGCTTTGGAAGCGGTGCATGAAGGAGTCTGGATGAAGGAGTTCATATCCGATCTAGGTGTAATACCCAGTGCATCAACTCCAATGACAATCTTTTGTTACAACATTGGAGCAATTGCCTTAGCAAAGGAATCTATTTTCAGAAGAGAACCAAACACATCAAGAGATGATTCAACTCCATTTGTGAAAAGGTCAAGGATGGGGACATAGAAATTTGCAAAATACATACGGATCTGAATGTGGCAGACCCGTTGACTAAATCTCTTCCACGGGGAAAACATGATCAGCACCAAGACTCCATGGGTGTTAGATTCATTACTATGTAATCTAGATTATTGACTCTAGTGGAAGTGGGAGACTGTTGGAAATATGCCTTGAAGGCAATAATAAAGTGGTTATTGTTATATTTCCTTAATCATGATAAAGGTTTATTATTCATGCTATAATTGTATTGACCGAAAACTTAAATACAAGTGTGGATACATAAACAAATAACGTGTCCCTAGTGAGCCTCTACTAGACTAGCTCGTTGATCAAAAGATGGTTAATGTTTCCTAACCATAAACATGTATTGTCAATTGATAACGAGATCACATCATTAGGAGAATGATGTGATGGACAAGACCCATCCGTTAGCATATGCATATGATCGTTCAGTTTATTGCTACTACTTTCTTAATGTCAAATGCATATTCCTTCGACCATGAGATCATGCAACTCCTGGATACCGGAGGAATACCTTGTGTGCTATCAAACATCACAACGTAACTGGGTGATCATAAAGGTTCCCTATAGGTATATACAAAGGTGTCTGTTCTGTTGGTGTGAATCGAGATTGGGATTTGTCATATCTCTGGGCCCTCTCGGTAATACACATCACAAGAAGCTTGCAAGCAAATTGACTAAGGAGTTAGTTACAAGATAATGTATTACGAAACGAGTAAAAGAGACTTGCCGGTTGTCGGTACAACAAACCCTGGGTCTGTTGCCCAGACTGTGCACAGGCACGAGAACAAGATTGAAGCACCAGCCCAAGTCAGAGTACAAGAACCCAAGAGATTTGAAGGATCAAGATCAAGCCAGAGAAGCAAGATATCATCAAAAGAAAAGCCTCCTTGCCGGGTAGGCGAGCCCGGCAAGGGGCGAGGCCACCCCCAGAAACAGACAACCAGAGCGCCCCGGGAGGCCTGCCGGGGCTCACGAAGGAAAAACCACCTCACCAACCACTCTACCATGACCGACGTCATCAATCAGTGCGGTGTCAAGCCACATGGCAGCCATTTTTGACAGGAGAAACCCACAGATGACATCCGTCTTGCGACGTGTCAAGTGAGCAGGCGTGGAGGTGGCAAGATAGCCCAGCAAGCCTTGTCGGGCAACCAGCAATGTGACATTGAGCGGTGCATTTAATGCACCCTGTCAGCCCGCAGAGTTAACTATGATAGCATTGTTTGCTATCTTATCAGTGCATAATAACTACTTTGCCATTGTGGTGACCCCTTGATCTATAAAAGGAGGCCCATGGCAACCGTAGAAAGGGTTAGAAGGTTGGATAACTCATACCCCCATACGCGCGTAGTCGTTGCTGCCTCGAGGCAACCCCTGCCGGGCAAACGTACTACGCTCCGCCACCACCTTTCCACCATCAATCCACCAAAGCAGGAGTAGGGTTTGACGCCTCACGGCGGCCCGAACCTGGGTAAAATAGCATGTGTGATCTCTGTCGTGCTGCCCCACGCTTGTCTGCTCTTTGTGCAACGCGTCGCCCCCCTGCAGAACCAGCAAAGGGCCTCCTGGTCCCATAGGTGGTCGTGGTTTCCCGCGACATCTTTGGCGCGTCAGGTAGGGGGATCGCTTGCGCGAACCTGAAGGTGTGTGCAGCATGTCGACTTCATCACCATCTTCATCTTCAATGACGCCATCGACCATGGCGCCCAAGAAGAAGACGGTCCTTCAGCTCACCCGTCCACCTTGAAGGATCCGCCACCCACGGCCTCCAATGCTACGGGGGGTGCAGAGGCGCACGAGGACGCGGACGCTGCAGGGGAAGTGGTCAGAGCATGCGGCACTGTCACCACTTCCCCCGCAGCCGATGCATGAGCAGGAGGCACCGGAGGAGAGAAGCATCAAAAACTCCCACGCTCCCCAAGGTACAGGTGAAGGAGTTACTCCATCTGCGCCCCTTTCCCCCGCTAACGGGCACAGCCGCAGCAACGGCGCCTGGACCGGGGCGAATCACCGCCCTCCGACCGCTCCCACCACGGGTGCGGCCACCGTGCGTGCACCCCCTCCGGGACGGGTCAACCAAGCCTATTATTTTTTGGACTAGCCTATTAACCCGAGGCTCAGTGTCGGTTTCTTTTTTTGCCTATTTTAGAGATTCGCGGAAAAGGAATACCAAACGGAGTCCAAACGGAATGAAACCTTCGTGATGATCTTTCTTGGACCGAAAGCAATCCAGAAGACCTGGAGTTGAAGTCTGGAACTCTACAAGGCAGCCACGAGGCAGGTGGGCGCGCCCAGGGGGTGGGCGCGCCCCCCACCCTCATGGGCCCCTCCTAGCTCCACCGACATACTTCTTTCGCCTATATATAGTCTTATACCCTAGAACGATCAGAGAGAGACACGAAACCACTTTTCCACTGCCGCAACCTTCTCTACCCGTGGGATCCCATCTTGGGGCCTTCTGCGGCAATCTGTCGGAGGGGGAATCAATCACAGAGGGCTTCTATATCAACACCATTGCCTCTTCAATGAAGCGTGAGTAGTTTACCATAGGCCTTTGGGTCCATAGTTGTTAGCTAGATGACTTCTCTCTCTTTGATTCTCAATACAAAGTTCTCCCCGCTGTTCTTGGAGATCTGTTTGATGTACTACTCTTTTACGGTGTGTTTGCCGACATCCGATGAATTGTGGATTTATGAACAAGATTATCTATTAATATTATTGGTTCTTCTCTGAATTCTTATATGCATGATTTGATATCTTTGCAATTCTCTTCGAATTATCGGTTTAGTTTGGCCTACTAGATTGATCTTTCTTGCAATGGGAGAAGTGCTTAGCTTTGGGTTCAACCTTGCGGTGTCCTTTCCCAGTGACAGTAGGGGCAGCAAGGCACGTATTGTATTGTTGCTATCGAGAATAAAAAGATGGGGTTTATATCATATTGCTTGAGTTTATCCCTCTACATCATGTCATCTTGCTTAATGTGTTACTCTGTTCTTATGAACTTAATACTCTAGATGCATGCCGGATAGCGGTCGATGTGTGGAGTAATAGTAGTAGATGCAGAATCATTTTGTCTACTTGACACGGACATGATGCCTATATTCATGATCATTGACTTAAATATCTTCATAACTATGCGCTTTTCTATCAATTGCTCGACAGTAATTTGTTCACCCACCGTAATACATGCTATCTTGAGAGAAGCCACTAGTGAAACCTATGGCCCCCGGGTCTCTTTCTTATTACATTGCATCTCTTTTATTTACATCGCATCTCATTTACTATTTTGCAATCTTTACTTTCCAATCTATACAACAAAAATACCAAAATACTTACCTTACTATCTTTATTAGATCTCACTTTTGCGAGTGACTGTGAAGGGATTGACAACCCATTTATAGCGTTGGTTGCAAGGTTCTTGATTGTTTGTGCAGGTATTAGGTGAATTGTGCATTGTCTCCTACTGGATTGATACCTTGGTTCTCAAAACTGAGGGAAATACTTACACTACTTTGCTATATCACCCTTTCCTCTTCAAGGGAAAACCAACGCATGCTCAAGTGGTAGCACCCGACGACGTCTCGATGGCCTCTTCTGACCTTCGAGCACGTCCAGGACAACGGCGAGCCCCGGAGGATAGGCGGAGAGGAGACACGCGCGTCGTCATGGAGCAACGCCGCGACGACCTCCGTCGAACCGACAGGTGCGACGGTCCTGATGTCGACGAGCCCGCGCTCGGTGTTGGAGGGTGCCTACCTTTCGAGGTTGGCTGCCCTACCTTTACTCGTGAGCTTCAGCAAGTCCAATGGCCATCCATTCGCATGTTCAAGCCAGAGATACCTGAGAAGTACGACGGGAGGATGAACCCGACTGAGTTCCTGAGCATCTACACCATCGTTGTTCAGGCTACCGGGGGAAGAGATGAAAAGGTGTTTGCGAACTACTTCCCTTTGTCCCTCAAGTCCAATGTGAGGTCTTGGCTGATGCACCTACCAGAGAACTCCATTTCGTCATGGGCTGACCTATGCCACGAGTTCATTAGAGCCTTCATTGGCAGTCATCAATAATCCAGCAGGCCCAGCAACTTGCAGCTTCTCTAGCGGAAGGAAGGAGAAACGCTCCGTAAGTATTTACAGAGATTTAGCAAAGTTCATAGAAATATCCCAAATATCCATCCAGCAGCCATAATAGCTGCCTTCCAGTCCAATGTGCGCAACCGTCGTATTCGTTCCAACATGAACGTACGGTTGCCCAAGACTGTGAAGGAGCTTTACACACTGGTGGATAAGTGTGCTCGGATGGAGGAGGGAAGGAAGTTGCCCGGAGAGGAAGATTGCTCCAATGTTGATTAAGAAGATGAGGATGAATCAACCAGTCAGAAGAAGAGCAAGAAGCGCAGTAAGAAGCGGAGAGATAAGGCAGTGATGACTATTGAAGGATCGGGTGCACCTAGTACCAGTAAGAAGGCCAAAGTTGAGGCACCCGGCAAGGAAGCTGTTGTGTGTACTGACTGCTGGGAAGCTGCTGCTGCCGAGAAAGATTGCTGGGAAGTGGCTTGTCAAGAAACAGAGAGCAGAGTATGAGAAGCGTGATAAGGAGAAAGTTCATAATGTTGCTGGCGGTAAGGGTCAAGCTGGTGAAGCAAATCGCCCAGGCAAACCCTTTCGGAACCAAGGAAAGCCCGCCAGAGGTCGAGGGAAGGAAACCTGTGATGATGAGAGTGATGGAGGGGATGAAGAGGAAAACAGTTAGAAGAAGTTTCAGAAGGCCATTGACACCCTGTGCATTGACGGAGGTGCATCTCTGCACACTTCTCACCGCCAGCTCAAATGGTGGGCACGAGAAGTCAATGTCGTGGAACCAGCGCCAGAGGCCCAGAAACCGCTCAAATGGTCCCGCACACCCACCAGCTTTGACAAGGAGGACTATCCTAGTCGTACCACTGTGGTAGGGTGTTTGCCATTGTTAGTATCCCCAACAATTCGCAACCTCAAGGTCATGAAGATGCTTGCAGCGGGGCCGGGTTTAATCTGATTTCACCGGTAGTAATCAGCAAGCTTCAGATAGGAGAGGAAGAGCTAGAGGTTATCGGCACGTTTCAAGGAGTTAATCCCGACAGGAGCCATCCTAAGGGAAAGATCACGTTGCCAGTAACGTTTGGGGAAGAACTGAACTACCGGACCGAGAGGATTGTCTTTGACGTGGTCGATCTCCCCCTGCCGTACAATGGGATTCTTGGACGCCCGGCCCTGGCTAAGTTCATGGCAGTATCCCACTATGCCTACAACACTTTGAAGATGCCTGGGCCACTGGGAGTCATCACCATCCCATCAGATGAGAAGGATGCAATTATTTGTGTGGACAAGATGTACCGGGACACGGTCGCGGCAGAGGCAGCAGCAGCGACCGCTCCCGCCAAGGGAAGTAAATTAAAGAAGAGAGACTATAGGGACTCCGGCAAAGAGTCCGGGAAGCATGCCCCCACCGAGTGCATGACACTCATTAACGAAGTGTCGGAGAGTTCTAAGAGCAAGGGATCCAAGGTCGCTGCACCCCAAGTGAAGAAGGTCCTGGCAGGGCTAGCTGGCGTTGATGGTACTTTCACTATCAGCGCCGCCCTTGATGACAAATAGGAAAGCGCGCTTGTCACCTTCCTGCGGGCGAATATCAATGTGTTTGCCTAGCAACCATATGATATCCTTGGTGTTCCCAGGAAGTAATCGAGCACCACCTTGATGTTTGCCCAGATGCCCGACATGTCAAGCAGAAAGTCCGGAAGCATGCCTTGGAGAGGCAGCAGTTCATTACAGAAGAGATCAAGAAACTTGAGGCAGCTGGTTTGGTCAGAGGAGTATTGCACCCCACGTGGTTGGCAAATCCAGTGGTGGTCCAGAAGGCTAATGGGAAGTGGAGGCTTTGCATAGATTTCACAGGTCTCAACAAGGCTTGCCCGAAAGACCCATTTCCCTTGCCGTGCATCGACCAGATTGTGGATTCCACTTCAGTTGTGATTTGCTCTCCTTTCTGGACGCATACTCTAGGTATCACCAAATATTCATGTCCAAAGAAAACGAAGAGAGGACGTCGTTCATCACCCCATGTGGTACGTACTGCTTTGTCCGCATGCCATTCGGATTAAAGAGTGACGGGTTCACTTTTGCAAGGGCAATCCAAATTGGTTTTGAGCCACAGTTGCACAGAAACATAGAAGCCTATATGGATGATATTGTGGTCAAGACCAAGGATAAAGCCACCCTTATTCAGGATTTGGAGGAGACATTTGCTAATCTGCACAAGATCAATATGAAGCTCAACCCGGAGAAGTGTGTGTTTGGTGTTCCCTCTGGAAAGTTGCTTGGGTTCTTTGTATCCCATCGCAGGATCGAAGCCAACTCCGACAAGGTCAAGGCCATGGAGCAGATACAAGCGCCAAGGATAGTTAAGGATGTGAGGTGCCTGACAGGATGTGTTGCCGCACTAAGCAGATTCATCTCCAAGTCTGCCGAGCGCGCGCTGTCGTTCTTCAAAATTTTGAAGAAGGCCGATCCTATGAAGTGGACCCCTGAAGCGGATGAATCTTTGCAAGAGTTGAAGGCCTACTTGTCCTCTGTGCCTACCTTGGTTGCTCCCAAACCCCAGGAGCCATTGTTGCTATACTTGGAGGCAACCAACCAAGTGGTCAGTGCGGCCTTGGTAGCGCAGCAAGAAGTGGATGAGGCAGAAAGTGAGCAAAGACCGGCAGAATCAGAGAAGGATCAAGACAGCAATGAGCACGGCAACGAGAACAACCCCAAGGACGCGGCAAGGAAGAAAGTGGGGCAGCGCCCAGTGTACTTCGTCAGCTCCCTGTTACAGGGGGCTAGATCGAGGCACTCTGGTGTGCAGAAGTTGATCTTTGGTCTCATTATGGCCTCAAGGAAACTTCGCCACTACTTTGAAGCCCATGAGATCACGGTTGTTACTCGTTTCCCGTTGCAAAGGATACTCTGAAACCCTGAGGCTACCGGCAGAATAGTGGAGTGGGCTTTGGAGTTATCCAGCTTCAGTTTGAAATTTGAGAGCAAGTCAACTATTCAGAGCAGGGTGTTGGCAGAGTTTATTGCAGAATGGACGCCAACCCCTGATGAGGAAGTGACAGAGACAGTCATCCCCGGCAAGGAATCGCCCTGAGAATGGATTATGTATTTTGATGGTGCTTTTTCCCAACAAGGTGCAGGAGCTAGCGTGCTTCCTGTCGCCCCCTCCAGGGAGCACTTGAAGTACGTCGTCCAAATGCATTTTGCCTGGGAAGAAGCAACCTACAATACAGCTGAGTATGAAGGGCTCCTTGTCGGGCTCAAGATTGCAGCTGAATTGGGAATTAAGAAGCTGATCATTTGAGGAGATTCACAGCTTGTGGTGAGACAAGTAAACAAGGATTATCAAAGTCCATTGATGGAGGCATACGTCGAGGAAGTGAGGAGATTGGAGGAGCGCTTTGACGGATTGCAAATAGAACAGTACACCATGCGGAAAACAGCATAGCTGATCATCTGTCAAAGTGTGCTGAGCAGGAGCTTCCTGTGGAACAAGGAACTTTTGTTCTCCATCTCACCCAGCCCTCCATATCCCCAGCAACAATGGCCCGAAAGAGGAGAAAGTTGCACTATAGTAAGCCTCTCCCGGTAGAGTCGTCCGCTCCTGGTAGAGACCGTGTCGGAAACAACTCCTCACAGCCTGCCGGACCACCCCCTCCAGTCGGGTCCATGAACCCCACAAACGAGGCTGGTGCTCCCACAGCAGAGGAGGTGCCGCTAGTCCTCGTTGCCGAGCCCCAGGCTCCAACTTGGGCAAGGCACATTGTCCACTTCCTCCAAACCGGAGAGCTTCCCGGTGACCAAGATGAAGCTGAAAAAGTAGCCCGGAGGGACAGTATGTATCAGTTTGTCGATGACACTCTGTATATAAGGAAGCCTAACGGTGTGAAATTGAAGTATGTCAACCAGGAAGAAGGAAAGGAACTGCTAGCTGAGATTCATAGAGGAATGTGTGGCTCCCACATTGGATCAAGGGCATTAGTTGGGAAAGCATTCTGCCAAGGCTTCTATTAGCCCATAGCCCTCCAAGAAGTGGTCGAGCTAGTCACAACATGTGAAGCCTACCAGTTCCATTCCAAGAAAACACACGTGTCTCCCCAAGCTCTTCAAACAATCCCTCTCTCATGGCCATTTTCGGTCTGGGGGCTCAATATCCTCGGCCCCTTCCCTCGAGCAATCAGAGGCTTTGAATTCTTGTTCGTTGCCATCGACAAGTTTACAACGTGGCCAAAAGTGACTGCCATGAGAAAGTTGACTGCTTAGTCGGCTATCAAGTTCTTGAAAGATCTGGTGTGTTGTTTTGGAGTTCTGGCAAGCATCATTACCGACAACGGCACCCAGTTCATGAGGCGCGCCTTCATGCAATATGTTCATGCCCTCGGATGCAAGATCTCATTTGCCTCTCTGGCACACCCCCGGAGCAATGGACAAGCTGAGAGGGTGAACGCTGAAGTGCTACGCGGACTCAAGATAAGAACTTTTGATACACTGTAGAAGCACGGCAGGCGGTGGATCATGGAGTTGCCGGTAGTTCTCTGGTCCCTCAGAACGACACCATACCGAGCTACTGGGCAGACTCCCTTCTCCCTGGTTTACGGGGTAGAAGTAGTTATCCCCACGGAATTCATTTACGGGTCGCCTCGAGTGCTTGCCTAAGATAAAGTAGCACAAGATCAGCACCAGCCTGACGACGCTGTGCTACTCGAGGAGAACCATCTCCAGGCTGCTACACATGTTGCATGCTATCAGCAAGCCCTGCGTCGCTATCATAGCCGCAGGGTTCACGTGTCATGGTTCTAAGTCTGACAGTAGAAAGGGGGGTAGGTATGGAGAGGCAAGATCTCAGCTATGGTGAAGATGTATACACGAGTTTTACGAGTTCAGGCCCTTCTCGGAGGAAGTAACAGCCCTACGTCTCGGTGCCCGGAGGCGGTCGATTGGATTATGCATCTGATATTACAGGGGGTGCGAACCCTTGTCCCAGAGGAGGGGGTGGCTTATATAGAGTGCGCCAGGACCCCATCCAACCTCCATTACAAGGGGCTTAATGTACATAAAGTAAGGGCATCACTGGTAACGGCAGTCTTAAGTACTCTTAATGCTCATGAAGACTAAGGAGTGAATGCCCGGCCGTTGTGTGTTCTTTCGACTCCTGGTCTTCGATATAGTTGAGTGACCTCCCATATGGTTGAGTGACAGTGGGGGATGACGGTCGAGTGATTAGGTCGTCGAGTGGATTCTTGGCCTTTTTATCTTCTGGGGTAGTGACCTTGGGTAGGACATGTAGGTCAGGCCTATGACCCTACCCCAGGTCTGTATCCTCATCAGTAGCCCCCGAATGGATTAAGGTACAAGTGCAAAGTAGGCTGAAATTGAACCAGTTCCGAGCTCCGGGACCTCGCGAGCGCTTTCTGCAAGTCTGAACGTCTGCGTCGGTATTTCAGTGTCGACTCAGTCGCCTTGATCCATTCAGTGGACTGTCGAGTGAACTGTTGATCTCATGTGTCGAGTGTTGTGTTGGAGCACAGAATTTTGGGCGCAATTATCTGCGATGTATCCTGGATTTCCCGGGATACGAAATTTCGGGGAAGCGCGCTGGATGGGGAGTGCCGAAGTGGGCGGAGCGGATAAACAGTGATTCCTCGATTTCCGTGTTGCCTTTTTCGCCACGTACGCTGCGCGCGACTATTGCGGGATTTGACGGGATCGCCTGGTCCCACGCGTCAGTCACTCAGAAACAATCCCTTATAAGGTGACCAGACTGAGGCATCCGCACTGTGCACATCTTCTCTTCCTTCTTCTCTCTCCGCTTCTCCGCCGCGCCCTACTCTTCCGCTCTGACGCCGCTGCCCTGTCGCCATGGCGAAGGACAAGACGGCGGCGCTAGAATGAGCAAAGAAGAAGAAGGAGGTGGCGAAGGTCAAGAAGCAGCAACGTGGGTCATCGTCACGCGCGGGGCTGCCGCCGGGTTGGATCCAGGGCGATTGGATCCGCTCTTCGATTTGGCAGGAGGATCTGGACGAGCTGGCGAAGTCGGGGCTAATCGCCAAGGGAGCGGAGAGGCTGCCGGAGGGGGAGATGAGTCCCTAGCCTCGACCAGGTGAGTACGTTCTGCTCGCCACCCACGTCGACCGCGGTTTTTCGCTTCCCCCGCATCCTTTCTTCCGGGGGTTCCTGAACCTCTTCAGTGCTCAACTCCACCATTTCTCCCCCAACACCATCCCGTATTTAGCTGCTTTCGTGTCGATGTGCGAGAACTTCTTGGGGTGTCGACCGCACTGGGGCCTTTTCAAACACATCTTCACCATTCGTTCTCAGTCGGTAAAAAAGGCGAAGTCGAGTGACTCGAAAACCCATGTCATCCAGATGTGCGGGGGTTTAGGTATCCAAAAGAGGAATAGGAGTGCCTTTCCTGCCATGACTCTTCCTGACTCCGTTAGAGGCTGGCAGTCGACATGGTTCTATTGCCAGGATGTCGCGGCTCCAGGTCAGTCGACCGGTCTTCCCCACTTCTCGTTTGACCGTGTTCAGACCCCTGCTCCACTGAAAGTGACTGCTGACAAGATCATGGAGACGAGGATGTTGGTGGATAGGGTGGTCCAGCTCATCAATGATGGTGTTACCGGCATGGACTTGCTGGACGTGTTCCTCAGTCAACGCATCCAACCTCTCCAAGCTCGCGATCATCCAATGTGGCTCTATTCTGGACCGGATGACACTGCTCGGGTCCACCCAGAAGAAGTGTCGTCTGAAACAGTAGCTTTGTGGCTGAGGGGCATCACAGGAAACTAGGACAATCCCAGAGGATCTAGGCGAGTTGTTCCCTTCAGCAGCGTAAACCCACCCGACAAGGTATGCTTTTTGTTCTGACTACTTCCCATTCATGCTCCGACTGCACTTGATGTTCGACCGACTCTCGTTCGACCAATTTGTTCTGCAGGTGTTCACTAAGATGCATTCCATGCCCAATGGTGAACAAGCTTCAGAACAGGCCTAGGAGGGGGAGGACAGCGCGGAAGAGAGTGGTGAGTGGGATTCTCAAGGAGAAGATGAGGAGGAGGAGAGCGAGGAGTCGTACGAGGAGGAGGAAGTCGACTCGCCGCCGCGCTCCGAACGTCGATCCAAACAGCAGCAAGATCCGGTAGTGGGCACGGGAAAAGCGTGGGTCCGAGTGCCAATACTCAGAGGCGCACTCGGACATCAACTCCGGAGCCAACGGAGAAGGTGGCCAAGCAGCCTAAAGTTGCTCCTCCCAAGGCCCAGAAGACATTGCCGCGAATCAAGATGGACGTCCCCGTTGCCTCAGGGTAGGTATCTTGTTTGTGTTTCCATAGGTCGACTGAAGATTTCCTTGATCTGACCGGCCAATCCTTGTGTCCTTCCAGCCCCACCTCTGCTGCCACTGACATGGACATTGACAAGGCACCAGGAGACGAAGAGGCCACCTCACGAGCTGGTAAGTTTGTTCAACCAAGTTCTGTTTAGTCGAGTGGGTGGTCAATTGACTGAAAATTTGATACTTCTCTTCTTATGTAGCTTCGCAAGATATCATTGTGCTTCCTGATGACGAAGAAGAAGAAGTGCCTCTACAGGAGAGGAGGAAGAAGAGTGGAGGCTAAAGCAGGAGGAAGCTAGAAGTCCAAGTACCTCAGTCGACACCGGCGCCTGAGGCGATAGTCCGGACCAACGTCACATTCGCTAACCCGTTGATGACTGATCGTCCATCGGGGTCGACTGCACAGACACCTGCTGCACCGGTGCAACTCCACTCATCCGACCCGGCAACTACTCCGACCCCTCTGGAGCCATCCCTCTTTGCTACATATCAAACTCCAGACGACTCACCGGGTGCCGCTAGGGAAGCTCTTCGCCAGGCGAATCTTGTCATGGAGCAGGTGAAAGTGATGCATGAAGCCAGTCAGATAGCTTACAACGCCAGCACTGCCCTTCAGACCAATGTTTAGGTCAGCAAAATTTCAACCGATCTTTTGAATGTTGCTTTATATCTAATCACCCACTGAGTGTTCCTTCGTTTAGAACTCAGGAAATCTTCAATTCGCACTTTTTGAATCAGTGGGGGCACGTCGAGTGCACCCACTGGGTGTAGTCCCCGAGACCATGGTCGGCTGCTGGCAGTCGACTGAGGTCTAATGATGTATCTCTCTCTCTCTCTCTTTTTGAGCTCATGCTGAGTATTGATCTGATCCAATGAGTATTGATCTGATCCAGTGGGGGCACGCTAAGTGCACCCACTGGGTGTAGTCCCCGAGACTACTGTTGAATATTTGACTCGGCGGTAGTCTTAGAGTAATTCTTTTCCTTGTATCTGTCGACTGACATGTCTGTCTTTCTGGCTGCAGAGGTCTTGTGATCTTGGAACTCGGCTCACCCAGTTAAAGAAGAAGCATATCAGCGTTGAACTTGACCTCAAACTTGCGAAGAAGAATCTGAAGACTGCCCAACAAGAAACGGCCATCATGGGAGGTGATCACTCGACCATTTTGTCTGTTTTGTAGCTTCACACTTCGCACTAGTTTTTCTTTCAGTCTCTTTGAACCGAGTGATTTCACACAAGTAGATGTGCGTAGTGAAAATCGTCAACTTCAGTCTCATCTGAAGAGTGTTGTTTCTTTAGAGAGGATGAAGGAGGCTTTGGAGCAGAAGGATCTAGATCTGGCAGCCGCTCAGAAGGAAGCACACGAGAAGACGAAGCTTGCGCACCAGAAGCTGGCTTCGGTCAGCAAACTGGAGGAGGAGAACGCGAAGCTGAAGACTGCCATCTCGGACGCCAATCGGGAAGTCGAGCAGCTGAAGAAGGACAAGGAAAATCTTACCACTGAAGTTGGCGGCCTCAAGACCAAGACCGACAAGCTAGAGTCCTATCTGGAGCAACTCACCGCCAAACTTGTTCTGAAGCATGAAGGTATGATCAGTCGACTGCGATTAATTTGTTGCTGATTGAACTTTGTTGTCATGCTGTCGACTCATCACTTTTTGCAATGGGACAGAACTATGTCAGGATTTTGAGGCTGAAACTGGACGGGTGGAGACGGGTCTCGACCCCATCAACTGTCCGGTGAAAGATGACACCGTAATGAATCTGCTTCGATTGGAGTCGCGCTTAGATGGCGCGGTTGCTTATCTTGCTCGGCTGAAGGCGGCGATGGCCCAAGTGGATGCCGAACTCTGGCCTCGGGCGGAAATATCTCAAGACCTTGAGTCTTTGATGACTCGACTAAACCAGATTCCAGGCCGACTGCAAGAGTGGAAGAAATCTTCTGCCGCTATGGTGTCGATGTCGCCTTGTCTTTGGTCCGAGTGCACTGCAAGGAGGCTAAGGAAGACAAACTGGCAGCTCTCAAAGTGGCAAACACTAAGAAGCACTCCTTCCAGGACTTCATGGATGCCTTCCTTGAGGCAGCCACTCGCATCGCCGACAGGATCGACCTCGACAGCTTCTGCGACCCGGCCAGTCCTTCTCCTATCGAGTGATTAAAAAACATTATGCCTCACTTTTATTTGCCTCAGAATGCCGACTGAATTTGTAACCGTTAAAACTCCTTCGAGCCTGATGCCCGAGGACTTTATTCTGCGGTTAAGAAACTTTGGATTTATCATCTCATATATTACATCTGTCTTCGAATTGTCGTCTGTTTGCTTGATGCAGATTCTGGAGAAGAATAACCAATCGACGGATCCTTGAGCAGCATTGATTGGTTCATCAGCAAGGTACTCAGCAATGGTCTTGATGTTCCTGCCAACCGATTCGGCGATCCTTGGGTAGCATTGATCAGCGCACCAGCAAGGCACTCAGCAATGGTCTTGACGTTCATGTCAACCTACTAGGGATCCTTGAGTAGCATTGATCAGCTCATTAGCAAGGCACTCAGCAATGGTCTTGACGTTCCTGTCAACTGATTGGGTGATCCTTGAGTAGCATTGATCAGCTCATCAGCAAGGCACTCAGCAATGGTCTTGACATTCCTGTCAACCACCCGGTAAGGTTTTTCAAACTTAGGCGAGCACTGGGCTGCAGCTAAGCCCCCGAGTGGGAGGGTTGCCCACCACTCGGTAGGATTTTTCAAACTTAGGCGAGTACGGGAATGCAACTAAGCCCCTGAGTGGGAGGGTTGCTCACCACTCAGTAGGATTTTTCAAACTTAGGCGAGTACGGGACTGCAGCTAAGCCCCCGAGTGGGAAGGTTGCTCACCACTCGGTAGGATTTTTCAAACTTAGGCGAGTACGGGACTGAAGCTAAGCCTCCGAGTGGGAGGATTGCTCACCACTCGGTAGGATTTTTTTTAAATTTAGGCGAGCACTGAGCTGCAGCTAAGCCTCCGAGTGGGAGCATTCCTCACCACTCGGTAGGATTTTTCAAACTTAGGCGAGTACTGTGCTGCAGCTAAGCCCCCGAGTGAGAGGCAGACTCATCACTCGGTAGGATTTTTGTCACTTAGGCGAGCACTGGGCTGCAGCTAAGCCCCCGAGTGAGAGGCAGACTCATCACTCGGTAGGATTTTTGTCACTTAGGCGAGCACTGGGCTGCAGCTAAGCCCCCGAGTGAGAGGGAGACTCATCACTTGGTAGGATTTTTATCACTTAGGCGAGCACTGGGCAGCAGCTAAGCCCCCGAGTGAGAAGCAGACTCACCACTCAGTAGGATTTTTATCACTTAGGCGAGCACTGAGCTGCAGCTAAGCCTCCGAGTGAGAGGCAGACTCATCACTCGATAGGATTTTTATCACTAAGGCGAGCACTAGGCTGCAACTAAGCCTCCGAGTGAGAGGCAGACTCATCACTCGGTAGGGTTTTTGTCACTTAGGCGAGCACTGGGCTACAGCTAAGTCCCCGAGTGAGAAGCGGACTCACCACTCAGTAGGATTTTTATCACTTAGGCGAGCACTGAGCTGCAGCTAAGCCTTCGAGTGAGAGGCAGACTCATCACTCGGTAGGATTTTTATCACTTAGGCGAGCACTGGGCTGCAGCTAAGCCCCCGAGTGAGAGGCAGACTCACCACTTGGTAGGATTTTTATCACTTTGTCTTAGGCGAA
This sequence comes from Triticum aestivum, assembly GCF_018294505.1. Lineage (NCBI taxonomy): Eukaryota > Viridiplantae > Streptophyta > Magnoliopsida > Poales > Poaceae > Triticum > Triticum aestivum. Next base: position 245,627,273 of record NC_057813.1, read on the forward strand.
ATAGATTCACAACTAAGGTAATACATACAAAAGAAATAAACAACAATCATTCAACAGAAGTAAATCATGTCTTTTGATAGCCAAACTAAAAGGTATTCCTTATTACATCTCATCAGTCTAGATATTTAAGAATAGAAAGGGCGGAGCAGATCCGCATTCCAGGCGCGTGGCTCATCTTTATTATGTTCGATGTTGAAGAGCGGTATGCTCCGTTGTGGAGCACCTTGGTGACGACGAAAGGGCCTTCCAAAGCAGGAGCGAGCTTATGAGGTCTCTGCTGGTCCACTCGAAGAACCAGATCTCCTTCTTGAAATGCCCGACCCCTCACATTTCTGGCATGAAATCGACGCAGGTCTTGCTGGTAAATGGTCAACCGGATCAAAGCCATCTCTCTTTCCTCTTCTAGGAGATCGACTGCATCTTGCCGAGCCTGCTCTGCTTCTTCCTCCGAGAAGAGCTCGACTCGAGGTGCATTATGGAGCAAATCACTGGGGAGCATGGCTTCAGCTCTGTAGACTAAGAAGAATGGAGTCCTCCCAGTCGACCGGTTAGGGGTTGTCCTCAATCCCCAAAGTACTGATGGGAGCTCGTCGACCCAGGCTCCTGCTGCATGTTTTAGGTCACGCATCAACCGAGGCTTTAATCCTTAGAATTAATCCATTTGCCCGCTTGGCCTGTCCATTCGACTGAGGATGAGCGACCGAAGCGTAGTCGACTCTCGTGCCTTCGGAGGCACAAAAGGCTTTGAAATCTTCAGAATTGAAGTTCGACCCGTTATCCGTGATGATGCTGTGCGGGACGCCATATCTGAATATAAGTTCTCTCATGAAACTCACAGTTGTGCTTGCTTCAAGGCTTTTGATGGGCTTGGCTTCGATCCATTTGGTGAACTTGTCGACTGCTACTAACACATGAGTAAATCCACTCTTGCCTGTCCTCAGAGGTCCAACCATGTCCAGCCCCACACGGTGAAAGGCCAGACGAGTGGAATTGTTTTCAGGGCTGATGCAGGTTTATGAGACATGTTGGAGTAAAACTGACAGCCTTCACACTTGTCCACTATCTCCTTAGCCATCTCATTGGCCTGCGACCAGTAAAACCCGGCTCGGTATGCTTTGGCCACGATGGTCCGAGAGGACGCGTGGTGACCGCAGGTTCCCGAGTGAATATCATTGAGGATCACTCGGCCTTCTTCCGGTGTGATGCACTTCTGGCAGACTCCAGTTGCACTTTCTCTGAACAACTGCCCCTTTATCACAGTAAATGCCTTAGATCGCCGGACAATCTGTCGAGCCTCTTCTTCATCCTCCGGAAGTTCTTTCCTAAGAATGTATGCAATGTACGGCACTGTCCAGTCGGGAGTGATGACCAGTATCTCCATGACTAAGTCGACCACGGCTGGGATTTCAACTTCAGTCGGATCTATGGCACTCTTGGGCTATGGCGACTCTTCTGTGAAGGGATCCTCTTGAATTGAAGGTGAATGAATATGTTCCAAAAACACATTGCGGGGAATGGCCTCTCTCTTTGAACCTATCTTCGCCAACTCATCTGTAGCTTGATTTTTCAATCGGGGTACATGGTGAAGTTCCAACCCTTCAAACTTCTTTTCCAGCTTCCTAATAGCATTGCAGTAACCAGTCATGGCTGGACTTCTGACATCCCATTCCTTCATCACTTGATTAACCACCAAATCTCAGTGCCGTATACCATGAGGCAACGGACGCCAAGTGAAATGGCCATACGCAACCCATATAAAAGTGCTTTGTATTCTGCTTCGTTATTGGAGGAATCAAAATGAATCTGGAGAACATAGTTAAGCTTGTCTCCATGGGGGGACACCAATACTACTCCAGCACCTAATCCGTTTAGCATCTTGGAGCCATCAAAAAACATAGTCCAATGTTCCGAATGAACTTGAGTCGGTAGTTGCTGCTCAATCCACTCATCAAGGAAATCCGCGATTGCTTGGGACTTGATAGCTTTCTTTGCCTCAAACTTGATGTCCAGTGGAAGGAGTTCAATCGCCCATTTTGCTACTCAACCAGTTGCATCTCTGTTATTCAGAATCTCAGACAACGGTGCGTCGCTGACGACTATAATAGAGTGATCAGAGAAGTAATGTGCAACCTTCTTCATGGTCATGTAAATTCCATAGACAAGCTTCTGATAATGAGGATATCGTTGCTTGGATGGAGTCAAAACTTCAGAGAGATAATAAACTGGGCGTTGAACCTTGTAAGCTTTTCCTTCCTCTTCTCGCTCGACCGTGAGTACTGTACTAACAACTTGTCCAGTGGCTGCAATGTAAATCAGTAAAGGCTCTTTGTTGATTGGTGCAACGAGCACCGGCTGGGTGGAAAGCAGGGCTTTGAGCTCTGCAAACGCTGCATCAGCTTCTTTAGACCACTCAAACTTATTAGATTTCTTCATCAGTCGGTAAAGAGGCAAGGCCTTTTCACTGAGACGAGAAATGAATCGACTCAAGGCGGCCAAACAACCAGTCGGCTTCTGAACGTCATGCACTTGCATGGGGCGTTTCATTCGGAGGATGGTATCAACTTTTTCTGGATTTGCGTCGATCCCTCGTTCGGAAACGAGAAAACCGAGTAACTTTCCTCCTGGAACTCCGAATGTGCACTTTGACGGATTAATCTAGATATCGTAACTTCTTAGGTTGGCAAAGGTTTCTGCGAGGTCAGTCAATAGGTCGGAACCTTTGTGAGACTTGACCACGATGTCATCCATGTACGCCTCCACATTCCAACTGATTTGGGTGAGCAGGCACTTCTGGATCATTCTCATGAACGTGGCTCCGGCATTCTTAAGACCGAATGGCATGGTGACATAGCAAAAGCACCCGAATGGGGTGATGAAGGCTGTTTTTATTTCATCGGGGCCATACAGTCGGATCTGATGATACCTGGAATATGCATCTAAAAAAGACAAGCGCTCACACCCTGCAGTCGAGTCAACAATCTGATCGATACGGGGGAGAGGGAAGTGATCCTTCGGGCAGGCCCGACTGATATGCTTGAAATCAATGCACATGTGAAGTGAATCGTCCTTCTTGGGGACCATGACGACATTGGCAAGCCACTCGGAGTGGTAGATTTCACAGATGAACTCTGTTGCCAATAGTCGAGCCACTTCTTCGCCGATTGCTTTTCTCTTCTGAACGGCGGACTGCCGAAGGTGTTCTTTGACGGGTTTTACCTTGGGGTCAACACGCAAACGGTGCTTAGCCAGTTCTCTGGGTACACCTGGCATGTTAGAGGGTTTCCATGCGAAGATGTCCCAGTTCTCACGGAGGAACTGGATGAGCGCTTCTTCCTATTTGTTGTCGAGCATTGTTGATATATGAGTTGGTGCAGCATTGGGATCAGTCGGGTGAATATGAATCGGCTTCGTTTCACTAGTCGACTGAAATGCAAAGTCTGTAGCAGGTTTCTTGGCTCGGAGCAAACCACTCGGATCTGCACTCTTCTGATACTCTTGGAATTCAACCGCCGCCATCTATGCATCGGCGATTTTGGAACCTTTCTGGAAATATTCTTCTGCTTTTTGCCGATTGCCAGTGACTGTGATCACACCTTTGGGGCCAGGCATCTTCAGCTTGAGGTACACATAACACGGTCGAGCCATGAAACGTGCGTATGCTGGGCTCCCCAGGATGGCGTGATAAGCACTCTGGAAATCGACGACTTCAAATGTCAACTTTTCTTTCCGGTAATGCTTGGAGTCCACGAAAACCACGTAAAGAGTGATCTAGCCGAGTGACTCGGCTTTCTTTCCGGGGATAACACCGTGAAAGCTCATATTGCTCTCGCTAAGCTTGGACATCGGGATGCCCATCCCCTTCAAGGTTTCAGCATACAGGATATTAAGGCCGCTACCACCATCCATCAGCACTTTAGTCAGTCGAGTGCCACCAACCACTGGGTTGACCACCAGCGCTTGCCTCCCAGGGGTGACTACGCGAGCAGGATGGTCTGACTGGTCGAATGTGATGGCTGTCTGGGACCATTTCAGGTACGTGGTCGTCGTCGCCGGAGCAACCATATTCACCTCTCTGTTGATGACCTTCAACCGACTCTTGCTCTCAACATATGCAAAAATCATGAGAGTGGAATTGACCTTGGGGTAACCGTCATCTTCCTCTTCCTCCTCATCTCTGTCCGACTCCTTGTCCTTCTCATTGGGTTGTTTCTCCTGGAACTGTTGGATCAGGAGTCGACATTGTCGAGTGGTATGCTTTGGGTAAATCATATCACCTTCCTCGTCTTTCTTCGTGTGGATGTGACACGGAAAATCCAGCACATCATTTCCTGCTTGATCCTTTACCTTCTTAGGAGGCCAAGGCCCCTTAGGTTTTCCCTTAAACTTTCCTTGAGCCACTGCCGCAATCTCGTCGGGTGCCGTTGGCTCGGCCTTACGCTTCTGTTTCTGACTGGAACCACCTCCACCGGCCTCTTGGCCGACTGGTTTACTCTTCCCGCTACGAAGTCAATCTTCTTCTTCTTCGTTAGCATACCGGGTGGCTATCTCTATCATCCCAGTCAGAGTCATATCCCCAGTCCGACCGAACTTCAGAACCAACTCTCGATACTTGACACCTTCCTTGAAAGCGCACACTGCCTGATGCTCTGAAACATTCTCAACAGTGTGATGCAAAGTGGTCCACCTCTGAATGAATTCCCTCAAAGTCTCATTCGGCTTCTGCACACAATGCTGCAACTCGGGAAGCCCTGCTGGCCGCTTACACGTGCCCTCAAAGGTTCTTCCAAACACTCGAGATAGCTCTTCCCAACTGTGTATACTGTCCGGGGCCAACTGAGTCAACCACGCTCGGGCCGACCCTTCCAACATAAGAGGGAGATGCTTCATTGCTACCTCATCGTTTCCGCCTCCAATTTGCACAGCCACTCGGTAATCTTCAAGCCAAGTTTCAGGCTTGGATTCTCCGGTGAACTTACTGACTCCTGTTGCCAATCTGAAGTTGGGAGGAATCACTGCTGCCTTGATGGCTCAGTCGGCTATCAAGTTCTTGAAAGATCTGGTGTGTCGTTTTGGAGTTCTGGCAAGGATCATTACCAACAATGGCACCCAGTTCATGAGGCGCGCCTTCATGCAATATGTTCATGCCCTCGGATGCAAGATCTCATTTGCCTCTATGGCACACCCCCGGAGCAATGGACAAGCTGAGAGGGCGAACACTGAAGTGCCACGCGGACTCAAGACAAGAACTTTTGATACACTGTAGAAGCATGACAGGCGGTGGATCGAGGAGTTGCCGGTAGTTCTCTGGTCCCTCAGAACGACACCATACCGAGCTACTGGGCAGACTCCCTTCTCCCTGGTTTACGGGGTAGAAGCAGTTATCCCCACGGAATTCATTTACGGGTCGCCTCGAGTGCTTGCCTAAGATAAAGTAGCGCAAGATCAGCACCAGCCTGACGACGCTGTGCTACTCGAGGAGAACCGTCTCCAGGCTGCTACGCGTGTTGCACGCTATCAGCAAGCCCTGCGTCGCTATCATAGCCGCAGGGTTCACGTGTCGTGGTTCTAAGTCTGACAGTAGAAAGGGGGTAGGTATGGAGAGGCAAGATCTCAGCTATGGTGAAGATGTACACACGAGTTTTATGAGTTCGGGACCTTCTCGGAGGAAAAACCACCCCACCAACCACTCTACCACGACCGACGTCATCGATCAGTGCGGTGTCAAGCCACATGGCAGCCATTTTCTACACGAGAAACCCACAGGTGACATCTGTCCTGCGATGTGTCAAGCGAGCAGGCGCGGAGGTGGCAAGATAGCCCGGCAAGCCTTGCCGGGCAACCAGCGATGTGACATTGAGCGGTGCATTTAATGCACCTTGTCAGCCCGCAGAGTTAACTATGATAGCACTGTTTGCTATCTTATCAGTGCATAATGACTACTTTGCCATTGTGGTGACCCCTTGATCTATAAAAGGAGGCCCATGGCAACCGTAGAAAGGGTTAGAAGGTTGGATAACTCACACCCCCATACGTGCGTAGTCGTTGTTGCCTTGAGGCAACCCCTGCCGGGCAAACGTACTACGCTCCACCACCACCTTTCCACCATCAATCCACCAAAGCAGGAGTAGGGTTTGACGCCTCACGACGGCCCGAACCTGGGTAAAATAGCATGTGTGATCTTTGTTGTGCTGCCCCACGCTCGTCTGCTCTTTGTGCAACGCGTCGCCCCCTGCAGAACCAGCAAAGGGCCTCCTGGTCCCATAGGTGGTCATGGTTTCCTGCGACATCTTTGGCGCGTCAGGTAGGAGGCTCGCTTGCGTGAACCTGAAGGTGTGCGCAGCGCGTCGACTTCATCACCATCTTCATCTTCGACGATGCCATCAACCATGGCACCCAAGAAGAAGCCCGGTCCTTCAGCTCACCCATCCACCTTGAAGGCTCCGCCGCCCACGACCTCCAATGTTGGGGGGGTGCGGAGGCGCACGAGGACGCGGACGCTGCAGGGGAAGTGGTCAGAGCACGCGGCACTGTCACCACTTCCCCCGCAGCCGATGCATGAGCAGGAGGCACCGGAGGAGAGAAGCATCAAAAATTCCTACCCTCCCCAAGGTATGGGTGAAGGGGTTACTCCATCTGCGCCCCTTTCCCCCGCTGATGGGCACAGCCGCAGCAACGGCGCCAAGACCGGGGCGAATCACCGCCCTTCGGCCGCTCCCACCACAGGTGCGGCCACCGTGTGTGCACCCCCTCCGGGACGGGTCGACCAAGCCTATTATTTTTGGGACTAGCCTATTAATCGGAGGCTCAGTGCCAGTTTCTTTTTTTGCCTATTTTAGAGTTTCACGGAAAAGGAATACCAAACGGAGTCCAAACGGAATGAAACCTTCGCGATGATCTTTCTTGGACCGAAAGCAATCCAGAAGACTTGGAGTTGAAGTCTGGAACTCTACGAGGCAACCACGAGGCAAGTGGGCGCGCCCAGGGGGTGGGCACGCCCCCACCCTCATGGGCCCCTCATAGCTCCACCGACGTACTTCTTTCGCCTATATATAGTCTTATACCCTAGAATGATCAGAGAGAGACACGAAACCACTTTTCCACCGCCGCAACCTTCTGTACCCGTGGGATCCCATCTTGGGGCCTTCTCCGACGATCTGTCGGAGGGGGAATCGATCATAGAGGGCTTCTATATCAACACCATTGCCTCTTCGATGAAGCGTGTGTAGTTTACCATCGGCCTTTGGGTCCATAGTTGTTAGCTAGATGACTTTTCTCTCTTTGATTCTCAATACAAAGTTCTCCTCAATGTTCTTGGAGATCTATTTGTTGTAATACTCTTTTGCAGTGTGTTTGCCGACATCCGAAGAATTGTGGATTTATGAACAAGATTATCTATTAATATTATTGGTTCTTCTCTAAATTCTTATATGCATGATTTGATATCTTCGCAATTCTTTTCAAATTATTGGTTTAGTTTGGCCTGCTAGATTGATCTTTCTTGCAATGGGAGAAGTGCTTAGCTTTGGGTTCAACCTTGCGGTGTCCTTTCCCAGTGACAGTAGGGGCAGCAAGGCACGTATTGTATTGTTGCTATCGAGAATAAAAAGATGGGGTTTATATCATATTGCTTGAGTTTATCCCTCTACATCATGTCGTCTTGCTTAATGCGTTACTCTGTTCTTATGAACTTAATACTCTATATGCATGCTGGATAGCGGTCGATGTGTGGAGTAATAGTAGTAGATGCAGAATCATTTTGTCTACTTGACACAGACATGATGCCTATATTCATGATCATTGCCTTAAATATCTTCATAACTATGCGCTTTTCTATCAATTGATCGACAGTAATTTGTTCACCCACCGTAATACATGCTATCTTGAGAGAAGCCACTAGTGAAACCTATGGCCCCCGGGTCTCTTTCTTATTATATTGCATCTCTTTTATTTACATCGCATCTCATTTACTATTTTGCAATCTTTACTTTCCAATCTATACAACAAAAATACCAAAATACTTACCTTACTATCTTTATTAGATCTCACTTTTGCGAGTGACTGTGAAGGGATTGACAACCCATTTATCACGTTGGTTGCAAGGTTCTTGATTGTTTGTGCAGGTACTAGGTGAATTGTGCATTGTCTCCTACTGGATTGATACCTTGGTTCTCGAAACTGAGGGAAATACTTACACTACTTTGCTACATCACCCTTTCCTCTTCCAAGGAAAACCAACGCATGCTCAAGTGGTAGCACCCGACGACGTCTCGATGGCCTCTTCTGACCTTCGAGCACCTCCAGGCCAACGGCGAGCTCCGGAGGATAGGCGGAGAGGAGACACGCGCGTCGTCATGGAGCAACGCCACGACGACCTCCGCCGGACCGACGGGTGCGACGGTCCTGATGTCGACGAGCCCGTGCTCGGTGTTGGCGGGTGCCTACCTTTCGAGGTTGGCTGCCCTGCCTTTACTCATGAGCTTCGGCAAGTCCAATGGCCATCCATTCACATGTTCAAGCCAGAGATACCTAAGAAGTACGACGGGAGGATGAACCCGACTGAGTTCCTGAGCATCTACACCATCGTTGTTCAGGCTACCGGGGGAAGAGATGAAAAGGTGTTTGCGAACTACTTCCCTTTGTCCCTCAAGTCCAATGTGAGGTCTTGGCTGATGCACCTACCAGAGAACTCCATTTCGTCATGGGCTGACCTATGCCACGAGTTCATTGGAGCCTTCACTGGCAGTCATCAATAATCCAGCAGGCCCAGCAACTTGCAGCTTCTCTAGCGGAAGTAAGGAGAAACGCTCCATAAGTATTTACAGAGATTTAGCAAAGTTCATAGAAATATACCAAATATCCATCGAGCAGCCATAATAGTTGCCTTCCAGTCCAATGTGCGCAACCGTCGTATTCGTTCCAACATGAACGTACAGTTGCCCAAGACTGTGAAGGAGCTTTACACACTGGTGGATAAGTGTGCTCGGATGGAGGAGGGAAGGAAGTTGCCCAGAGAGGAAGATTGCTCCAATGTTGATTAAGAAGATGAGGATGAATCAACCAGTCAGAAGAAGAGCAAGAAGCGCAGTAAGAAGCGGAGAGATAAGGCAGTGATGACTATTGAAGGATCGGGTGCGCCTAGTACCGGTAAGAAGGCCAAAGTTGAGGCACCCTACAAGGAAGCTGTTGTGTGTACTGACTGTTGGGAAGATGCTGCTGCCGAGAAAGCCGGGAAAGGTGATGGGACGTACTGCAAAATTCATCAGACCAAGGGCCGCGACCTTCAAGAGTGTTATCAAGTTGAGCGACTTGTCAAGAAACAGAGAGCAGAGTACGAGAAGCGTGATAAGGAGAAAGTTCATAATGTTGTTGGCGGTAAGGGTCGAGGTGGTGAAGCAAATCGCCCAGGCAAACCCTTTCGGAACCAAGGAAAGCCCGCCAGAGGTCGAGGGAAGGAAACCTGTGATGATGAGAGTGATGGAGGGGATGAAGAGGAAAACAGTGAGAAGAAGTTTCAGAAGGCCATTGACACCCTGTGCATTGACGGAGGTGCATCTCTGCACACTTCTCACCGCCATCTCAAACGGTGGGCACGAGAAGTCAATGGCGTGGAACCAGCACCAGAGGCCCAAAAGCCGCTCAAATGGTCCCGCACACCCATCAGCTTTGACGAGGAAGACTATCCTAGCCGTACCACTGTGGTAGGCTGTTTGCCATTGTTGGTATCCCCAACAATTTGCAACCTCAAGGTCATGAAGATGCTAGTGGACAGCGGGGCCGGGTTTAATCTGATTTCACCGGTAGTAATCAGCAAGCTTCAGATAGGAGAGGAAGAGCTAGAGGTTATCGGCACGTTTCAAGGAGTTAATCCCGACAGGAGCCATCCTAAGGGAAAGATCACGTTGCCAGTAACGTTTGGGGAAGAACTGAACTACCGGACCAAGAGGATTGTCTTTGACGTGGTCGATCTCCCCCTGCCGTATAATGGGATTCTTGGACGCCCGGGCCTGGCTAAGTTCATGGCAGTATCCCACTATGCCTACAACACTTTGAAGATGCCTGGGCCACTGGGAGTCATCACCATCCCATCAGATGAGAAGGATGCAATTATTTGTGTGGACAAGATGTACCGGGACGCCATCGCGGCAGAGGCAGCAGCAGCGACCGCTCCCGCCAAGGGAAGTAAATTAAAGAAGAAAGACTATAGGGACTTCGGCAAAGACTCCGGGAAGCATGCCCCCACCGAGTGCATGACACTCGTTAATGAAGTGCCGGGGAGTTCTAAGAGCAAGGGATCCAAGGTCGCTGCACCCCAAGTGAAGAAGGTCCCGGCAGGGCTAGCTGGCGTTGACGGTACTTTCACTATCAGCGCCGCCCTTGATGACAAATAGGAAAGCGCGCTCGTCGCCTTCCTGTGGGCGAATATCAATGTGTTTGCCTGGCAACCATCTGATATCCTTGGTGTTCCCAGGGAGTAATCGAGCACCACCTTGATGTTTGCCACATGCCCAACATGTCAAGCAGAAAGTCCGGAAGCAGGCCTTGGAGAGGCAGCAGTTCATAACAGAAGAGATCAAAAAACTTGAGGCAGCTAGTTTGGTCAGAGGAGTATTGCACCCCACGTGGTTGGCAAATCCAGGGGTGGTCCAGAAGGCTAATGGGAAGTGGAGGCTTTGCATGGATTTCACAGATCTCAACAAGGCTTGCCCGAAAGACCCATTTCCCTTGCCGCGCATCGACCAGATTGTGGATTCCACTTCAGTTGTGATTTGCTCTCCTTTCTGGACGCATACTCTAGGTATCACCAAATCTTCATGTCCAAGGAAAACGAAGAGAGGACATCGTTCATCACCCCATGTGGTACGTACTGCTTTGTCCGCATGCCATTCGGATTAAAGAGTGACGGGTTCACTTTTGCAAGGGCAATCCAAATTGGTTTTGAGCCACAGTTGCATAGAAACATAGAAGCCTATATGGATGATATTGTGGTCAAGACCAAGGATAAAGCCACCCTTATTCAGGATTTGGAGGAGACATTTGCTAATCTGCACAAGATCAATCTGAAGCTCAACCCGGAGAAGTGTGTGTTTGGTGTTCCCTCCGGAAAGTTGCTTGGGTTCTTTGTATCCCATCGAGGGATCGAAGCCAACTCCGACAAGGTCAAGGCCATCGAGCAGATACAAGCCAAGGACAGTTAAGGATGTGAGGTGCCTGACAGGATGTGTTGCCGCGCTAAGAAGATTCATCTCCAAGTCTGCCGAGCGCGCATTGCCGTTCTTCAAAATTTTGAAGAAGGCAGATCCTATGAAGTGGAACCCTAAAGCGGATGCATCTTTGCAAGAGTTGAAGGCCTACTTGTCCTCTGTGCCTACCTTGGTTGCTCCCAAGCCCCAGGAGCCATTGTTGCTATACTTGGAGGCAACCAACCAAGTGGTCAGTGCAGCCTTGGTAGCGCAGCAAGAAGTGGATGAGGCAGAAAGTGAGCAGAGACCGGCAGAATCAGAGAAGGATCAAGACAGCAATGAGCACGGCAACGAGAACAACCCCAAGGACGCGGCAAGGAAGAAAGTGGTGCAGCGCCTAGTGTACTTCGTCAGCTCCCTATTATAAGGGGCTAGATCGAGGCACTCTGGTGTGCAGAAGTTGATCTTTGGTCTCATTATGGCCTCAAGGAAACTTCGCCACTACTTCCAAGCCCATGAGATCACGGTTGTTACTCGTTTCCCGTTGCAAAAGATACCCCAAAACCCTGAGGCTACCGGCAGAATAGTGGAGTGGGCTTTGGAGTTATCCAGCTTCAGTTTGAAATTTGAGAGCAAGTCAACTATTCAGAGCAGGGCGTTGGCAGAGTTTATTGCAGAATGAACGCCAGCCCCTGATGAGGAAGTGATAGAGACCATCATCCCCGGCAAGGAATCGCCCCAAGAAAGGATTATGTATTTTGATGGTGCTTTTTCCCAACAAGGTGCAGGAGCTAGCGTGCTTCTTGTCGCCCCCTCCAGGGAGCACTTGAAGTACGTTGTCCAAATGCATTTTTCCTGGGAAGAAGCAACCTACAATACAGCTGAGTATGAAGGGCTCCTTGTCGGGCTCAAGGTTGCAGCTGAATTGGGAATTAAGAAGCTGATCATTTGAGGAGATTCATAGCTTGTGGTGAGACAAGTCAACAAGGATTATCAAAGTCCATTGATGGAGGCATAAGTCTAGGAAGTGAGGAGATTGGAGGAGCGCCTTGACGGATTGCAAACAGAACAGTACCCCATGCGGAAAACAACATAGTTGATCATCTATCAAAGTGTGCTGCGCAGGAGCTTCCTGTGGAACAAGGAACTTTTGTTCTCCATCTCACCCAGCCCTCCATATCCCCAGCAACAATGGCCCGGAAGAGGAGAAAGTTGGACTACAGTAAGCCTCTCCCGGTAGAGTCGTCCGCTCCTGGTAGAGACCCTGTCGGAAACAACTCCTCACAGCCAGCCGGACCACCCCCTCCAGCTGGGTCCATGAGCCCCACAAACGAGGCTAGTGCTCCTACAGCAGAGGAGGTGCCGCTAGTCCTCGTTGCCGAGCCCCAGGCTCCAACTTGGGCAAGGCACATTGTCCACTTCCTCCAAACCGGAGAGCTTCCCGGTGACCAATATGAAGCTGAAAAAGTAGCCCGAAGGGACAGTATGTATCAATTTGTCGATGACATCTGTATATAAGGAATCCTAACGGTGTGAAACTGAAGTATGTCAGACGGGAAGAAGGAAAGGAACTGCTGGCTGAGATTCATAGAGGAATGTGTGGCTCCCACATTGGATCAAGGGCATTAGTTGGGAAAGCATTCTGCCAAGGCTTCTATTAGCCCATAGCCCTCCAAGAAATGGTCGAGCTAGTCACAACATGTGAAGCCTACCAGTTCCATTCCAAGAAAACACACGAGTCTCCCCAAGCTCTTCAAACAATCCCTCTCTCATGGCCATTTTCGGTCTGGGGGCTCGATATCCTCGGCCCCTTCCCTCGAGCAATCAGAGGCTTTGAATTCTTGTTTGTTGCCATCGACAAGTTTACAAAGTGGCCAAAAGTGACTGCCATGAGAAAGTTGACTGCTTAGTCGGCTATCAAGTTCTTGAAAGATCTGGTGTGTCATTTTGGAGTTCTGGCAAGGATCATTACCGACAACGGCACCCAGTTCATGAGGCGCGCCTTCATGCAATATGTTCATGCCCTCAGATGCAAGATCTCATTTGCCTCTATGGCACACCCCCGGAGCAATGGACAAGCTGAGAGGGCGAACGCTAAAGTGCTACGCAGACTCAAGACAAGAACTTTTGATACATTGTAGAAGCACGACAGGCAGTGGATCGAGGAGTTGCCGGTAGTTCTCTGGTCCATCAGAACGACACCATACCGAGCTACTGGGCAGACTCCCTTCCCCCTGGTTTACGGGGTAGAAGCAGTTATCCCCACGGAATTCATTTACGGGTCGCCTCGAGTGCTTGCCTAAGATAAAGTAGCGCAAGATCAGCACCAGCCTGATGATGTGGTGCTACTCGAGGAGAACCGTCTCCAGGCTGCTACGCGTGTTGCACGCTATCAGCAAGCCCTGCGTCACTATCATAGCCGCAGGGTTCACGTGTCGTGGTTCTAAGTCTGACAGTAGAAAGGGGGGTAGGTATGGAGAGGCAAGATCTCAGCTATGGTGAAGATGTACACACGAGTTTTACGAGTTCAGGCCCTTCTCGGAGGAAGTAACAGCCCTACGTCTCGGTGCCCGGAGGCGGTCTGTTGGATTATGCGTCTGATATTATAGGGGGTGCGAACCCTTGTCCCAGAGGAGGGGGTGGCTTATATAGAGTGCGCCAGGACCCCAGCCAACCTCCATTACAAGGGGTTTAATGTACATAAAGTAAGGGCGTTACTGGTAACGGCAGTCTTAAGTACTCTTAATGCTCATGAAGACTAAGGAGTGAATGCCCGGCCGTTGTGTGTTCTTTCGACTCCTGGTCTTCGATATAGTCGAGTGACCTCCCATATGGTCGAGTGACGGTGGGGGATGACGGTCGAGTGATTAGGTCGTCGAGTGGATTCTTGGCCTTTTTATCTTCTGGGGTAGTGACCTTGGGTAGGACATGTAGGTCAGGCCTATGACCCTACCCCAGGTCTACATCCTCATCATCACGCCCGGTGTTTTGAGGAACGTGACCTTGTCCTTAGGCGCGTTCAGTCTGCTAAGGGTACAAACAAGTTGTCACCAAAGTGGGAAGGCCCTTACCAGGTAGTACGAGTCACCAGACCTTGCGCAGTCTGTCTAGATACCGGAGATGACACTCAGTTGCAAAACTCATGGAATATTGAGCATCTCCGTAAGTTCTAGCCGTAAGGCGCGGCTGTTGGGCCTTGCCTGACAGCCACCCTTTTGTACAGGCCTTGCCTCAGCTGCATGTAACCCCTTGTACAAAGCCGGGGCGATGATCCCGTGCTAGAGAAATAAAGAAGCGTTGTCGGGGGCCCCGACCAAGATTGCATGCATGCATAAGCATTCCAAGATCACTGCATAAGCATTTCATGAGCATTTGCATATGCATATAGATAGGATCGCATCCTGCATTCATTCTCATATGCATGAAGCTGCCGAGAACTTGGCTTCGACAAGGAGTTGAGAAGATTGCCCAGCACAGCGATCCCCGGCAAGCCAAGGAGATAAGTTCTACCTCTTGTCCTTTAGTGTTCTGTAAGCTATAACTTGTGTATGAGAAAGCCTCGCCACTCTTTTGAGACTTAGGTGCTCCCATCCATGACTCGAATGTTGCTTCGGTCAGGATGGTCGCAGTGGCCTTTGGTGAAAACAAGTTGGCAGGGGGGCTGGTCCCTCTGTCTGTTCCCCGGCAGACACAGTTCTTCGGCGGACAAAAAGGGGTACTGGCAGGATAACCTGCCGGGGAAAACTCGTTTATTTTTATTAAAGAGGCATCTCGCCTCTGCATGGACATACACATGCACGGGTTCCCAGCAAGGTTCATCTTTTTCATTAAATGCTGATACAAGTACAAGCATTACAGAACACAAGCATGGACACAAGAGATTATATTATTTGAATTAAAATTTGGCAAGTGCCTAAAAATTTAAAATTGAAAAAAGATAAGTGCCCCGTAATCCCCTCTTTTCGTTTTTCCTCCTTCAAGCACTGTGACGGAAGGAGGAAAAGATGAGAAAAGGAGCACCCAAGTAGGAGCCCACCCCGGTCTCATCAGGACCCGTTTGGCACGGCCTGACAAGACCGGGAGTGGTGAGGCTTCGAAGGGGGAGTATGGAGGACGGGGCGGCACCCTCTGGTCGCCACCTCCAGAGCCAGCAAGAAGCCCGGGCTTGAGCGTCGGTGGAGTCATCCACTAAAGCTCAGCTGGAAGACTGCTGGAGGGGAGGCGAAGGCGCCAAGATAACATCCATCCCCGGCTATCACCCTAGGAGGCTGGTGATGATGATGCCGGGGAGGAAGGGAAAGAGCGGGAAAACAAGGCGGCAGGTCGCTGATCAGAGGCGAAGGCATCCATGCCATTGTACTCTGACCTGACCCCCTGCCACCCGCCTTCTACTCTTCCCTCGCTTTCTCCTCACCACCGCTGCTCCCGAGAAGCGCCAAGACTCTAGTCCGGCACCTCCCTATGGAAGACGGTGAGCGGCCAAGACAGCCAGGGGGCTCGTGGCGCACCGCTCACCACCTAGGCAGGTAGGAAGGCACACCTCTCATCGACATCAGCCCCAAGGCCTCCGGGAGGGGCAGTGCCAGGATTACCAATGATCTCCAGTCCCGCCTCCCAGCCGAGCCTCGAATAAACCAAGGGATTTGCCACCACAAGGACCAAGCTCACTCCCCGAGCGTCAGCATTTGCGTGTGGCAACGATAACCCCAACCAAGAGCCCGGGGGCTGGCCCCAGGCTCTCTCCCTCAGCATAATCGGTGGAAGTAGAATATAAGAAGAGAAGGAATGCGAAGATGAATGAACATGATGTAGAGGAATTACTCCACACATCGATCGGCTCCTACCTGCATCTAGAGTATTAAGTTCATGAAGAACAGAGTAACGCATTAAGTAAGATAAGTAAGATGACATGATGTAGAGGAATTAACTCAAGCAATATGATGAAAACCCCATCTTTTTATCCTCGATGGCAACAATACAATATGTGCCTTGCTGCCCCTGCTGTCACTGGGAAAGGATACCGCAAGATTGTATCCAAAGCTAAGCACTTCTCCCATTGCAAGAAAAACCAATCTAGTTGGCCAAACCAAACTGATAGTTCAAAGAGAATTACAAAGATATCAACTTGTGCATAAAAGAATTCAGAGAAGATTCAAATAATATTCATAGATAAGCTGATCATAAATCCACAATTCATCGGATCTCGGCAAACACACCGCAAAAGAGTATTACATCGGATAGATCTCCAAGAACATTGAGGAGAACATGGTATTGAGAATCAACGAGAGAGAAGAAGCCATCTAGCTACTAGCTATGGACCCGTAGCTGTGTGGTAAACTACCCATGCTTCATCGGAAGGGCAATAGAGTTGATGTAGAAGCCCTCCGTGATCGAATCCCCCTCCGGCAGGGTGCTGGAAAAGGCCCCTAGATGGGATCTCACGGGAACAGAAGGTTGTAGTGGTGGAAAAGTGCTTTCATGGATGCCTGTGGTGGTTTGGGAATATATGTGAATATATAGGCGAAAGAATTTGGTCAGGAGGGTCATGGGGGGCCCACAAGGGGTAGTGCGCGCCCTCAATCCTTGTGGATGCCTCGTGGCTCCTCCGACTTCATCTCCAAGTCTCCTGGGTATCTTCTGGTCCAAAAAAATCATCGCGAAGGTTTCATTCCGTTTGGTATTCCTTTTCTGCGAAACTCAAAAACAAGGAAAAATAGAAACTGGCACTGGGCCCTACGTTGATAGGTTAGTCCCAAAATTAATATAAAATAGCATATAAAACATCCAAAACAGGTATAATAGCATGGAACAATAAAAAAGTATAGATACGTTGGAGACGTATCAAGCATCTACAACCACAAGTACCAGAATCCGCTCCCCAAACGCTCGTGGACGCGTTCGGACGCATTCGTGGACAGTTACCGAATAGCACACAAAAATCATTCGCTGCATCCATGTACCTCAAACTTTATTACTCAAATCCATACAAGCCATGCAGATTAAAAATCTACGTACTATGTAGATATCCTATCTACTCATTGTCAAAGACGTGCATGATCTTTGTGCCCGGCTCTAGGTAGATGGGCAACTGCGGCAGCTCTGGCTCATCGTGGGAGAGGTGAAGATCTTGTCGATCTCCGCCCTTTGCTGCCGGACGAAGTGCCAGTTGGCCTCCACATAGGGCTCGTCCTAGATGGGCTCAAGGATAGCGGCATGCTCCATCATCTCCTTCGCCTGTGCGACCTTGAACTCCACCATGGCATCCTCCAGGGCGAAGCCCGCAGCAGGCTCAGCTTCGTCCTCCGCATACGCCGCATCCTCCTCCTCTGGATCCGCCCCACCATAAGCTAGAGTCCTGCTCCTCCTCTGGCTGCTCTTGCACCTCCTCCTCCTGCTCCAGCTTCGCCGAATTCAGAAGCAAGCCGTCGGACCAATGGTTGCTCTGTATCCCCACATGGGCCCTTACGGTCAGTCCGACATGGTGCCTGCAATCGGGTGCATGCGGGCGTCCCCATATCTGTACAGATATAGGTCAGGTGTGGGAGTGCCGGTCAGTCCGGTCATTTGGGCCATATGTGGGTCATTTGTTTGGGTGCCAATTTTTTGTCCGAGCAGCCTGCCCGAGCGTTTGGATGGGTATGGGGGTTCCGGTTGTAAATTCTCTTATGTTGCATGACTTGGGCATGGCCTTCCAGATGGCCACGTTGAACAAAAGTTCCTTTTTTGAAACTTGGATTATAGAATAATAGTTCTACGGTAATTTGGTAAGTGTAAAGAAAATATTTACATGTTACAATCATA
Source organism: Triticum aestivum (assembly GCF_018294505.1). Taxonomy (NCBI): domain Eukaryota; kingdom Viridiplantae; phylum Streptophyta; class Magnoliopsida; order Poales; family Poaceae; genus Triticum; species Triticum aestivum. Next base: position 245,645,254 of record NC_057813.1, read on the forward strand.
AACAACTAAAATTTCACCAATGTCTGCTTTAGGCAACATTAAATCGATTAAAATAATTATCTATCCAGGACTGCAACTTTTGAGCTTACTGAAAAAGGCATTCGCCCCGCTTTATATATAAAGCACTCACCATCAGACAAACTGATACAAACGCACATCACCACCACACACAACACAAAACCCCAAGGCAAGATACATAGGTGTCGGGCACTACCACACCACCCCAATGCCACTAAGCAAACATCAGATGCACCTACACGAACCGCTTGGAGCCGACAGATACCTCCACCATCAGTGCCACCGAGGAGGGGTGATACGACGTATCTATAATTTTTTTATTGTTCCATGCTATTAAAGTACCAATCTTGGAGGTTTATATACATTTACTAGCAACTTATATCATTTTTGAAACTAACCTATTGACATAGTGCCCAGTGCTAGTTGTTGTTTTTTGCTTGTTTTTTACTTCGCAGAATATCAATACCAAACGAAGTCCAATTGCCACAAAACTTTTTGGAGATTTTTTTCTGGTGATAAGAGACCATGGAAGCTTCTGGAGCAGACGAGAGGAGGCCCGTGGGGCTCACTAGACACCAGGGCATGCCAGGGGCCTCTAGCGGGCCCTGATGGATAGTAGGGCCCACAGGAAGCTTCTTGACCTACTTTCACCTCTATAAATACTCTAAAATCCCAAAAACACTACGGGAGTCGACGAAATACTTTTTTCCACCGCCGCAAGTTCCAGAAGCACGAGATCGAATCTAGAGGCCTATTTGGGCACTCTGCTGGAGGGGGCAACAATCACAGACGGGTTCTTCATTATCCTTGCTGCCCCTCTGAAGATGCATGTGTGAGTAGTTTACCACAGACCTACAGGTCCGTAGTTAGTAGCTAGATGGCTTTTTCTCTTTTTTTGATCTTCAATACAATGTTCTCCTTGATGTTCTTGGAGATCTATTTGATGTAACTCTTTTTGTTGTGTGTTCGTTGGGATCTGATGAATTGTGAGTTTATGATCAGATCTATCCATGAATATTATTTGAGTCTTCTTTGAACACTTTTGTGCATGATTTTTACAGCTTCATATTTCTATTGGTTTGGTTTGGCCAACTAGATGATTTTATCTTGCCATGGGAAGAGGTGCTTTGTGATGGGTTCAATCTCGCGGTGCTCAGTCTCAGTGACACAAAGGGACATGACACGCATGTATCGTTGCTATTAAGGGTAACAATATGGGGTTTATTCATATGCGAGTTTATCTTGTCTACATCATGTCATCTTGCCTAATGCATTACTCCGTCCATGAACTTAATACACTAGATGCATGCTGGATAGTGGTCGATGCGCGGAGTAATAGTAGTAGATGTATAATCGTTTCGATCTACTAATCTTGAGCATGGTGCCTATATACATGATAATTGCCTTGGATATCATCATAATTATTTGTTTTTCTATCAATTGCCCAATAGTAATTTTTTTACCCACCGTATGCTATTTTCTCGAGAGAAGCCTCTAGTGAAAACTATGGCCCCGGGTCTATTTCCTATCGTATTAAAACCAAAAATACCTTGCTGCAATTTTATTTTATTTTTTGTTTTAGTTAGAGCTATTTATCAAATCTCACACAATTTAATCTATCTCAATACCGTTGAGGGATTGACAACCCCTTCACATGTTGGGTTACAAGTATTTGTTGTTTGTGTGCAGGTGATGTTAGTGTTGCTTGGTTCTCCTACTGGATTGATAACCTTGGTTTCATAACTGAGGGGAATGCTTACCTTTGTTGCTGCATCATCCTCTCCTCTTCGAGGAATTACCAACGCAGATTACAAGAAATCAAGGGGTGAGACAAACCACAACAAAGCATGGACTCCAAGACGGTGCCTCCAGGAAGGGAAACGACCACTAGCTATGCCACCGTCTGATCCCGAAGATCAAGTTTCCACCTGGAGCAACACGATGGGAAGGGAACAACCGCGATAGAGCCTTCAGGAAGGGAATGACATCCGCGGACGCCACCGTCGTCGGCCATTACTAACTGGGAAAGCAATACACCCCGGCTCACCCTCACCGTTGCACCCAAGCTTCGTCGACAGCAGCACCCCTGCCACCCACATGGCCATGGTTGCCCGCCCGCATATGAGACGCTCGCTCCACCCACAAACATCGTGTCTCCCGCCACCAGGTCCAACACCCTGCATCCAAACACCTCGGGGACCAACAAAAGGCCTTCACTTTGGTCCAACCGGCAATCCCCAGCCAGCTGAACAACAGTAGGCGTCCCGCCTCGAATATCGACACACGCACTCGGCCGAGGAAAGGGGGGAGGGAGAGTGGACCTATCTGGACTGGCACACTCCTGTTTTGGTGACGGCTGGCCCGACCACGTTGACGCCTCCCATCCCTCCAGCCAACCTCCCCATCGGACACCCCCTATGTCGTAGCACCACGGTGTTGGTGCAGATCCCCATGAGGCCACCAACGACCACCTAATAACCAGCAAGGGATACCACACCCACCGCCGCCAAGCGCCAAGGATGCACACCAGGGGAGTCATCCCGCGTTGGTCGCCGCCATCCAACCACCAGAACCAGCTGAAGTCTGGCCAGCATGCCTACCAGGCCGCCTTTGCTGCGCCTCCACCACCACCAGTCGGGACCATGGCAGGGATGGACGCCCACAGCCCACGCTACCTACGCCAGGCACCAGCCAGCCCACACCGCTTGCTGGACACTGGTCAGAGAAGCCCCCCACGCAGCTGCACTAGGACGCCATCGTCGGGCCGCACCGGCCGCGGACGCGCCACGTCGCCCTGCAGAGCCGTGCGCCTCCGCTCGGTGTTGTTGTCCTGCGCCAGCCCAACATGAGGAAGAGGAGGAGGGCCCGCCGCCACCGACGTCGGGTGCGATTTGCCCGACGAGGCATGGTACATCTCCAACGTATCTATAATTTTTTATTGTTCCATGTTGTTATATTATCAATCCTGGATGTTTTATAATCATTTTATAGTCATTTTATATCATTTTTTTGGTACTAACCTATTGACATAGTGCCAAGTGCCAGTTGTTGTTTTCTGCATGTTTTTTACATCGCGGGAAATCAATACCAAACGGAGTCCAAATGAAACGAAACTTTACGGAGAATTTTTATGGACCAGAAGACACATAATGGGCCCTGGCTGCGCCTAGGGGGTGCTCCAACGAGAGCACAACCCAACAGGGCGCTAGGAGGCCCAGGCGCGCCCTAGTGGGTTGCGCCCACCTTGGGTGCCCCCCGGACCGCCTCTTTGCTCTATAAATACCCCAATATTCCAGAAACCCTAGGGGAGTTGACGAAAATCAATTCCAGCCGCCGTAGAGTCCAGAACCACCAGATCCAATCTAGACACCATCTCGGATGGGGTTCACCACCTCCATTGGTGCCTCTCCGATGATGCATGAGTAGTTCTTTGTAGACCTTCGGGGCCGTAGTTAATATCTAGATGGCTTCCTCTCTCTCACTGAATTCTCAATACAATGGTCTCTTGGAGATCCATATGATGTAACTCTTTTTGCAGTGTGTTTGTTGGGA